>NC_086444.1:399143787-399467831 GCF_028390025.1 Pseudophryne corroboree | reverse complement strand
GCATATATCTGTGCTCAGTGTGCAGCATTGTGGGGACCACCAGTATATAATTATAGTAGTATAGTACAGTAGGCCATTGCGGTATCTTGCAGCTCCGTGTCACTTCAAGTATCCATATCTGTGCTACATTGTTTGTGAGCAGTATAGTAGTACAGTGCAGCATTTTGGGGACCACCAGTATATATATAGTAGTACAGTACAGTAGGTCATTGCTGTATCTTGCAGCTCCATGTCACTTCAAGTATCCATATCTGTGCTGCATTGTTTGTGAGCAGTATAGTAGTACTAAGTACAGTGCAGCATTTTGGGGACCACCAGTATATACAGTATATAGTAGTACAGTACAGTAGTCCATTGCTGTATCTTGCAGCTCCGTGTCACTTCAAGTATCCATATCTGTGCTGCATTGTTTGTGAGCAGTATAGTAGTACAGTGCAGCATTTTGGGGACCACCAGTATATATATATAGTAGTACAGTACAGTAGGCCATTGCTGTAGCTTGCAGCTCCGTGTCACTTCAAGTATCCATATCTGTGCTGCATTGTTTGTGAGCAGTATAGTAGTACAGTGCAGCATTTTGGGGACCACCAGTATATATATATAGTAGTACAGTACAGTAGGCCATTGCTGTAGCTTGCAGCTCCGTGTCACTTCAAGTATCCATATCTGTGCTGCATTGTTTGTGAGCAGTATAGTAGTACAGTGCAGCATTTTGGGGACCACCAGTATATAGTTGTACAGTACAGTAGTCCATTGCTGTATCTTGTAGCTCAGTGTCACTGCAAGTATCCATATCTGTGCTGCATTGTTGTTAGCAGTATATATAGTAGTACAGTGCAGCATTTTGGTGACCAACAGTATATAGTTGTATAGTACAGTAGTCCATTGCTGTATCTTGCAGCTCCGTGTCACTGCAAGTATCCATATCTGTGCTGCATTGTTGTGAGCAGTATATATAGCAGTACAGTGCAGCATTTTGGTGACCAACAGTATATAGTTGTACAGTACAGTAGTCCATTGCTGTATCTTGCAGCTCCGTGTCACTGCAAGTATCCATATCTGTGCTGCATTGTTGTGAGCAGTATATATAGTAGTACAGTGCAGCATTTTGGTGACCAACAGTATATAGTTGTACAGTACAGTAGGCCATTGCTATAATAATATTACTGGCATATAATTCCACACATTAAAAAATGGAGAACAAAAATGTGGAGGGTGAAATAGGGAAAGATCAAGATCCACTTCCACTTAGTGCTGAAGCTGCTGCCACTAGTCATGGCAGAGACGATTCAATGCCATCAACGTCGTCTGCCAAGGCCGATGCCCAATGTCATAGTAGAGAGCATGTAAAATCCAAAAAACAAAAGTTCAGTAAAATTACCCAAAAATCTAAATTAAAAGCGTCTGAGGACAAGCGTAAACTTGCCAATATGCCATTTACGACACGGAGTGGCAAGGAACGGCAGAGGCCCTGGCCTATGTTCATGGCTAGTGGTTCAGCTTCACATGAGGATGGAAGCACTCCCGCTAGGAAACTGAAAAGAGTTAAGATGGCAAAAGCACAGCAAAGAACTGTGCGTTCTTCTAAATCACAAATCCCCAAGGAGAGTCTAATTGAAGATGTCACTGTTGAAGTACACCAGGATGAGGATATGGGTGTTGCTGGTGCTGAGGAGGAAATTGACAAGGAGGATTCTGATGGTGAGGTGGTTTGTTTAAGTCAGGCACCCGGGGAGACACCTGTCGTCCGTGAGATGAATATGGCCATTGACATGCCTGGTCAAATTACAAAAACAATCACCTCTTCGGTGTGGAATTATTTTAACTAGTGATGTGCACCGATAATTTTTCGGGTTTTGTGTTTTGGTTTTGGATTCGGTTCTGCGGCCGTGTTTTGGATTCGGACGCGTTTTGGCAAAACCTCCCTGAAATTTTTTGGTCGGATTCAGGTGTGTTTTGGATTCGTTGTTTTTTTTTTTTTTTTACAAAAAACCCTCAAAAACATCTTAAATTATAGAATTTGAGGGTAATTTTGATCCCATAGTATTATTAACCTCAATACCCATAATTTCCACTCATTTCCAGTCTATTCTGAACACCTCACACCTCACAATATTATTTTTAGTCCTAAAATTTGCACCGAGGTCGCTGCTTGACTAAGCTAAGCGACCCAAGTGGCCGACACAAACACCTGGCCCATCTAGGAGTGGCATTGCAGTGTCAGACAGGATGGCAGTTCAAAAAAAAGCCCCCAAACAGCACATGATGCAAAGATAAATGAAAGAAAAAAGAGGTGCAAGATGGAATTGTCCTTGGGTCCTCCCACCCACCCTTATGTTGTATAAACAGGACATGCACACTTTAACAAACCCAACATTTCATCAGCGACAGGGTCTGCCATACGACTGACTGAAATGACTGGTTGGTTTGGGCCCCCACCAAAAAAGAAGCAATCTCTCCTTGCACAAACTGGCTCTACAGAGGCAAGATGTCCACCTCCTCCTCATCCTCCGATTCCTCACCCCTTTCACTGTGTACATCCCCCTCCTCACAGATTATTAATTCGTCCCCATTGGAATCCACCATCTCAGGTCCCTGTGTACTTTCTGAAGGCAATTGCTGGTGAATGTCTCCACGGAGGAATTGATTATAGTTCATTTTGATGAACATCATCTTCTCCACATTTTCTGGAAGTAACCTCGTACGCCGATTGCTGACAAGGTGAGCGGCTGCACTAAACACTCTTTCGGAGTACACACTGGAGGGGGGGGGAAACTTAGGTAAAATAAAGCTAATTTGTGCAAGGGCCTCCAAATTGCCTCTTTTTCCTGCCAGTATACGTACGGACTGTCTGACGTGCCTACTTGGATGCGGTCACTCATATAATCCTTCACCATTCTTTCAATGATGACAGAATCATATGCAGTGACAGTAGACGACATGTCAGTAATCGTTGGCAGTTCCTTCAGTCCGGACCAGATGTCAGCACTCGCTCCAGACTGCCCTGCATCACCGCCAGCGGGTGGGCTTGGAATTCTTATGCTTTTCCTCGCAGCCCCAGTTGTGGGAGAATGTGAAGGAGGAGCTGTTGACGGGTCACGTTCCGCTTGACCTGACAAGTGTCTCACCAGCAGGTCTTTGAACCTCTGCAGACTTGTGTCTGCCGGAAAGAGAGATACAACGTAGGTTTTAAATCTAGGATCGAGCACGGTGGCCAAAATTTAGTAAATTAAGGGCTCCATCCACAAGTCCTACATGCCTAGCAGAATCTCTCTGTTTTAGCTCCTCCTTCAATCTCTCCAGCTTCTTCTGCAAAAGCCTGATGAGGGGAATGACCTGACTCAGGCTGGCAGTGTTTGAACTGACTTCACGTGTGGCAAGTTCAAAGGGTTGCAGAACCTTGCACAACGTTGAAATCATTCTCCACTGCGCTTAAGTCAGGTGCATTCCCCCTCCTTTGCCTATATCGTAGGTGTCACAATCCTGACTGTAGGTTTTATATTTGGTGACTTACCCCTGCCATCTGTCCTGGATCCTGTGTCTTTTCACTCACGGAGTTAAACAGCTTGTCAGTTTTCCTGAGTTCTCTGCCTGAGAGGTAATAGTTAATTAGCTCCACCTGTGGTGATCTCCTGTGTGAGGCTGAATTCAGTAATCTAAAAGCAAGCATCCTGTGTTTTGCAGAAGTCCAGGCTTCAGTGTTCTCTTGGCCTGCTAGGCCTCATTCTACATCACAGCCTTGGCTTGAGTAGTCACATGACAGTGACATCACCTAATCCTGCCCACCAATCATCAAGGACCAGGAAGTATAAATCAGGAGGCTGAGTTGGAATCTGGGCCAGTTCCTTGTGTCACATACAGCCTTGTGTGGGTCTTAAGCTGAGCTCCCTAAAGGTAACCTTTGTACCTAAGTTCCTGTGGAAACTCTGTTCCCTTGTTACCGTTTGGTTTATTTGTGTGTTGCCATTTGATTTCACCATTTCCCTGAGTCTCAATGTAAAGGTACAGCTGCAATGTTTCGTCTTAAAGGCACAGTACTGAATTCCGTGTTCTCCACTGAAAACCACAGCTGTCGTGTTTCAGTTTTACTACTGTTGTAGTTGGGATCTCCAGGGCTCAGTACCTCGTGCCTCAGCATCTCTGTGCCTCAGTATCTCCGTGCCTCAGTACCTCCGTGCTTCCAGCACCTCAGTATCTCCGTGCCTCAGCATCTCCGTGCTTCCAGCACCTCAGTATCTCCGTGCCTCAGTACCTCAGTGCCTCAGCATCTCCGTGCCTCAGTACCTCCGTGCTTCCAGCACCTCAGTATCTCCGTGCCTCAGCATCTCCGTGCCTCAGCACCTCAGTGCCTCAGCATCTCCGTGCCTCAGTACCTCCGTGCTTCCAGCACCTCCGTGCCACAGCACCTCCGTGCCACAGCACCTCCGTGCCTCAGCACCTCCGTGCCTCAGTACCTCCGTGCCTCAGTACCTCCGTGCTTCCAGCACCTCAGTATCTCCGTGACTCAGCATCTCCGTGCCTCAGCACCTTAGTGCCTCAGCATCTCCGTGCCTCAGTGCCTCAGTACCTCCGTGCTTCCAGCACCTCCGTGCTTCCAGCACTTCCGTGCTTCCAGCACCTCCGTGCCACAGCACCTCCGTGCCTCAGTACCTCCGTGCCACAGCATCTCCGTGCTTCCAGCACCTCCGTGCCTCAGCACCCCTACGCACCCCAGTGTCTCCAAGCACCTCAGTGTCTCCAAGCACCTCAGTGTCTCCAAGCACCTCAGTGTCTCCAAGCACCTCAGTGTCTCCAAGCACCTCAGTGTCCGCAAGCACCTCAGTGTCTCCAAGCACCCCGTGCCCTTTAGCACAATTATACCTGGTATTCTTCACTGATTCATCAGTGCCTTTCCAGTTCTGTCTTTCAGGAGACCTTCAGCATGCCTCTTGTCTGCCGACCTAATCCTGCATGAGGAGAACCTAGATTCGGCCATCTCTGCTGCGGTTCCTCTCCCCAGTCTCCGGAGGAAACCCAGAGTCCACAGCATTTCCAAACCAGGTCAGTGGTAGTATTCACATAATCCTCCAGTCGCCCGCACAGACTTCACTACACCGGGTTCACAAAAACCTCAGTCATGACAGTAGGAACTGGCCACATGGACCCGGCCGAAAGTGTTAGTCTGACGCATGACCTCCTAAGCAATATTGCAGGACGCTTGGAAGGTCTGGAGTCGACTCAGCATCGATTGGCACAGTGTCTGCAGCGGAATTCGTCCTCCAGAGATTCTATGACCTTCTGCTCTAAGACTCCTGACCAACTGCAGATTTTCTACCAGATGTTACTACAGTTACAAGAACTTTTGTCTAGTATTCTCTCTGTGATGCCTGATCTCCTCAGGAATACTACCAACGTTGTTGATCCTGTTTTGTCCCATCCAGTTAATAGAGTCTCTTCCTCTGCGCAAGGGAAAGTTTTTCATCAGAGCTATCCACGGCCCAAGCTCTCTGAAGCTGAACGTCAGCGGCGTAAGGAGCTACATCTCTGTCTTTACTGTGGAAATTCTGGTCATTTTGTTAAAGACTGCATTCTTCGCAAGCCAGGTAATAGTGACAAATCTCAGTATCATAGTGCTCATGTCTACAAGTCATCCACAGTATCCGATTCTTCTGCTGCTGACGGGGGTATCAAGAAGGCTACTCTTCTGAGAGAGACTCAAATTTATGACTGGGGTCCGGTGGTTAAAAGACCTTATCCCAAGTTGGGTGTCCAGAGAAGAATGTTCAAGCCATTTACAGTCACAGAGGAGTCCGTGTCCACAGACCCAGGAGGGGCGTTTTCAGAGCGTCCAGCCCCAGGAGGGGCGTCTTCAGAGCGTCCAGCCCCAGGAGGGGCGTATTCAGAGCGTCCAGCCCCAGGAGGGGCGTCTTCAGAGCGTCCAGCCCCAGGAGGGGCGTCTTCAGAGCGTCCAGCCCCAGAGAGTCTTCAGAGTGCTTCCCAGCCAGTGAGTCTTCAGAGTGCTGCCCAGCCAGTGAGTTTTCAGAGTGCTGCCCAGCCAGAGATTCTACAGAGTGCTGCCCAGCCAGAGATTCTACAGAGTGCTGCCCAGCCAGAGATTCTACAGAGTGCTGCCCAGCCAGAGATTCTACAGAGTGCTGCCCAGCCAGAGATTCTACAGAGTGCTGCCCAGCCAGAGATTCTACAGAGTGCTACCCAGCCAGAGATTCTACAGAGTGCTGCCCAGCCAGAGATTCTACAGAGTGCTGCCCAGCCCCGTGAAGAGGGGGCTCTTGCCTCAGCCCAGCCCCGTGAAGAGGGGGCTCTTGCCTCAGCCCAGCCCCGTGAAGAGGGGGCTCTTGCCTCAGCCCAGCCCCGTGAAGAGGGGGCTCTTGCCTCAGCCCAGCCCCGTGAAGAGGGGGCTCTTGCCTCAGCCCAGCCCCGTGAAGTGGGGGCTCTTGCCTCAGCCCAGCCCTGTGAAGAAAGGGCTCAGCCCGTCCCGGTTCCAGCCGGTCCAGCAATACTCCAGGCCCTGCCTGGTCAGTCCGTCCCGGTTCCAGCCGGTCCAGCAATACTCCAGGCCCAGCCTGGTCAGTCCGTCCCGGTTCCAGCCGGTCCAGCAATACTCCAGGCTCCGCCTGGTCAGTCCGTCCCGGTTCCAGCCGGTCCATCAATACTCCAGGCTCCGCCTGGTCAGTCCGTCCCGGTTCCAGCCGGTCCAGCAATACTCCAGGCCCAGCTTGGCCAGTCCGTTCCGGTTCCAGCCGGTCCAGCAATACTCCAGGACCAGCCTGGTCCGTCTCCTTTGGCTCCAGCCAATTCAAGTATCCTTGGATCCAATCCAGTCCTACTCGTCCAGCCAAAGCTTTCTTCAGTTTCATCCTCTAAGCTTTCGTCTGATGGTTTTCCACCTATCTACTTTGATGGAGATTTATTGCAATATGCCGCTCTGGTTGAACAATTTCTCTCTCGGATGGAGTCTGATCCTTCAGGTGCAGTAACTCTTTCCAACGTTACTCGATATCTGTTCCTGGCATTCAGAGGAAGAGCTTTGGAGTGGGCCAACATGCTCTTTGAGAGTAATGATCCTGTGTTCCATGACTTACAGACTTTCAGTAACGCTGTAGTTAAAGAATTTAGTCCTAAACCTTTGGAATCTGCATCAACGAAGGTCCTAAATTCTTCTGTATGAATTTCTCAAGTTCCTCTAAGATTCAAGATGGGTGTCCGGAGTCCACCCTTGAAGAGGGGGATACTGTCACAATCCTGACTGTAGGTTTTATATTTGGTGACTTACCCCTGCCATCTGTCCTGGATCCTGTGTCTTTTCACTCACGGAGTTAAACAGCTTGTCAGTTTTCCTGAGTTCTCTGCCTGAGAGGTAATAGTTAATTAGCTCCACCTGTGGTGATCTCCTGTGTGAGGCTGAATTCAGTAATCTAAAAGCAAGCATCCTGTGTTTTGCAGAAGTCCAGGCTTCAGTGTTCTCTTGGCCTGCTAGGCCTCATTCTACATCACAGCCTTGGCTTGAGTAGTCACATGACAGTGACATCACCTAATCCTGCCCACCAATCATCAAGGACCAGGAAGTATAAATCAGGAGGCTGAGTTGGAATCTGGGCCAGTTCCTTGTGTCACATACAGCCTTGTGTGGGTCTTAAGCTGAGCTCCCTAAAGGTAACCTTTGTACCTAAGTTCCTGTGGAAACTCTGTTCCCTTGTTACCGTTTGGTTTATTTGTGTGTTGCCATTTGATTTCACCATTTCCCTGAGTCTCAATGTAAAGGTACAGCTGCAATGTTTCGTCTTAAAGGCACAGTACTGAATTCCGTGTTCTCCACTGAAAACCACAGCTGTCGTGTTTCAGTTTTACTACTGTTGTAGTTGGGATCTCCAGGGCTCAGTACCTCGTGCCTCAGCATCTCCGTGCCTCAGTATCTCCGTGCCTCAGTACCTCCGTGCTTCCAGCACCTCAGTATCTCCGTGCCTCAGCATCTCCGTGCTTCCAGCACCTCAGTATCTCCGTGCCTCAGTACCTCAGTGCCTCAGCATCTCCGTGCCTCAGTACCTCCGTGCTTCCAGCACCTCAGTATCTCCGTGCCTCAGCATCTCCGTGCCTCAGCACCTCAGTGCCTCAGCATCTCCGTGCCTCAGTACCTCCGTGCTTCCAGCACCTCCGTGCCACAGCACCTCCGTGCCACAGCACCTCCGAGCCTCAGCACCTCCGTGCCTCAGTACCTCCGTGCCTCAGTACCTCCGTGCTTCCAGCACCTCAGTATCTCCGTGACTCAGCATCTCCGTGCCTCAGCACCTTAGTGCCTCAGCATCTCCGTGCCTCAGTGCCTCAGTACCTCCGTGCTTCCAGCACCTCCGTGCTTCCAGCACTTCCGTGCTTCCAGCACCTCCGTGCCACAGCACCTCCGTGCCTCAGTACCTCCGTGCCACAGCATCTCCGTGCTTCCAGCACCTCCGTGCCTCAGCACCCCTACGCACCCCAGTGTCTCCAAGCACCTCAGTGTCTCCAAGCACCTCAGTGTCTCCAAGCACCTCAGTGTCTCCAAGCACCTCAGTGTCCGCAAGCACCTCAGTGTCTCCAAGCACCCCGTGCCCTTTAGCACAATTATACCTGGTATTCTTCACTGATTCATCAGTGCCTTTCCAGTTCTGTCTTTCAGGAGACCTTCAGCATGCCTCCTGTCTGCCGACCTAATCCTGCATGAGGAGAACCTAGATTCGGCCATCTCTGCTGCGGTTCCTCTCCCCAGTCTCCGGAGGAAACCCAGAGTCCACAGCATTTCCAAACCAGGTCAGTGGTAGTATTCACATAATCCTCCAGTCGCCCGCACAGACTTCACTACACCGGGTTCACAAAAACCTCAGTCATGACAGTAGGTAGCTGTATAGGCTTGAATGGCCTTTTGCTGCTCCTCCATCCTCTGAAGCATATAGAGGGTTGAATTCCACCTCGTTACCACCTCTTGCTTCAGATGATGGTGGGGCAGGTTCAGGAGTGTTTGCTGGTGCTCCAGTCTTCGGCATGCGGTGGCTGAATGCCGAAAGTGGCCCGCAATTCTTCGGGCCACCGACAGCATCTCTTGCACGCCCCTGTCGTTTTTTAAATAATACTGCACCACCAAATTCAATGTATGTGCAAAACATGGGACATGCTGGAATTTGCCCACATGTAATGCACGCACAATATTAGTGACGTTGTCCGATGTCACAAATCCCTAGGAGAGTCCAATTGGGGTAAGCCATTCTGCGATGATGTTCCTCAGTTTCCGTAAGAGGTTGTCAGCTGTGTGCCTCTTATGGAAAGCGGTGATACAAAGCGTAGCCTGCCTAGGAACGAGTTAGTGTTTGCGAGATGCTGCTACTGGTGCCGCCGCTGCTTTTCTTGCTGCGGGAGGCAATACATCTACCCAGTGGGCTGTCACAGTCATATAGTCCTTAGTCAGCCCTGCTCCACTTGTCCACATGTCCGTGGTTAAGTGGACATTGGGTACAACTGCATTTTTTAGGACACTGGTGACTCTTTTTCTGAGGTCTGTGTACATTCTCGGTATCGCCTGCCTAGAGAAGTGGAACCTTGATGGTATTTGGTACCGTGGACACACAAACTCAATAAATTCTCTAATTCCCTGTGAATTAACGGTGGATACCGGACACACGTTTAACACCACCCAGGCTGCCAAGGCCTGAATTATCTGCTTTGCAGCAGGATGACTGCTGTGATATTTCATCTTCCTCGCAAAGGACTGTTGGACAGTCAATTGCTTACTGGAAGTAGTACAAGTGGTCTTCCGACTTCCCCTCTGGGATGACGATCGACTCCCAGCAGCAACAACAGCAGCGCCAGCAGCAGTAGGCGTTACACTCAAGGATGCATCGGAGGAATCCCAGGCAGGAGAGGACTCGTCAGACTTGACAGTGACATGGCCTGCAGGACTATTGGCTTTCCTGTCTAAGGATGAAATTGACACTGAGGGAGTTGGTGGTGTGGTTTGCACGAGTTTGGTTACAAGAGGCAGAGATTTAGTTGTCAGTGGACTGCTTCCGCTGTCCCCCAAAGTTTTTGAACTTGTCAATGACTTCTGATGAATGCGCTCCAGGTGACTATGGAAAAAGTTGTGAAGACTTTTGGTGCGCTTAAGCTGCCTATAGACTTTCAAGTGAAAACAAAGGTGTCACCACACACCCCAAATAAGTGACAAGAAAAAGAGATATCACCGATATGTCTTCAGGCGCTGATGTAAGTCATAGGGGGTATTAAACATCAATTTTCAACCCTCAAACAAAACATAGGAAAATACAATAGTGTAGTACTGATAAACAAATTATTATTGATGTCTTTCATATGCAGGTAACATCCGTACCGTATCGTAGTGTCTAACTAATAGACAATATGCGCATAAGGAGGAGTGGATACAGTCCTAATGAAATCCCAGGTTTTCATTCTTCCATCATTCCCTTTCCAGTATTCTCATAAAAGAGTAAAGAGCAAATATAGTGTAATACTGCTTTATTAATAAATAAAAAGCCAATGAGGATGGCCGGACTCTCACCATAAAGCAGGAAAAACAAGGCAGATAGAATAAACATCTTGTGCCTTGAAAAAGATACTTGAAAGTATTGAAACGCGTTGGCTGGTTTGCCTTTTTGGAGTCTGGGATCAATCCACAGGAGGAATCACGAGGGACTGGGGACACCTGGTTGTTTATTCTATCTGCCTTGTTTTTCCTGCTTTATGGTGAGAGTCCGGCCATCCTCATTGGCTTTTTATTTATTAATAAAGCAGTATTACACTATATTTGCTCTTTACTCTTTTATAAGAATACTGGAAAGGGAATGATGGAAGAATGAAAACCTGGAATTTCATTAGGACTGTATCCACTCCTCCTTATGCGCATATTGTCTATTAGTTAGACACTACGATACGGTACGGATGTTACCTGCATATGAAAGACATCAATAATAATTTGTTTATCAGTACTACACTATTGTATTTTCCTATGTTTTGTTTGAGGGTTGAAAATTGATGTTTAATACCCCCTATGACTTACATCAGCACCTGAAGACATATCGGTGATATCTCTTTTTCTCGCTCCAGGTGACGTATAAGGGAGGATGTTCCTAGGTGGTTAACGTCCTTACCCCTACTTATTACAGCTTGACAAAGGCAACACACGGCTTGACAAATGTTGTCCGCATTTCTGTTAAAATAATTCCACACCGACGAGGTGATTTTTTTTGTAATTTGACCAGGCATGTCAATGGCCATATTCGTCCAACGAATAACATGTGTATCCCCGTGTGCCTGACTTAAACAAACCACCACACCATCAGAATCCTCCTTGTCAATTTCATCCTCAGCGCTAGCAACACCCATATCCTCATCCTGGTGTACTTCAACAGTGACATCTTCAATTTGACTATCAGGAACTGGACTGCGGGTGCTCCTTCCAGCACTTGCAGGGGGCGTGCAAATGGTGGAAGGCGCCACCTCTTCCCGTTCAGTGTTGGGAAGGTCAGGCATCGCAACCGACACAATTGGACTCTCCTTGGGGATTTGTGATTTAGAAGAATGCACAGTTCTTTGCTGTGCTTTTGCCTGCTTAAGTCTTTTCATTTTTCTAGCGAGAGGATGAGTGCTTCCATCCTCATTTGAATCTGAACCACTAGCCATGAACATAGGCCAAGGCCTCAGCCATTCCTTGCCACTCCGTGTTGTAAATGGCATATTGGCAAGTTTACGCTTCTCATCAGACGCTTTTAATTTAGATTTTTTTGGTCATTTTACTGAACTTTTGTTTTTTGGATTTTACATGCTCTCTACTATGACATTGGGCATCGGCCTTGGCAGACGACGTTGATGGCATTTCATCGTCTCGGCCATGACTAGTGGCAGCAGCTTCAGCACGAGGTGGAAGTGGATATTGATCTTTCCCTATTTTACCCTCCACATTTTTGTTCTTCATTTTTTAATGTGTGGAATTATATGCCAGTAATATATCAATAGCAATGGCCTACTGTACCGTACTGCTATATATTATATACTGGTGGTCAGCAAAATTCTGCACTGTCCTCCTACTATATATACTGCGCACAACTAAAATGCACCACAGGTATGGATGGATAGTATACTTGATGACACAGAGGTAGGTAGAGCAGTGGACTACTGTACCGTACTGCTATATATTATATACTGGTGGTCAGCAAAATTCTGCACTGTCCTCCTACTATATATACTGCGCACAACTAAAATGCAGCACAGGTATGGATGCATAGTATACTTGATGACACAGAGGTAGGTAGAGCAGTGGCCTACTGTACCGTACTGCTATATATTATATACTGGTGGTCAGCAAAATTCTGCACTATCCTCCTACTATATATACTGCGCACAACTAAAATGCACAACAGGTATGGATGGATAGTATATTTGACGACACAGAGGTAGGTAGAGCAGTGGCCTACTGTACCGTACTGCTATATATTATATACTGGTGGTCAGCAAAATTCTGCACTGTCCTCCTACTATAGATACTGCGCACAACTAAAATGCACCACAGGTATGGATGGATAGTATACTTGACGACACAGAGGTAGGTAGAGCAGTGGACTACTGTACCGTACTGCTATATAATACTGGTGGTCAGCAAAATTCTGCACTGTCCTCCTACTATATACTACAATGCAGCACAGATATGGAGCGTTTTTCAGGCAGAGAACGTAGATATTTTCACCACACTGAGCACAGATATTTGCAAGCACACTGAGCACAGATATTTGCAGCACACTGAGCACAGATATTTGCAGCACACTGAACACAGAAACTGAGAGAACGCTGCACGTCCTCTCCATATCATCTCCAATTCACGAGTGAAAATGGCGGCGATGCGCGGCTCCTTATATAGAATACAAATCTCGCAAGAGTCCGACAGCAGGGTGATGACGTTCGGACGCGCTCGGGTTAACCGAGCAAGGTGGGAGGATCCGAGTCTGCCTCGGAACCGTGTAAAATGGGTGAAGTTCGGGGGGGGGGGGTTCGGATCTCGAGGAACCGAACCCGCTCATCACTAATTTTAACAGAAATGCGGACAACAGGTGTCAAGCCGTGTGTGGCCTTTGTTAAGCTGTAATAAGTAGGGGTAAGGACGTTAACCACCTAGGAACATCCTCCCTTATACGTCACCTGGAGAGCATTCATCAGATGTCATTGACAAGTTCAAAAACTTTGGGTGACAGCAGAAGCAGTCCACTGACAACTAAATCCCTTCCTCTTGTACCCAAGCTCCTGCAAACCACACCACCAACTCCCTCAGTGTCAATTTCCTGCTTAGACAGGAAAGCCAATAGTCCTGCAGGCCATGTCACTGGCAAGTCTGACGAGTCCTCTCCTAACTGGGATGCCTCCGATGGTTCCTTGAGTGTAACGCCTACTGCTGCTGGCGCTGCTGTTGTTGCTGCTGGGAGTTGATTGTCATCCCAGAGGGGAAGTCGGAAGACCACTTGTACTACTTCCAGTAAGCAATTGACTGTCCAACAGTCCTTTGCGAGGAAGATGAAATATCACAGCAGTCATCCTGTTGCAAAGCGGATAACTGAGGCCTTGGTGTTAGACGTATGTCCGGTATCCACCGTTAATTCACAGGGAATTAGAGAATTTCTTGAGGTAGTGCGTCCCCGGTACCAAATCCCATCTAGGTTCCACTTCTCTAGGCAGGCGATACCGAGAATGTACACCAACGTCAGAAAAAGAGTCACCAGTGTCCTAAAAAATGCAGTTGTACCCATTGTCCACTTAACCACGGACATGTGGACAAGTGGAGCAGGGCTGACTAAGGACTATATGACTGTGACAGCCCACTGGGTAGATGTATTGCTTCCCGCAGCAACAACAGCAGCAGTGGCACCAGTAGCAGCATCTCGCAAACGCCAACTCGTTCCTAGGCAGGCTACGCTTTGTATCACCGCTTTCCATAAGAGGCACACAGCTGACAACCTCTTACAGAAACTGAGGAACATCATCGCAGATTGGCTTACCCCAATTGGACTCTCCTGGGGATTTGTGACATCGGCCAACGCCACCAATATTGTGGGTGCATTACATGTGGGCAAATTCCAGCACGTCCCATGTTTTGCACATACAATTAATTTGATGGTGCATAATTTTTTTAAAAATGACAGGGGCGTGCAAGAGATGCTGTCGGTGGCTCGAAGAATTGCGAGCCACTTTCGGCATTCAGCCACCGCGTGCCGAAGACTGGAGCACCAGCAAACACTCCTGAACCTGCTCCTCCATCAGCTGAAGCAAGAGGTGGTAACGAGGTGGAATTCAACCCTTTATATGCTTCAGAGGATGGAGGAGCAGCAAAAGGCCATTCAAGCCTATACAGCTACCTACAATATAGGCAAAGAAGGGGGAATGCACCTGACTCAAGCGCAGTGGAGAATGATTTCAACGTTGTGCAAGGTTCTGCAACCCTTTGAACTTGCCACACGTGAAGTCAGTTCAGACACTGCCAGCCTGAGTCAGGTCATTCCCCTCATCAGGCTTTTGCCGAAGCAGCTGGAGAGATTGAAGGAGGAGCTAAGATGGAGCGATTCCGCTAGGTATGTGGGACTTGTGGATGGAGCCCTTAATTCGCTTAACCAGGTTTCACGGGTGGTCAATCTGTGAAATCAGAGCACTACATTTTGGCCACCGTGCTCGATCCTAGGTTTAAAGCCTACGTTGTATCTCTCTTTCCGGCAGACACAAGTCTGCAGAGGTTCAAAGACCTGCTGGTGAGAAAATTGTCAAGTCAAGCGGAACGTGACCCGTCAACAGCTCCTCCTTCACATTCTTCCGCAACTGAGGCTGCGAGGAAAAGGATAAGAATTCCGAGACCACCCATTGGCAGAGATGCAGGGCAGTCAGGAGTGAGTGCTGACATCTGATCCGGCCTGAAGGACCTGCCAACGATTACTGACATGTCGTCTACTGTCACCGCATATGATTCTGTCACCATTAAAAGAATGGTGGAGGATTATATGAGTGACCGCATCCAAGTAGGCACGTCAGACAGTCCGTACGTATACTGGCAGGAAAAAGAGGCAATTTGGAGGCCCTTGCACAAACTGGCTTTCTTTTACCTAAGTTGCCCCCCCTCCAGTGTGTACTCTGAAAGAGTGTTTAGTGCAGCCGGTCACCTTGTCAACGATCGGCGTACGAGGTTACTTCCACAAAATGTGGAGAAGATGATGTTCATCAAAATGAATTATAATCAATTGCTCCGTGGAGACATTTACCAGCAATAGCCTCCAGAAAGTACACAGGGACCTGTGATGGTGGATTCCAGTGGGGACGAATTAATACTCTGTGAGGAGGGGGATGTACACAGTGAAAGGGGTGAGGAATCGGAGGATGATGATGAGGTCGACATCTTGCCTCTGTAGAGCCAGTTTGAGCAAGGAGAGATTGATTGCTTCTTTTTTTGGTGGGGGCCCAAACCAACCAGTAATTTCAGCCACAGTCGTGTGGCAGACCCTGTCGCTGAAATGATGGGTTTGTTAAAGTGTGCATGTCCTGTTTATACAACATAAGGGTGGGTGGGAGGGCCCAAGGACAATTCCATCTTGCACCTCTTTTTTATTTTATTTATCTTTGCATTATGTGATGTTTGGGGCCAATTTTTATAAGTGCCATCCTGTCTGACACTGCAGTGCCACTCCTAGATGGGCCAGGTGTTTGTGCCGACCACTTTGGTCGCTTAGCTTAGTCATCCAGCGACCTCGGTGCAAATTTTAGGACTAAAAATAATATTGTGAGGTGTGAGGTGTTCAGAATAGACTGGAAATGAGTGGAAATTATGGTTATTGAGGTTAATAATACTATAGGATCAAAATTACCCCCAAACTCTATGATTGAAGCTGTTTTTGAGGGTTTTTTGTAAAAAAAAACATCCGAATCCAAAACACACCCGAATCCGCCAAAAAATTTTCAGGGAGGTTTTGCCAAAACGCGTCCGAATCCAAAACCAAAACACAAAACCCGAAAAATTTACGGTGCACATCTCTAGTTCAATGCCGTCTTACTGTACCTAGGTGGTCATTCCGAGTTGTTCGCTCGCAAGCGGATTTTAGCAGATTTGCTCATGCTAAGCCGCCGCCTACTGGGAGTGAATCTTAGCATCTTAAAATTGCGAACGATGTATTCGCAATATTGCGATTACACACCTCGTAGCAGTTTCTGAGTAGCTCCAGACTTACTCGGCATCTGCGATCATTTCAGTGCTTGTCGTTCCTGGTTTGACGTCACAAACACACCCAGCGTTCGGCCAGACACTCTTCCGTTTCTCCGGCCACTCCTGCGTTTTTTCCGGAAACGGTAGCGTTTTTTCCCACACGCCCATAAAACGTCCTGTTTCCGCCCAGTAACACCCAATTCCTGTCAATCACATTACGATCGCCAGAACGATGAAAAAGCCGTGAGTAAAATTCCTAACTGCATAGCAAATTTACTTGGCGCAGTCGCAGTGCGGACATTGCGCATGCGCATTAAGCGGAAAATCGCTGCGATGCGAAGATTTTTACCGAGCGAACAACTCGGAATGACCCCCCTAATTTTCTGCCTTTTAATACATAAAATGGGTACACACTACGTGTACCCAGCTGAAATGTCAGCCCAATGGATCCTAGGTACATATCAGAATGATCTAATGAAGGATGGAAAGATCACTGTTCCGTCCTACACCAGATCACATTCGGTAGCACGGCTAATGAGGCAGCATTGCATGTGACTTCAGGCAACCGCAAGCACCCGCATATCGGGCATACACAATGAATGATATGACCAATATGTCATTCTGGTTCAGCTGGAAACTACATATCGGGAGGATATTGTCTCAGTATATACCTGGATTTGGTCTTGTTTTCTTACAGATTTTTCGAATTTGTAAAGTGCATCGAAATGTGCTTGTGCCTTGGTGACGGTGGGGTGACGGGGGTCGGTGCGCAACTCAAAGCCAGAAAACAAAACCAGGGATCACAGTCAGGAACTACTGATTTTATTTCTTCAGGGAAAGGTTTAAATTAGAGATAAGCGGGTTCGGTTCCTTGGGATCCGAATCCCCCCAAACTTCACCCATTTTACACGGTTCCGAGGCAGCCTCGGATCTTCCCGCCTTGCTTGGTTAACCAGAACGCGCCCGAACATCATCATCCCGCTGTCGGATTCTCGCGAGATTCGTATTCTATATAAGGAGCCGCGCTTCACCGCCATTTTCACTTGTGCATTGGAGATTTAACGGAGAGGACGTGGCAGCGTTCTCTCACTGAAAAGCTCCGTAATCTGTGCTCAGTGTGCTGCAAATATCTGTGGTCAGTGTGCTGCAAATAATCTGTGCTCAGTGTGCTGAAAATATCTACGTTCTCTGCCTGAAAACGCTCCATATCTGTGCTCAGTGTGCTGCAAATATCTGATCAGTGTGCTGCATTGTGGGGACTGGGGACCACCAGCATAAGTATATACATGATGTAGCCATTCACTGGTACCTGGTGACAAAACGTATACTGGATTCCCCCACAATGTAACTTTATATCTGTCACCTATATACGTGATGTGGTCATTCACTGGTACCTGGTGACAGAACTTATACTGGATTCCCTCACAATGTAACTTTATATCTGTCACCTATATACATGATGTGGTCATTCACTGGTACCTGGTGACAAAACGTATACTGGATTCCCCCACAATGTAACTTTATATCTGTCACCTAGTATATACATGATGTGGTCATTCACTGGTACCTGGTGACAGAACGTAAACTGGATTCCCCCACAATGTAACTTTATATCTGTCACCTATATACAGTATATACATGATGTGGTCATTCACTGGTACCTGGTGACAGAACGTATACTGGATTCCCCCACAATGTAACTTTATATCTGTCACCTATATATATACATGATATGGTCATTCACTGGTACCTGCTGACAGAACGTATACTGGATTCCCCCACAATGTAACTTTATATCTGTCACCTATATACATGATGTGGTCATTCACTGGTACCTGCTGACAGAACGTATACTGGATTCCCCCACAATGTAACTTTATATCTGTCATCTATATAATATTTATAGTAGTACAGTACAGTAGGCCATTGCTGTATCTTGCAGCTCTGTGTCACCAGTGGCGTAAGTTCGTCCCAGTCGCCCGGAGGCATGATAAATGTTGGTACCCCCCTACATATACACACACATAACATATGTAGCTATCCGGAACTCAGGGTGAACAGTAGCAGCGTGCTCAGGTACCTTTCCCAATAGTAATATAGATACACATAGAAAGTGGATGCACTCCAAGTCAGTCATTACAATTAAACAAACACCAGCATACCTTTATAGTAAACCTACAGTGCTCCCTCACCCGCCAGCGGGTCTCGATGGAGATGCTTTGGCTCATCGGTGTGCCGATATAATTAGTGTTCACTCTAGGATTTTTTTAGGGCAGGGTGCTGATCACGGGGAGGGCACATTTTTTCATTCAGGAGGGCACATTTTTAAGTTAGGTAAACTTAGGTACATACTATAATGCTTGGTGCTCCCATTCCTACAGCTCAAAGCACGGACAGTGCGCGCCGAAGGCGCGCAGCAAAAATTTAGGGGCAATGTTTCGTGGGGAAGGGGCGTGGCCACATAATAGTGGCAATTCACATTACACCACACAGTAGTGCACCTAATAGACATTGCACCAGGTAGAACCTTCTATACACACTGCGCCAGGTAGAGCACGTTATACATATTGCACCAGGCAGAGCACTGAGGCACACTGCACCAGGTAGAGAGCACTGAGGCACACTGCGCCAGATAGAGCACATTATACACATTGCACCAGGCAGAGCACACACTGCACCAGGTAGAGAGCACTGAGGCACACTGCACCAGGTAGAGAGCACTGAGGCACACTGCACCAGGTAGAGAGCACTGAGGCACACTGCACCAGGTAGAGAGCACTGAGGCACACTGCACCAGGTAGAGAGCACTGAGACACATTGCACCAGGTAGAGAGCACTGAGACAGATTGCACCAGGTAGAGAGCACTGAGACACATTGCACCAGGTAGAGAGCACTGAGACACATTGCACCAGGTAGAGAGCACTGAGACACACTGCACCAGGCAGAGAGCACCGAGATACATTGCACCAGGTAGAGAGCACCAGGTAGAGAGCACTGAGATTGAAGTTTACAACTGTAGTACTTACAAGGTAAATTTAGCCCAGGACACAGAGGGGGAGCGCTGATCACCGCCACACTTGCGGAGCTGCATTAAAGATGGCGACCTGTTGATTCTCCCTGGCGTCTCCGAGTCTTTTTAAACATTCATACACAGGAGGGCTGGGTTTGCCTCGGCGGGAGAGGCAAGCCCAGCCCTCCTGTCACACCAGATCATGAGCAGACCTATAGTCTGCTCGCAGAGGAGGGGAGATGCTGTCAGTCACTGTGTCAGCGCAAGGCTGAGACAGCGGCGGCTGACAGCTACGGACGGGCGGGGCGGGCCGTGGGGGACTCTCACGTGCTTACCCAGTCGGGCGGCGCACGGCTGGGTCCGGTGGCGTGGCGAGGTCGGCGGGCAGCAAACGGCGGGGCGGCAGGGCGCACAAAAACGGGCCGGGGCGGGATTCAGCTGTCTAAAAAAGGGGCAGGGCGCAGCGCCCTGTGAAAGACACCTAGCGTGAACACTAGATATATATAAAAAAAATAAGAATTTACTCACCGGTAATTCTATTTCTCGTAGTCCGTAGTGGATGCTGGGAACTCCGTAAGGACCATGGGGAATAGACGGGCTCCGCAGGAGACTGGGCACTCTAAGAAAGAATTAGGACTACTGGTGTGCACTGGCTCCTCCCTCTATGCCCCTCCTCCAGACCTCAGTTAGGGAAACTGTGCCCGGAAGAGCTGACACAACAAGGAAAGGATTTGGAATCCCGGGTAAGACTCATACCAGCCACACCAATCACACCGTACAACTCGTGATAACTATACCCAGTTAACAGTATGAATAACAACTGAGCCTCACTGAACAGATGGCTCAGAACAATAACCCTTTAGTTAGGCAATAACTATATACAAGTATTGCAGACAATCCGCACTTGGGATGGGCGCCCAGCATCCACTACGGACTACGAGAAATAGAATTACCGGTGAGTAAATTCTTATTTTCTCTGACGTCCTAGTGGATGCTGGGAACTCCGTAAGGACCATGGGGATTATACCAAAGCTCCCAAACGGGCGGGAGAGTGCGGATGACTGCAGCACCGAATGAGCAAACTCAAGGTCCTCCTCAGCCAGGGTATCAAACTTGTAGAATTTTGCAAACGTGTTTGATCCCGACCAGGTAGCAGCTCGGCAAAGTTGTAAAGCCGAGACCCCTCGGGCAGCCGCCCAAGAAGAGCCCACCTTCCTCGTGGAATGGGCCTTCACAGATTTAGGATGCGGCAGTCCAGCCGCAGAATGTGCAAGTTGAATCATGGAGCAGATCCAGCGAGCAATAATCTGCTTAGAAGCAGGAGCACCCAGCTTGTTGGGTGCATGCAGGATAAACAGCGAGTCAGTCTTTCTGACTCTAGCCGTCCTGGAAACATAGATTTTCAGGGCCCGGACTACATCCAGCAACTTGGAGTCCTCCAAGTCCCCAGTAGCCGCAGGCACCACAATAGGTTGGTTCAAATGAAACGCTGATACCACCTTAGGGAGGAATTGGTGACGCGTCCTCAATTCTGCTCTGTCCATATGGAAGATCAGATAGGGGCTTTTACAGGACAAAGGCGCCAATTCTTACACCCGCCTAGCCGAAGCCAAGGCCAAAAGCATGACCACTTTCCACGTGAGATATTTTAATTCCATGGTCTGAAGTGGCTCAAACCAATGTGATTTTAGGAAATCCAACACAACGTTGAGATCCCAAGGTGCCACCGGGGTCACAAAAGGGGGCTGAATGTGCAGCACTCCCTTAACAAACGTCTGAACTTCAGGCAGTGAAGCCAGTTCTTTTTGAAAGAAAATAGACAGGGCCGAAATCTGGACTTTAATGGAACCCAATTTTAGGCCCATAGTCACTCCTGACTGTAGGAAGTGCAGAAAACGACCCAGCTGAAATTCTTCTGTGAGGGCCTTCATAGCCTCACACCAAGCAACATATTTTCGCCATATGCGGTGATAATGCTTTGCTGTCACATCTTTCCTAGCTTTTATCAGCGTAGGAATGACTTCAACCGGAATGCCCTTTTCCATCAGGGTACGGCGTTCAACCGCCATGCCGTCAAACGCAGCCGCGGTAAGTCTTGGAACAGACAGGGCCCCTGCTGTAGCAGGTCCTGTCTGAGAGGCAGAGGCCAAGGGTCCTCTGAGATCATTTCTTACAGTTCCGGGTACCAAGTCCGTCTTGGCCAATCCAGAACGATGAGTATAGTTCTTACTCCTCTCTTTCTTATTATCCTCAGCACCTTTGGTATGAGAGGAAGAGGAGGGAACACATAAACCGACTGGTACACTCACGGTGTCACTAGAGCGTCCACGGCTATTGCCTGAGGGTCCCTTGACCTGGCGCAATATCTTTTTAGCTTTTTGTTTAGGCGGGACGCCATCATGTCCACCTGTGGCCTTTCCCAACGGTTTACAATCAGTTGGAAGACTTCTGGATGAAGTCCCCACTCTCCCGGGTGGAGGTCGTGCCTGCTGAGGAAGTCTGCTTCCCAGTTGTCCACTCCCAGAATGAACACTGCTGACAGTGCGCTTACTTGATTCTCCGCCCAGCGAAGAATTTTGGTGGCTTCTACCCTCGCCACCCTGCTCCTTGTGCCGCCGTGATGTTGTCTGACTGAATCAGCACCGGCTGGTTTTGAAGCAGGGGTCTTGCCTGACTTAGAGCATTGTAAATGGCCCTTAGTTCCAGAATATTTATGTGTAGGGAAGCCTCCTGACTCGACCATTGTCCTTGGATGTTACTTCCCTGAGGGACTGCCCCCCAACCTCGGAGGCTTGCGTCCGTGGTCACCAGGACCCAGTCCTGTATGCCGAATCTGCAGCCCTCTAGAAGATGAGCACTCTGCAGCCACCACAGCAGAGACACCCTGGCCCTCGGGACAGGGTGATCAGCCGATGCATCTGAAGATGCGATCCGGACCACTTGTCTAACAGATCCCACTGAAAGATCCTTGCATGGAATCTGCCGAATGGAATTGCCTCGTAAGAAGCTACCATCTTTCCCAGGACTCGCGTGCAGTGATGCACAGACACCTGTTTTGGTTTCAGGAGGTCTCTGACCAGAGATGACAACTCCTTGGCCTTCTCCTCCTGGAGAAACACCTTCTTCTGTTCTGTGTCCAGAATCATACCCAGGAACAGCAGACGCGTCGTAGGAACCAGCTGCGACTTTGGAATATTCAGAATCCAGCCGTGCTGTTGTAGCACTTCCTGAGATAGTGCTACTCCGACCAACAACTGCTCCCTGGACCTCGCCTTTATAAGGAGATCGTCCAAGTATGGGATAATTATAACTCCCTTCTTTCGAAGGAGTATCATCATTTCGGCCATTACTTTAGTAAATACCCTCGGTGCCGTGGACAGACCAAACGGCAACGTCTGGAATTGGTAATGGCAGTCTTGTACCACAAAACGGAGGTACACCTGGTGAGGTGGGTAAATGGGGACATGCAGGTAAGCATTCCAGTGATACCATGTAATCCCCTTCTTCCAGGCTTGCAATAACCGCCCTGAGCGATTCCATTTTGAACTTGAACCTCCTTATATAAGTGTTCAAGGATTTCAAATTTAGAATGGGTCTCACCGAACCGTCTGGTTTCGGTACCACAAACATTGTGGAATAGTAACCCCGTCCCTGTTGAAGGAGGGGAACTTTTATTATCACCTGCTGGAGGTACAGCTTGTGAATTGCCGCCAGCACTACCTCCCTGTCCGGGGGAGTGGCTGGCAAGGCTGATTTGAGGTAACGGCGAGGGGGAGACGTCTCGAATTCCAGCTTGTATCCCTGAGATACCACCTGTCCGGGGGAGTGGCTGGCAAGGCTGATTTGAGGTAACGGCGAGGGGGAGACGTCTCGAATTCCAGCTTGTATCTCTGAGATACCACTTGTAGAACCCAGGGATCCACCTGTGAGCGAACCCACCGGTCGCTGAAGTTCCGGAGACGGGCCCCCACCGCACCTTGCTCCACCAGTGGAGCCCCAGCGTCATGCGGTGGATTTAGTGGAAGCAGGGGAGGATTTTTGTTCTTGGGAACTGGCTGTATGGTGCAGCTTTTTCCCTCTACCCCTGCCTCTGGGCAAAAAGGATGCGCCTTTAACCCGCTTGCCTTTCTGGGGCCGAAAGGACTGTACCTGATAATACGGTGCTTTCTTAGGCTGTGAGGGAACCTGAGGTAAAAATGTCGACTTCCCAGCTGTTGCTGTGGAAACGAGGTCCGAGAGACCATCCCCAAACAATTCCTCACCCTTGTAAGGCAAAACCTCCATGTGCCTTTTAGAATCCGCATCACCTGTCCACTGCCGAGTCCATAATACTCTCCTGGCAGAGATGGACATTGCATTTATTCTAGATGCCAGCCGGCAAATATCCCTCTGTGCATCGCTCATATTCTTCACACACTTCATTCAACTCATCTGATGGGGGAAAAACCACTGGTTGCTTTTTCTCCCCAAACATAATACCCTTTTTAGTGGTACCTGGGTTAATCTCAGAAATGTGCAACACATTTTTTATTGCCGTAATCATGCAACGGATGCCCCTTGTGGATTGTGTATATGTCTCATCCTCGTCGACACTGGAGTCAGACTCCGTGTCGACATCTGTGTCTGCCATCTGAGGTAGCGGGCGTTTTTGAGCCCCTGATGGCCTTTGAGACGCCTGGGCAGGCACTGGCTGAGAAGCCGGCTGTCCCACGGCTGTTACGTCATCCAGCCTTTTATGTAAGGAGTTGACACTGTCGGTTAATACCTTCCACATATCCATCCACTCTGGTGTCGACCCCGCAGGGGGTGACATCACATTTATCGGCACCTGCTCCGCCTCCACATAAGCCTCCTCATCAAACATGTCGACACAGCCGTACCGACACACCGCACACACACACAGGGAATGCTCTGACTGAGGACAGGACCCCACCAAGTCCTTTGGGGAGACAGAGAGAGAGTATGCCAGCACACACCACAGCGCTATATAAACAGGGATTTACACTACACAAAGTGATTTTCCCTATAGCAGTTTTGCGCCTAAATTTAGTGCCCCCCTCTCTTTTTTACCCTATTGAGCCTGGAAACTGCAGGGGAGAGCCTGGGGAGCGTCCTTCCAGCGGAGCTGTGAAGAGAAAATGGCGCCAGTGTGCTGAGGGAGATAGCCCCGCCCCTTTTTCGGCGGGCTTCTCCCGCTCTTTATATTAATATTATGGCAGGGGATTTTTACACATATATAGTTTATTAGACTATATTATGTGTTTTTTGCCATTTTAAGGGAATCTAATTGCAGCCCAGGGCGCCCCCCCCCCCCAGCGCCCTGCACCCATCAGTGACCGGAGTATGTGGTGTGCATGGGGAGCAATGGCGCACAGCTGCAGTGCTGTGCGCTACCTTAATGAAGACCGGAGTCTTCAGCCGCCGATTTCCAGGACGTTCTTCTTGCTTCTGGCTCTGCAAGGGGGACGGCGGCGCGGCTCCGGGACCGGACGACCGAGGCTGGGCCTGTGTTCAATCTCTCTGGAGCTAATGGTGTCCAGTAGCCTAGAAGCCCAAGCTAGCTGCAAGCAGGTAGGTTCGCTTCTCTCCCCTAAATCCCTCGTAGCAGTGAGTCTGTTGCCAGCAGATCTTCACTGAAAATAAAAAACCTAATAAATACTTTCTTTTCTGGGAGCTCAGGAGAGCCCCTAGTGTGCAATCAGCTCGAGCCGGGCACACATTCTAACTGAGGTCTGGAGGAGGGGCATAGAGGGAGGAGCCAGTGCACACCAGTAGTACTAATTCTTTCTTAGAGTGCCCAGTCTCCTGCGGAGCCCGTCTATTCCCCATGGTCCTTACGGAGTTCCCAGCATCCACTAGGACGTCAGAGAAAATACACAAACGCCTCATTCACTTAAAAACACACGCTGCTTTCACTTAAAAACACACATGCCTCTTCCACACACACACACACACATGCCTCCTTCACTTAAAAACACACACACGCCGCATTCACACACACACACACACACACACACACACACACACACATGCCTCCACTTAAAAACACACACGCCGCTTTCACTAACACACACACATGCCTCACACACACACACATGCCTTTCACACACACACATTCAGAAACAGACACCCCTCCATATATTTGTAAGGTAGCGTGTACCCAGACCAGGTGTGTGCCTCCTTTAATCCTTGCCTCTCACACACATACCTCTCACTTACACACACACACACACACACACACACACACACACACACACACACACACACACACACACACACACCTCTCACACACATGCCACTCACTTACACACATGCCTCTCACACACATGCCACTCAATTACACACACACATGCCTCTCACTTACACACACACATGCCTCTCACACACATGCCTCTTTTACTTGAACACACAACTTTCCTTAAAAACACACACACACACACACACACACACACCTCACTTAAAAACATGCACACACAAAACACAGTGCTTCCAACATTTATTAAAGCCCCCCCAGCACCCCCAACTACACCTCTCCCCCACCCCCCACACAGTGCCTACCTTTGGCTACCATCAGACTGAGAGAGGAACAGAGAGCTTCTCCGGGCTGGCTTGCTTAACTGGCAGGGCCCGGGAGGAGCTGCGCTCTGGAGCTCCCCCTAGCTGCAGCCAGTGCCAGTGTATACACAGGAGGCAGCTTCCGTGTCACTGACACAGCTCCTCCGTCTGCATTAGCAGCGAGCGATCGTCAGGCAGGGGAGGAGATGTGCCCCCTTGTGGCCAGGAGCCCGGCGGCAGCCGACTCCACTGCCTCCCACAGTTCCACCACTGTGTGTCACTGCAAGTATCCATTCCATATCTGTGCGGCATTTTTGTGAGCAGTATATATAGTATTACAGTGCAGCATTTTGGTGACTAACAGTATATAGTTGTACAGTAGGCCATTGCTGTATCATGCAGCTCTGTGTCACTGCAAGTATCCATTCCATATCTGTGCGGCATTTTTGTGAGCAGTATATATAGTATTACAGTGCAGCATTTTGGTGACTAACAGTATATAGTTGTACACTAGGCCATTGCTGTATCTTGCAGCTCTGTGTCACTGCAAGTATCCATTCCATATCTGTGCGGCATTTTTGTGAGCAGTATATATAGTATTACAGTGCAGCATTTTGGTGACTAACAGTATATAGTTGTACAGTAGGCCATTGCTGTATCTTGCAGCTCTGTGCCACTGCAAGTATCCATTCCATATCTGTGCGGCATTTTTGTGAGCAGTATATATAGTTTCTCTGACGTCCTAGTGGATGCTGGGAACTCCGTAAGGACCATGGGGAATAGACGGGCTCCGCAGGAGACTGGGCACTCTAAAAGAAAGATTAGGTACTATCTGGTGTGCACTGGCTCCTCCCTCTATGCCCCTCCTCCAGACCTCAGTTAGAATCTGTGCCCGGCCAGAGCTGGGTGCTCCTAGTGGGCTCTCCTGAGCTTGCTAGAAAGAAAGTATTTGTTAGGTTTTTTATTTTCAGTGAGATCTGCTGGCAGTGGCAACAGACTCACTGCTACGTGAGATTGAGGGGAGAGAAGCAAACCTACCTGCGTGCAGCTAGCTTGTGCTTCTTAGGCTACTGGACACCATTAGCTCCAGAGGGTTCGAACACAGGGCCTGACCTCGATCGTCCGTTCCCGGAGCCGCGCCGCCGTCCCCCTTGCAGAGCCAGAAGACAGAAGAGAAGCGATGAAATCGGCAGCAGAAGACTCCTGTCTTCATTAAGGTAGCGCACAGCACCGCAGCTGTGCGCCATTGCTCCCACAGCACACCACACACTCCGGTCACTATAGGGTGCAGGGCGCTGGGGGGGGGGGGTGGGGGGGGGGCCCTGGGCAGCAATAAAAATACCTTTGGCATAAAAATACACATAATACAGCCTGTGACTGTATATGTGTAAAACCTCCGCCATTTTTAGTCAGAAACAGGACAGAAGCCCGCCACTGAGGGGGCGGGGCCTTCTTCCTCAGCACACCAGCGCCATTTTCTCTTCACAGCTCCGCTGGAAGGAAGCTCCCCAGGCTCTCCCCTGCAGTATCCTGGTACACAAAGGGTGAAAAGAGAGGGGGGGGGGCACATAAATTTAAGCGCAAAAATTGTATATACAGCAGCTACTGGGTAAACACTGAGTGTAGTGTAATCCCTGGGTTATTTAGCGCTGGGGTGTGTGCTGGCATACTCTCTCTCTCTGTCTCTCCAAAGGGCCTTGTGGGGGAACTGTCTTCAAATAGAGCATCCCCTGTGTGTGTGGTGTGTCGGTACGCGTGTGTCGACATGTCTGAGGTAAAAGGCTCCTCTAAGGAAGTGATAGAGCGGATATGTATGTGAGAGGGTGTCTCCGTCGACAACGCCGACACCTGTTTGGATATGTGTAAGTGCTAAGGTGAATTTATTGCACAAATGGTTAGGGAACAGACAGGAAATCTGCCCATGTCTGTCCCTATGTCACAGAGACCTTCAGAGTCTCACAATGCTCACTATCCAAAATAACAAACACTGGTATCGACACGGAGTTTAACTCCACTGTCGACTACGATAATGCAAAGTTACAGCCAAGATGGCTAGAAGGTATTCAATATATGATATTGAAATAAAAGATGATTTGCATATCACTGATGACTCATCTGTCCCTGACACGAGAGTACACATGTTTAAGGGGAAGAATGCTGAGGTAAATTTCCCTCCTCTCATGAGGAAAAAGAGCGGGAATCTCCAGACAAGAGACGGCAGCTTCCCACAAGAGAATTCTCAGGCTGTATCCTTTCCCCACTAGGGCCAGGATGTGTTGAGAATCTTCCCCTAGGGTGTCCTGTTTGCACAGACGGTAGCACTTGCTATTTTCAGGGATCCTGCAGATAGCGTGCACATTCTAGTATCCTACCCAGACCGGCGATTGTGTCGGCATGGGTTTATAGCGCTGTGGCAGCGTGGACAGGTACCTTATCAGCAGAGATTGAGACCATAGTAAATATATTAAAGATGCTGTCTTAAGTGATAGATATATAGTTATAAAGCATGCCCAAAGAGACATGAGTATACTGGGTCCTAGAGTCAAAGCTATGTCGATCTCTGCTTGACGTGTCCTGTAGAATATGCATTGGACAGATGATGCCGACTTAAGAGGCATATGGAAGGCTGAGGATTGTGTGGAGAAGGGTTCTCGGGCCTGGTCTCCACAGCTATAGCTGGTAATTCTGCTAGTTTGCCTTATATTCCTGTTAAAGGTTGTTTTGCAAAGAAGCAAAAGAAAGACTGTTTGATATGTCTCTCTGGGGCACACTTTATTTAAATTGAATAGATGACAAAGTTATGAAACCGTGGAATATATATGAAGCATTAAAACATAACTTTTAATTTATTCTAGCCGAGGGTCGCGTAGCTAGTTAGCATGCGGGAGTCTCGTTCGTTATCGGAATTAACCAGACAAATCGCTCCACCAACTAAGAACGGCCATGCACCACCACCCACAGAATCAAGAAATAGCTATCGATCTGTCAATCTTTTCCGTGTCCGGCCCAGGTGAGGTTTCCCGTATTCCTGCACAGCCTAAGAAAGCACGACATTATTAAATGCAGCCTTTCGAATAAAGAAACAAGAAAGTCTGAGGTGCGTCCTTTCTTGTCAGAGCCGGGATCAACACAGCTAGTTCCCAGGAACAGAAGTCCTCCACGGCCCCTACAAAAATCCACCTATGCCGCTGGGGCTCCACAGGCGGAGCTAGGCCCGGTGGGGACACGCCTTCGTAAGTTCAGCCACAAGTGGGTTCACAACCTGTTAGGTCCCTGGGCAATAGATATTGTGGCTCAGGGATACAAGCTGGACTGTGAGAAGATGCCCCCTCACCGACGGCCCTGCGGGCTTCCCCCCCAAGAAGGGGAGCCAGTGTTAACTGCAATTCACAAATTGTATCTTTAACAGGTGGTGGTCAACGGTCCCCTCCTGCAACAAGAGGGTGTTATTATTCGACCATGTTGTAATCCCGAAACCAGACGGTTCGGTCAGACCCATATTGAATTAAAAATCCCTGAACATATACCTGAGAAGGTTCAAGTTCAAGATGGAATCGCTAAGAGCGGTCAGGGCATGCCTAAAAAGAGGGAGACTTTATCGTGAATCGGGTCATAAGGGATGCATACCTTCATGTCCCCATTTATCCACCTCATTAGGCGTACCTCAGAATTGCGGTACGGGATTGTCATAACCAAGGTAATGGCGGATATGATTGTGCTCCTGCGGAAGCAAGGTGTCACTATTATCACGTACTTGGACGATCTCCTCATACAAGCGAGATCAAGAGAGCAGTTGCTGAACAGCGTATCACTTTCTCTGGAAGTGTAACGGCAACACGGCTGGATTCTATATATTCCAAGTCGCAGTTGGTTCCTACAGCTCATCTGCCTCTCCTAGGCACGATCCTAGACACAGACCAGAAAAGGGTTTATCTCCCGATAGAGAGAGCTCAGGAGCTCATGACACTGGTCAGGAATCTATTAAAACCAAAACAGGTGTCAGTGCATCACTGCATTCGAGTCCTGGGAAGGATGGTGGCATCATACGAGGCGATCCCCTTAGGCAGGTTCCATGCGAGGACCTTCCAATGGGACTTAGTGGACAAGTGGTCCGGATCACCTCTTCAGATGCATCGGTTGATCACCCTATCCCCCAGGGCCAGGGTGTCTCTCCTGTGGTGGCTGCAGAGTGCTCACCTTCTCGAGGGCCGCAGATTCGGCATTCAGGACTGGATCCTGGTGACCATGGATGCAAGCCTCCGAGGGTGGGGGGCAGTTACACAGGGAAGAAATTTCCAAGGTCTGTGCTCAAGTCAACAGACTTGCCTTCACATCAATATCCTGGAACTAAGGGCCATATACAACGCCCTAAGTCAAGCGGAAATCCTGCTTCGCGACCAACCGGTTCTGATCCAGTCAGACCGCAGGGGTTCATGTAAACCGCCAAGGCGGCACAAGGAGCAGGGTGGCGAGGGTAGAAGCCACCAAAATTCTTCGCTGGGCGGAGAATCAAGTAAGCGCACTGTCAGCAGTGTTCATTCCGGGAGTGGACAACTGGGAAGCAGACTTCCTCAGCAGGCACGACCTCCACCCGGGAAAGTGGGGACTTCATCAGGAAGTCTTCACGCAGTTTGCAAATTGATGGGAACTGCCTCAGGTGGACTAGATGGCGTCCCACCTCAATAAAAAGCTAAAAAAGGTTTTAAGCCGGGTCAAGGGACCCTCAGGTGATAGCTGTGGTCGCACTGGTGACACCGTGGGTGATCCACTCGGTCTATGTATTCCCTCCTCTTCCTCTCATACCCAAGGGCTGAGAATTGTAATAAAAGGAGGAGTGAGAACAATATTCTTTGCTCCGAATGGGCCAAGAAGGACTCGGTACCCGAAGCTGCAAGAAATGCTCTCAGAGGACTCAGGGCTTCTGCCTCTCAGACAGGACATGTTGCAACAGGGGCCCTGTCTGTTCCAAGACTTACCGCGGCTGCATTTGACAGCATGGCGGTTGAACGCCGGATCATAGCGGAAAAGGGCATTCCGGATGCAGTTATTCCTACGCTGATAAAGGCTAGGAAAGACGTGACAGCAAGACTTTTTCACTGTATATAGCGAAAATAGGTTGCTTGGTGTGAGGCCGGGAAGGCCCTACAGAGGAATTCCAGCGGGGTCGATTCCTGCACTTCCTACAGTCAGGAGTGACTATGAGCCTAAAATTAGGATCCATAAAGGTCAAGATTTCGGCCCTATCCATTTAATCTCAAAAAGAACTGGCTTCACTGCCTGAAGTTCAGACGTTGTTCCGGGGGTGCTGCATATTCAGCCTCCTTTTGTGCCACCGGTGGCACCTTGGGATCTTAACGTTGTGTTTGATTTCCTGAAATCCCACTGGTTTGAGCCACTTAAGACCGTGGAGCTAAAGTATCTCACGTGGAAAGTGGTCATGCTATTGGCCTTAGCTTCGGCTAGGCGTGTGTCAGAATTGGCGGTTTTGTCATGTAAAAGCCCTTATCTGATCTTCCATATGGACAGGGCAGAATTGAGGACTCGTCCAAATTTCTCCCTAGGGTGGTATCATCGTTTCATTTGAACCAGCCTATTGTGGTGCCTGCGGCTACTAGGGACTTGGAGGATTCCAAGTTGCTGGACGTAGTCCGGGCTTTAAAAATCTATGTTTCCAGAACGGCGGGAGTCAGAAAGTCTGACTCGCTGTTTATTCTGTATGCAGCCAACAAGGTTGGCACTTCTGCTTCGAAGCAGACTATTACTCGCTTGATCTATAGCACAATTCAGCGGGTTCACTCTGCGGCTGGATTGCCGCATCCTAAATCGGTGAAAGCCATTCCACAAGGAAGGTGGCCTCTTCTTGGGCGGCTGCCCGAGGGGTCTCGGCTTTACAGCTTTGCCGAGCTGCTGCTTGGTCGGGGTCAAACAAGTTTGCTAAGTTCTACAAGTTTGATACCCTGGCTGAGGAGGACCTTGAGTTTGCTCATGCGGTGCTGCAGAGTCATCCGCACTCTCCCGCCCGTTTGGGAGCTTTGGTATAATCCCCATGGTCCTTACGGAGTTCCCAGCATCCACTAGGACGTCAGAGAAAATAAGAATTTACTCACCGGTAATTCTATTTCTCGTAGTCCGTAGTGGATGCAGGGCACCCGTCCCAAGTGCGGACTCTCTGCAATACATGTATATAGTTATTGCTTAACTAAAGGGTTATTGTTATGAGCCATCCGTTAAATGAGGCTCAGTTGTTGTTCATACTGTTAACTGGGTATGGTTATCACAAGTTGTACAGTGTGATTGGTGTGGCTGGTATGAGTCTTACCCTGGATTCCAAATCCTTTCCTTGTTGTGTCAGCTCTTCCGGGCACAGTTTCCCTAACTGAGGTCTGGAGGAGGGGCATAGAGGGAGGAGCAAGTGCACACCAGATAGTACCTAATCTTTCTTTTAGAGTGCCCAGTCTCCTGCGGAGCCCGTCTATTCCCCATGGTCCTTACGGAGTTCCCAGCATCCACTACGGACTACGAGAAATAGAATTACCGGTGAGCAAATTCTTATTATTACAGTGCAGCATTTTGGTGACCCAACAGTATATAGTTGTGTACAGTAGGCCATTGCTGTATCTTGCAGCTCTGTGTCACTGCAAGTATCCATCCATTCCATTTTCTTCCAGTGATTTGGACCAATAATACCATTGATTAGAATGAATAATTCCAGTGATTTTGTCATTTTCTTCCAGTGATTTGGACCAATAATACCATTGATTAGAACGAATAATTCCAGTGATTTTGTCATTTTCTTCCAGTGATTTGGACCAATAATACAATTGATTAGAACGAATAATTCCAGTGATTTTGTCATTTTCTTCCAGTGATTTGGACCAATAATACCATTGATTAGAACTAGAGATGTGCACCGTAAATTTTTCGGGTTTTGTGTTTTGGTTTTGGGTTCGGTTCCGTGGCCGTGTTTTGGGTTCGAACGCGTTTTGGCAAAACCTCACCGAATTTTTTTTGTCGGATTCGGGTGTGTTTTGGATTCGGGTGTTTTTTTCAAGAAACCCTAAAAAACAGCTTAAATCATAGAATTTGGGTGTCATTTTGATCCCAAAGTATTATTAACCTCAATAACCATAATTTCCACTCATTTTCAGTCTATTCTGAACACCTCACACCTCACAATATTATTTTTAGTCCTAAAATTTGCACCGAGGTCGCTGGATGACTAAGCTCAGAGACCCAAGTGGCTGACACAAACACCTGGCCCATCTAGGAGTGGCACTGCAGTGTCACGCAGGATGGCCCTTCCAAAAAACACTCCCCAAACAGCACATGACGCAAAGAAAAAAAGAGGCGCAATGAGGTAGCTGTGTGACTAAGCTCAGCGACCCAAGTGGCCGACACAAACACCTGGCCCATCTAGGAGTGGCACTGCAGTGTCACGCAGGATGGCCCTTCCAAAAAACATTCCCCAAACAGCACATGACGCAAAGAAAAAAAGAGGCGCAATGAGGTAGCTGTGTGAGTAAGCTAAGCGACCCTAGTGGCTGACACAAACACCTGGCCCATCTAGGAGTGGCACTGCAGTGTCAGGCCGGATGGCCCTTCCAAAAAATACTCCCCAAACAGCACATGACGCAAAGAAGAAAAAAAAGAGGCGCAATGAGGTAGCTGTGTGACTAAGATAAGTGACCCTAGTGGCCGACACAAACACCTGGCCCAACTAGGAGTGGCACTGCAGTGTCACGCAGGATGGCCCTTCCAAAAAATACTCCCCAAACAGCACATGACGCAAAGAAGAAAAAAAAGAGGCGCAATGAGGTAGCTGTGTGACTAAGATAAGTGACCCTAGTGGCCGACACAAACACCTGGCCCATCTAGGAGTGGCACTGCAGTGTCAGACAGGATGGCCCTTCCAAAAAACACTCCCCAAACAGCACATGACGCAAAGAAAAATGAAAGAAAAAAGAGGTGCAAGATGGAATTGTCCTTGGGCCCTCCCACCCACCCTTATGTTGTATAAACAGGACATGCACACATTAACCAACCCATCATTTTAGTGACAGGGTCTGCCACACGACTGTGACTGAAATGACGGGTTGGTTTGGACCCCCACCAAAAAAGAAGCAATTAATCTCTCCTTGCACAAACTGGCTCTACAGAGGCAAGATGTCCACCTCATCATCATCCTCCGATTCATCACCGTGTACATCCCCCTCCTCACAGATTATCAATTTGTCTCCACTGGAATCCACCATCACAGCTCCCTGTGTACTTTGTGGAGGCAATTGCTGCTGGTGAATGTCTCCATGGAGGAATTGATTATAATTCATTTTAATGAACATCATCTTCTCCACATTTTCTGGAAGTAACCTCATACGCCGATTGCTGACAAGGTGAGCGGCGGCACTAAACACTCTTTCGGAGTACACACTTGTGGGAGGGCAACTTAGGTAGAATAAAGCCAGTTTGTGCAAGGGCCTCCAAATTGCCTCTTTTTCCTGCCAGTATACGTACGGACTGTCTGACGTGCCTACTTGGATGCGGTCACTCATATAATCCTCCACCATTCTTTCAATGGTGAGAGAATCATATGCAGTGACAGTAGACGACATGTCCGTAATCATTGGCAGGTCCTTCAGTCCGGACCAGATGTCAGCATCAGCAGTCGCTCCAGACTGCCCTGCATCACCGCCAGCGGGTGGGCTCGGAATTCTGAGCGTTTTCCTCGCACCCCCAGTTGCGGAAGAATGTGAAGGAGGAGATGTTGACAGGTCGCGTTCCGCTTGACTTGACAATTTTCTCACCAGCAGTTCTTTGAACCCCTGCAGACTTGTGTCTGCTGGAAAGAGAGATACAACGTAGGTTTTAAATCTAGGATCGAGCACGGTGGCCAAAATGTAGTGCTCTGATTTTAACAGATTGATCACCCGTGAATCCTTGTTAAGCGAATGAAGGGCTCCATCCACAAGTCCCACATGCCTAGCGGAATCGCTCAGTGTTAGCTCCTCCTTCAATGTCTCCAGCTTCTTCTGCAAAAGCCTGATGAGGGGAATGACCTGACTCAGGCTGGCAGTGTCTGAACTGACTTCACGTGTGGCAAGTTCAAAAGGTTGCAGAACCTTGCACAACGTTGAAATCATTCTCCACTGCGCTTGAGACAGGTGCATTCCACCTCCTATATCGTGGTCAGTTGTATAGGCTTGAATGGCCTTTTGCTGCTCCTCCAACCTCTGAAGCATATAGAGGGTTGAATTCCACCTCGTTACCACTTCTTGCTTCAGATGATGGCAGGGCAGGTTCAGGCGTTTTTGGTGTTGCTCCAGTCTTCTGTACATGGTGCCTGTACGCCGAAAGTGTCCCGCAATTCTTCTGGCCACCGACAGCATCTCTTGCACGCCCCTGTCGTTTTTTAAATAATTCTGCACCACCAAATTCAAGGTATGTGCAAAACATGGGACGTGCTGGAATTTGCCCACATGTAATGCACGCACAATATTGGTGGCGTTGTCCGATGCCACAAATCCACAGGAGAGTCCAATTGGGGTAAGCCATTCTGCGATGATCTTCCTCAGTTGCCGTAAGAGGTTTTCAGCTGTGTGCGTATTCTGGAAAGCGGTGATACAAAGCGTAGCCTGCCTAGGAAAGAGTTGGCATTTGCGAGATGCTGCTACTGGTGCCGCCGCTGCTGTTCTTGCGGCGGGAGTCAATACATCTACCCAGTGGGCTGTCACAGTCATATAGTCCTGAGTCTGCCCTGCTCCACTTGTCCACATGTCCGTGGTTAAGTGGACATTGGGTACAACTGCATTTTTTAGGACACTGGTGAGTCTTTTTCTGAGGTCTGTGTACATTTTCGGTATCGCCTGCCTAGAGAAATGGAACCTAGATGGTATTTGGTACCGGGGACACAGTACCTCAAACAAGTCTATAGTTGGCTCTGCAGTAATGATGGATACCGGAACCACGTTTCTCACCGCCCAGGATGCCAAGGCCTCAGTTATCCGCTTTGCAGCAGGATGACTGCTGTGATATTTCATCTTCCTCGCAAAGGACTGTTGGACAGTCAATTGCTTGGTGGAAGTAGTAAAAGTGGTCTTACGACTTCCCCTCTGGGATGACCATCGACTCCCAGCAGCAACAACAGCAGCGCCAGCAGCAGTAGGCGTTACACTCAAGGATGCATCGGAGGAATCCCAGGCAGGAGAGGACTCGTCAGAATTGCCAGTGACATGGCCTGCAGGACTATTGGCATTCCTGGGGAAGGAGGAATTTGACACTGAGGGAGTTGGTGGGGTGGTTTGCGTGAGCTTGGTTACAAGAGGAAGGGATTTACAGGTCAGTGGACTGCTTCAGCTGTCGCCCAAAGTTTTTGAACTTGTCACTGACTTATGATGAATGCGCTGCAGGTGACTTATAAGGGAGGATGTTCCGAGGTGGTTAACGTCCTTACCCCTACTTATTACAGCTTGACAAAGGCAACACACGGCTTGACACATGTTGTCCGCATTTCTGTTGAAATACTTCCACACCGAAGAGCTGATTTTTTTGGTATTTTCACCAGGCATGTCAATGGCCATATTCCCCCACGGACAACAGGTGTCTCCCCGGGTGCCTGACTTAAACAAACCACCTCACCATCAGAATCCTCCTTGTCAATTTCCTCCCCAGCGCCAGCAACACCCATATCCTCCTCATCCTGGTGTACTTCAACACTGACATCTTCAATCTGACTATCAGGAACTGGACTGCGGGTGCTCCTTCCAGCACTTGCAGGGGGCGTGCAAATGGTGGAAGGCGCATGCTCTTCACGTCCAGTGTTGGGAAGGTCAGGCATCGCAACCGACACAATTGGACTCTCCTTGTGGATTTGTGATTTCGAAGAACGCACAGTTCTTTGCTGTGCTTTTGCCAGCTTAAGTCTTTTCATTTTTCTAGTGAGAGGCTGAGTGCTTCCATCCTCATGTGAAGCTGAACCACTAGCCATGAACATAGGCCAGGGCCTCAGCCGTTCCTTGCCACTCCGTGTGGTAAATGGCATATTGGCAAGTTTACGCTTCTCCTCCGACGATTTTATTTTAGATTTTTTAGTCCTTTTTTTACTGATATTTTGTGTTTTGGATTTTACATGCTCTGTACTATGACATTGGGCATTGGCCTTGGCAGACGACGTTGATGGAATTTCATAGTCTCGGCCATGACTAGTGGCAGCAGCTTCAGCACGAGGTGGAAGTGGATCTTGATCTTTCCCTATTTTTGGAACCTCAACATTTTTGTTCTCCATATTTTAATAGGCACAACTAAAAGGCACCTCAGGTAAACAATGGAGATGGATGGATACTAGTATACTTATGGATGACGAGTGACTGACGACACAGAGGTAGCTACAGCCGTGGACTACCGTACTGCGTCTTCTAGTATAGAGATGATAATGATATAAAAAATATATATATATCACTACTGCAGGTATATATAATATAATGACGGACCTGCTGGACACTGTCAGCAGACTCCTAAACTACTAGTATGAAGAAGATAGAAAAAAAAAAACCACCACAGGTAGGTATACAATTATGGACGAGCACTGACGACACAGAGGTAGCTACAGCCGTGGACTACCGTACTGCGTCTGCTAGTATAGAGATGATAATGATATAAAAAAAATATATATATCACTACTGCAGGTATATATAATATAATGACGGACCTGCTGGACACTGTCAGCAGACTCCTAAACTACTAGTATGAAGAAGATAGAAAAAAAAAACCCACCACAGGTAGGTATACAATTATGGACGAGCACTGACGACACAGAGGTAGCTACAGCCATGGACTACCGTACTGCGTCTGCTAGTATAGAGATGATAATGATATAAAAAAAAATATATATCACTACTGCAGGTATATATAATATAATGACGGACCTGCTGGACACTGTCAGCAGACTCCTAAACTACTAGTATGAAGAAGATAGAAAAAAAAAACCCACCACAGGTAGGTATACAATTATGGACGAGCACTGACGACACAGAGGTAGCTACAGCCGTGGACTACCGTACTGCGTCTGCTAGTATAGAGATGATAATGATATAAAAAAAATATATATATCACTACTGCAGGTATATATAATATAATGACGGACCTGCTGGACACTGTCAGCAGACTCCTAAACTACTAGTATGAAGAAGATAGAAAAAAAAACCCCACCACAGGTAGGTATACAATTATGGATGAGCACTGACGACACAGAGGTAGCTACAGCCGTGGACTACCGTACTGCGTCTGCTAGTATAGAGATGATAATGATATAAAAAAAATATATATATCACTACTGCAGGTATATATAATATAATGACGGACCTGCTGGACACTGTCAGCAGACTCCTAAACTACTAGTATGAAGAAGATAGAAAAAAAAACCCCACCACAGGTAGGTATACAATTATGGACGAGCACTGACGACACAGAGGTAGCTACAGCCGTGGACTACCGTACTGCGTCTGCTAGTATAGAGATGATAATGATATAAAAATATATATATATATATCACTACTGCAGGTATATATAATATAATGACGGACCTGCTGGACACTGTCAGCAGACTCCTAAACTACTAGTATGAAGAAGATAGAAAAAAAAAACCCACCACAGGTAGGTATACAATTATGGACGAGCACTGACGACACAGAGGTAGCTACAGCCGTGGACTACCGTACTGCGTCTGCTAGTATAGAGATGATAATGATATAAAAAATATATATATATCACTACTGCAGGTATATATAATATAATGACGGACCTGATGGACACTGTCAGCAGACTCCTAAACTACTGGTATGAAGAAGATAGGAAAAAAACCCCCACCACAGGTAGGTATACAATTATGGACGAGCACTGACGACACAGAGGTAGCTACAGCCGTGGACTACCGTACTGCGTCTGCTAGTATAGAGATGATAATGATATAAAAAATATATATATATCACTACTGCAGGTATATATAATATAATGACGGACCTGCTGGACACTGTCAGCAGACTCCTAAACTACTAGTATGAAGAAGATAGAAAAAAAACCCCCACCACAGGTAGGTATACAATTATGGACGAGCACTGACGACACAGAGGTAGCCACAGCCGTGGACTACCGTACTGCGTCTGCTAATATAGAGATGATAAAGATGATAGAGATGAACAAAAAAAATATAACACTACTGCAGGTAAATATTTATATAATATAATGAATGACGGACCTGCTGGACACTGTCAGCAGAATGCGTTTATAGAATTAAAAAAAAAAAACACCACAGGAGTGTTTAACTTTTTCAGGCAGACAATATACTGGTGGTCACTGGTCAGTCACACTGGCAGCAAAAGTGTGCACTGTACTCCTGCTATAACTGCACCCCAGTTCCCCCACAATTCAGCTGTGTGAGCAGTGAGCACTCAGCACAGTCAGATATACATAGATGATATTATCATGCAGCACACTGAGGCTGAGCACAGATATGGTATGTGACTGTGTATCGTTTTTTTTCAGGCAGAGAACATATTATATTAAATAATAAATAAAACTGGTGGTGGTCACTAGTAACTATCAGCAAAACTCTGCACTCTGAGTACTCCTAATGCTCCCCAAAATTACTAAATTAGTAGTAAATCAACTCAAGTGTCTCTATCTATTCTAACGGAGAGGACGCCAGCCACGTCCTCTCCCTATCAATCTCAATGCACGTGTGAAAATGGCGGCGACGCGCGGCTCCTTATATAGAATCCGAGTCTCGCGATAGAATACGAGCCTCGCGAGAATCCGACAGCGGGATGATGACGTTCGGGCGCGCTCGGGTTAACCGAACAAGGCGGAAAGATCCAAATCTGCCTCGGACCCGTGTAAAATGGCTGAAGTTCGGGGGGGGGTTTGGATTCCGAGGAACCGAACCCGCTCATCTCTAATTAGAACAAATAATTCCTGTGATATTGAGGTGTTTGTGTCGCTTAGCTTAGCCGTCCAGCGACCACAGTGCACCTCTTTTTCTCTTTTCTTTGCATCATGTGCTGTTTGGGGCCAATTTTTTTAAGTGCCATCCTGTCTGACACTGCAGTGCCACTCCTAGATGGGCTAGGTGTTCGTGCCGCCCTCTTGGGTCGCTTAGCTTAGTCATCCAGTGACCTCGGTGTAAATTTTAGGACTAAAAATAGTATTGTGAGGTGTGAGGTGTTCAGAATAGACTGGAAATTAGTGGAAATTGTGGTTATTGAGGTTAATAATACCATAGGATCAAAATTACCCCCAAATTCTATGATTGAAGCTGTTTTTGAGGGTTTTTTGAAAAAAAACACCCAAATCCAAAACACACCCGAATCCGACAAAAAATTTTTAGGGAGGTTTTGCCAAAACGCGTCCGAATCCAAAACATGGCTGCGGAACCGAATCCAAAACCAAAACACAAAACCCGAAAAATTTCCGGTGCACATCTCTAGTTTAAATGGGCATCCCAGAGCCCAGAGAACTTTTGGTGCCCTATGCCAGAAAGAAAATTGGTGCACCCTCCCATACATACCTAAAATTGGGCCAGTGCCTATGCGCTGTGGGCTGAGCACACTCGGTACACACCTAGTTACGGCCCTGCTGACACACACCGCTACCATCATGTATTAAATAGCCCTTGCCTGCCGTGCAGCACCACCACACTACACTACAGCACATTTGCCACACATACAGTGCAGCTTGTTACGGAAGCCTTTCCGGGGGACTGAAGAAGAGTGCATTGCGGGACAGCTCTCAGAGTCCCAGAGGAACTGTCCGCTCGCTGCCGCTGCAGGAAGCTTCTCTGCCTGGCTTCTCACTAAGAAGATACCAGAAGCAGCTGCCACGTCATATGGCTTAGATTCAAAGGCTAACAAAAACCTGCCGGCGGCGATGAATCAGCAGGGAAAATGCGTTGCATCACAGGAGGGGGGAGGCATTGCGGAGGATTCACCGTGGTTGAAGAAGGGGTAGCCGGGAGAGGTCGGACTCCGGAGCCTGCGGTAGTGTTATGTATGTAGTATTCTGTGAGCTGCTGGCATTCCCCGGTCCCTCTGTCTCCTTGAATAGACACTGTATGCGCATATGCACAGCGTGTGTTCACAGCTGCTCTACAGCAGAGCAGCGATTGACAGAAGCCTCCAAAAAACCGGGACAGTTGGTAGACTTTATATATATATATATATATATATATATTTATATTTATATATATTAGAGATGAACGGGTTTAGTTCGGCGAGATCCGAACCCCCTCGAACTTCACGTGGTTTACACGGGTCCGAGGCAGCCTCGGTTCTTCCCACCTTACACGCAAAACCCGAACGGGGGAAAACGTCATCATCCCGCTGACGGATTCTCACGAAATTCGGATTCCATATAAAGAGCCGCGCGTCACCTCCATTTTCACTTGTGCATTGTCGAGATAGTGAGAGGACGTGGCTACGTTCTCTGCCTGAATAGCCCAATATCAGCTAAATATCAGCTCAATATCTGTGCTCAGTATCAGTGCTGCATTGCGGTGACCAGTATATAGTAGTACAGTACAGTAGTCCATTGCTGTATTTTGCTGCTCCGTGTCAGTTCTATTATCCTGAACAGTGGTCAATATCTGTGCTCATTATTATCATTGCTGCGTTGTGGTGACCAGTATATAGAAGTACAGTACAGTAGTCCAGTGCTGTTCTTGCTGCCCAGTGTCAGTTCTATTATTCTGAACAGTGCTCAGTATCTGTGCTCATTATTATCTTTGCTGCATTGTGGTGACCACTGACCAGTATATAGAAGTACAGTACAGTAGTCCAGTGCTGTTCTTGCTGCCCAGTGTCAGTTCTATTATTCTGAACAGTGCTCAGTATCTGTGCTCATTATTATCTTTGCTGCATTGTGGTAACCACTGACCAGTATATAGTAGTACAGTACAGTAGTCCAGTGCTGTTCTCGCTGCCTAGTGTCAGTACTATTATCCTGAACAGTGCTCAATATCTGTGCTCATTATTATCATCGCTGCATTGTGGTGACCACTGACCAGTATATAGTAGTACAGTACTGTAGTCTAGTGCTGTTCTCGCTGCCCAGTGTCAATTTTATTATCCTGAACAGTGCTCAATATCTGTGCTCATTATTATCATTGCTGCATTGTGGTGACCAGTATATGGTAGTACAGTACAGTAGTCCATTGCTGTATTTTGCTGCTCCATGTCAGTTCTATTATCCTGAACAGTGCTCAGTATCTTTGCTCATTATTATCATTGCTGCATTGTGGTGATCACTGACCAGTATATAGTAGTACAGTACAGTAGTCCAGTGCTGTTCTCGCTGCCCAGTGTCAGTTCTATTATCCTGAACAGTGCTCAATATCTGTGCTCATTATTATCATTGCTGCATTGTGGTGACCAGTACAGTACAGTAGTCCATTGCTGTATTTTGCTGCTCCGTGTCAGTTCTATTATCCTGAACAGTGCTCAATATCTGTGCTCATTATTATCATTGCTGCATTGTGGTGACCACTGACCAGTATATAGTAGTACAGTACAGTAGTCCAGTGCTGTTCTCGCTGCCCAGTGTCAGTTCTAGTATCCTCATCAGTGCTCAATATCTGTGCTCAGTATCAGTTCTGCATTGTGGTGACTAAAAGTCCAGTGTCTTGTGCTGCATCTTGCTGCTGTAGGGTGCTGTGGTAGTGTCCTGTCACTGTGCATAGGTCATCATCATTCCAGTCACAGTGGTATCTGGTATCTATCTAGTGGTATCTAATTCCAGACATTACTGCTGTCTAATTCCAGATATATTACTGGCATAAAATTCCACACATTACAAAATGGAGAACAAAAATGTGGAGGGTAAAATAGGGAAAGATCAAGATCCACTTCCACCTAGTGCTGAAGCTGCTGCCACTAGTCATGGCAGAGACAATGAAATGCCACTCATAGATGGGCCAGGTGTTTGTGCCGCCCCACTTGGGTCACTTAGCTTAGTCATCCAGTGACCTTGGTGCAAATTTTAGGACTAAAACTAATATTGTGAGGTGTTCAGAATAGACTGGAAATGAGTGGAAATTATGGTTATTGAGGTTAATAATACTATAGGATCAAAATTACCCCCAAATTCTACGATTTAAGCTATTTTTGAGGGTTTTTAAAAAAAAAAAAAATAGCCGAATCCGACAAAAATTCTTAAGGGAGGTTTTGCCAAAACGCGTCCGAATCTAAAACACGACCGCGGAACCAAATCCAAAACCAAAACACAAAACCCGAAAAATGTCCGGTGCACATCTCTAATATATATAGAGTGTATGTATATATATATATATATATATATATATATACTGTATAAAAATCATACACTGTATATATATATATATATATATATACTAAATTGTAATAATTAACTTACAATAAAAATATCATTAATTGTAATACTAAGCATACAAGTTACATTTTGATCATACATACTTGACAAATGCCATTATACTTGTACATAGGGGGTGATTCAGACCTGATCGCTAGGTTGCTAAAATTGTTGTCCTGCGATTAGATAGTCGCCGCCCATAGGTAGTGTATATTCGCCGTGCAAGTGTGTGATCACATGTGTACGCCGAGCTGCCAAAAAAACCTCAGTCAGTGGACAGCTGCAAATCCATCTGCAGCTGACTCACAACTGAATGTGAGTGCAATCTGGGCGCAGCCCAGGACTTAACTCCTACAGTGCGATCAGAACAGGCTTATTGGGGCCAGAGCTGACGTCACACACCTTCATTGAAAACACTTGGGAACGCCTGCGTTTTCCCTGACACTTCCAGAAAACGGTCAGTTACTGTATCACCCACAAACGACCTCCTCCTGTCAATCAGCATGCGAATGGCTGTGCAATTAGAATTTTCGCACCAGCCTGTCGTTGACCGGCGAATCCTGTTGTTGTTTGCCGACACGCGTTTGCATTGCTGTGCATATGCATGCGTAGTTAATCGCTGATCGCCCGCTTTGCAAAAATGGTCTGAATCACCCCCATAAGCTATACAGTTGATGAAAGGTAAACTTCAATTTCACATATACAAATAATATTAATAATTGTTTTATTTATATAGCGCTCTTTCTCCAAAAGCACTCAAGGTGCTATATACCATTCCTGGCTTAGGGCGGTATCCAATGCATTTTCGGCCGCTAAAAACCGTTGGATATTGCGATTTATGACTGATGATCATTATTGTGGTATCCAATTAGAGGTAATTTTTAATGGCCGAAAATGGACCAGCGATCGCACAAAAACATGGGATCGGGGATAAGCTCCCGATTCCATGTGCTATCGCGGCTTCGGCCGCTTCTTATCGGGGATTATCCTTTGTGTGCCTCAGGCACAAGAAGCATAATGCCTGATAAATGCGAGTGTCTGGGGATCAGGACGCCAGCATCAGGGCTAATTGGATAGCCCGCAGCGAACCTATTAGCAGCGGTAAAGTAGGATATCCACCATAATCTTCATTCAATAACATCAGGTTTTTTTCAACCTTTAAAGGTAATCCTTCTGTAACGCACTATTATCACTTACTATCAGACATACTGTACATGCAAACACACAAAAACAAAACACAGTACAAAGCAAAGTACATGTGCATATTAAATATATGATGTGATGTGTATAGCAGACCAGTTACAGTAAATAGAAGATAATAACTGATATTTAGTAAGGGAGAAATGTGTAAGACTGATCAGAATAATAAATGTGAACATTTACAGGTATAGCTTTGTAAAATAAGCAAAGAATCCTTGCTATACAGTATATAATTATTATTAGTTGCTGCACAGTGTAATGCACCTTAAATGATGTTGATAACAAATATTGCTCGCCCACAAGCAGGACTGATGTTCTCCTACTACTACATCTGGGTGTCAGTTTACAACATTAGTTATCTGTTTTTTTTGCACCTTAATGATTCACGCAGGTCACATATTATTTATGGCCATGTATCGATTGTTATGGATTCCTATATATTTAGGCCAAAGGAAAGTAAACATCTGTTTATACTAATTAAGTAGCAGTGAGTTGACCTTTGCAGATTGGTCTAGTATTGACCCATGCATATACAAGGTTCTATTCATTAGATTTATGGCTTGGTAAAAGTCAATGTTCTCTTCTGTAGTGCTTTAGATAACTTTAATCAAAATGGTTATCAGGAACCTGTAAAACACATTCAATCTTATATAGAGAGAGCGGTTTATTGTGCAGAACAAGAATGGCGATTATATGTCACCTTGCAGCCAGCTGTCCTGTTTACAGTATCAGTACACTCACTACCTGCTGCTTCATGTTGTAAATCTCTGGCTCTTTTCCATTAAATGTGTTGTAAAATGTTTAAAGCCTTACTGCAATGTTCTATTGTTGTAAGGGCATGGAAGAGGGCACTTGTCATTACAAACTTGGTTTAAGTCACAGATAATTTCTAATAGCATTTGCCTCTTTGGGGGAGATTCAAATGTTTGAAAAGCCAGTTGGGAGTCTGTTTTTTCCTGTCTATTAGATAGGGAAAAAAAGACTCCCAGCTGACTTTTCAATCATTTGAATCTCCCCCTTTGTGTCTAAATAATAATTATTTTAGGAATTAAATATTCTCCAATGTGCCGCAGTCCAAAAAATATTGTGTTTTCAGCCTATGTAGAGATTTATCATAAATCATTGTGGAAATACAGTATAGTATCATAAAATTCTTGTAAGCATTAGACCTGTTTCATATTAACGACATTAAATAGTGGGAGAGCGGGGTTACGATGACGCAATTCAAGTCTGCAGGGGGACTTCGGGAGACATGCCTGCCCCCCTGCAGACTTGAATTGCGTCACATGATTTTCAGGAGCCTCCCGGCCGGTCTGGGTGTTTAGGCAAGTATGGATTGGACAGCCGAGAGGATGATCATACCTTGGCAGCTATACTCAAACCATGTTCAGCCTGAGCCAGTAGGAATATGAGTAGTACCAGGGGGAGGTAGCTACTACTTCTGCTGCTGCATCCCTGAGGGGGCGTGCTTTGAGCCATGTCAAGGAAAGCATGTCATAGCTGCCTCCCTGATATATTTTTTCAATGCAGTGAACTGCTTGAGATGCGGCTCCGCCCCCAGCTCCACACAATTTCTGATTGCAAGTGGGAGGCAGAGCTCTAACTGTCTCTTCCATCTCTCTCTATTTGCAGTGGAGTAAGAATAGCAGATCTGTGTAAATTCTAGCACAAATCAGTGGAAAAATTTGCTATTTTCTGACTGCGTGTCCCTGCTGTCTACCCCGTCTGTGTCACCCCTGTCGGTCTGCCCCTCCCCTTTAGAATGCTCTCACGAGCAGGGCCCTCTTCCCTCATGTGCTTTGCCTTCCAATACTTATACTATTATCTACTCCATGCTCCATTCAACCGCACCTATCCCTTTGTTTCCACCACTCTGCTGCTTACTTGAGTGCTATGACCACTGATGCGGTAATGTTTATTAACTATTTACTTGTTTTGTATTATAAGTCACTGTTTTCTTGTGTGCTCGTTTATGTATTTTGATAGGCACTGCGGAACCCTTGTAGTGCCATATAAATAAAGGATAATAATAATTGTCCCATCTAGGAAGCAATATCACCCTTGACCAGTAGGATGTCATTGATCAGTGGAGAAAGCAGCCCTTTGAAGGAAGTCGCAAGGAGTCTTCATCTTGAGGTCCTCATTGATGGAACTCCTGACAGCGAGATGATGCTGGATGTCCCCAGTGACCTGGCAGGCAAGCAAGTTTTAATTGTCACAGATTTAAGCTCAACCAATGGCCGAGCTGCTGGTTAAATTTGGTACTGGCTGAGAGACAACATCGGCTTGCAGTGAACACTCAGGTCCTCCCTAACCCACCAGGGAATTGGACAATAAGCCTGTGGCCACAAGTTACTCATAGGTGCTATGATTGTGCCACCAATTACTCTCTGTGCTAAGCCTGTGCCACCAGCTACTTGCCTGTCACCACTTATTCTTGGGCGCTAGACTCATGCCACCGATTACCTGTGAACACTGCGAGGTTGATGTATTAAACAGTAAAAAGAGTGGAGATGTTGCCCATAGCATAGTTAAACCAGAAAATTAATCAGATTTCAATTTGAAATAGGTTGGCTGGTACACGTTGTGTAGGGAGTGTTTTGTCCACCCACCCATTCTAGTGATTATCAGCTATCATACTTTTCAATGTAGGGCTGATGATACTATTACATTTACTGAAGTATTTTCCTTTACTAAGATGACCACCATTTGGTCTTCTGAGCATGCGTGGCTCCATTTTGTTACTGTGTTTGAGCACCACAGTGGGAGGCGGACATATTTCACTTAGCTCCTGAAACTCTGCAAAAGTATCCTGCTATATACTGTGAATAATGCAAGATTTCTGCACCACTAGCCTCCTGCATAACTGACTGGTGCTCTGTATGTTCCGCTCAAACTCAGCTCCATCTAGATTACGAAGTTACAGTTTAACTGTGAGTACGGTTGTACAAACAAATTCTGCTACACTTTAATATATTTGGGCTGTTTAGCGCATCTGGACTCCCCTGGTGTTACTATTATAACCTGCATTCCACTTCCATTAGAACTAGTGATGAGCGGGTTTGGTTCCTCGGAATCCGAACCCCCCCGAACTTCACCCATTTTACACGGTTCCGAGGCAGACTCGGATCCTCCCGCCTTGCTCGGTTAACCCGAGCGCGCACGAACGTCATCATCCCGCTGTCGGATTCTCGCGAGATTCGTATTCTATATAAGGAGCCGCGCGTCGCCGCCATTTTCACTCGTGCATTGGAGATGATAGGGAGAGGACGTGCAGCGTTCTCTCAGTTTCTGTGTTCAGTGTGCTGCAAATATCTGTGCTCAGTGTGCTGCAAATATCTGTGCTCAGTGTGCTTGCAAATATATGTGCTCAGCGTGCTGAAAATATCTACGTTCTCTGCCTGTAAAACGCTCCATATCTGTGCTGCACTGTAGTATATAGTAGGAGGACAGTGCAGAATTTTGCTGACCAGTGACCACCAGTATTATATAGCAGTACGGTACAGTAGTCCACTGCTCTACCTACCTCTGTGTCGTCAAGTATACTATCCATCCATACCTGTGGTGCATTTTAGTTGTGCGCAGTATATATAGTAGGAGGACAGTGCAGAATTTTGCTGACCACCAGTATTTATTTATTATTATCAGTTTCTTATATAGCGCAGCATATTCCGTTGAGCTTTATAATATATATAATAATTATATAATAGTATATAATATATAGCAGTACGGTACAGTAGGCCATTGCTCTACCTACCTCTGTGTCGTCAAGTATACTATCCATCCATACCTGTGGTGCATTTTAGTTGTGCGCAGTATATATAGTAGGAGGACAGTGCAGAATTTTGCTGACCACCAGTATATAATATATAGCAGTACGGTACAGTAGGCCACTGCTCTACCTAACTCTGTGTCGTCAAGTATGCTATCCATCCATCTACCTTGATAAAGACTTTGTGTTGAAACGGCGTTGGTGATATCAGACAGTGCTTCTTTTAATCCTCCTATATTCATACCAATCCAAGGTAATTTGCAACATTTGTGTTCGCAAGTGTAAATCCGGAATTCACTTGTGACTGTCCCATTTCATTCTGACACACATTTGTTCTCTCCTGGATTTTTTTGGAAATTGAATTAGGAGATTTTATTCAACTATTTTTTAAATTGTATTATGCACCAATAAATTAATTCTTTTTGGAAGAGAAGAGTTATTCATCCTTTTAAAGAAACCGCTACGTGTGGAATACCATCTGTTGAAAACGTGAGTGTGGTACGTTTTATTGAACAGAGCCTGCTTCATATGTTATGATCAGAAGTAGAAAAGAAACCTTTATGTGTATGGTGATATTTAACTCGAAGTGAGTCTTGGTACGTGTACCTATGTTTGTGAAGTGGTGGTGAGGAACTATCCTTATCTTCTATCAAGAAAACCTCCACATCCTAGGGTTCTGTTTCATCGGAGAACTCATAAAAAAAATTGAACTCATTATAGACAATACTACACATTTGCTGTTTATTTTTGTTTTTATTGCATGTAAACATCTTGTAATCATTGGATTAACAGAAAAAGATCAACGAAGGACCACGAAGTTTGCAAGTATACTATACATCTCTATATTATATTCATCATTTGTATAGCAGCGCCTTTGATCTTCCTTCTACCAATTATTTTTTACTTGTCTCTTTTTGTGATCTGGATTTGGGCAGATCATAGGAAGGCTAGGATTGGGCAGCTAGCTTTATTTGCGCCAGAACTCACACATATTTATATCTTTATGCTATCCATCCATACCTGTGGTGCATTTTAGTTGTGCGCAGTATATATAGTAGGAGGACAGTGCAGAATTTTGCTGACCACCAGTATATAATATATAGCAGTACGGTACAGTAGGCCACTGCTCTACCTACCTCTGTGTCTTCAAGTATACTATCCATCCATACCTGTGGTGCATTTTAGTTGTGCGCAGTATATATAGTAGCAGGACAGTGCAGAATTTTGCTGACCACCAGTATATAATATATAGCAGTACGGTACAGTAGTCCACTGCTCTACCTACCTCTGGTTTGTCAAGTATGCTATCCATCCATACCTGTGGTGCATTTTAGTTGTGCGCAGTATATATAGTAGGAGGACAGTGCAGAATTTTGCTGACCACCAGTATATAATATATAGCAGTACGGTACAGTAGGCCATTGCTATTGATATATTACTGGCATATAATTCCACACATTAAAAATTGGAGAACAAAAATGTGGAGGGTAAAATAGGGAAAGATCAAGATCCACTTCCACCTCGTGCTGAAGCTGCTGCCACTAGTCATGGCCGAGACGATGAAATGCCATCAACGTCGTCTGCCAAGGCCGATGCCCAATGTCATAGTAGAGAGCATGTAAAATCCAATAAACAAAAGTTCAGTAAAATGACCCAAAAATCAAAATTAAAAGCGTCTGATGAGACGCATAAACTTGCCAATATGCCATTTACGACACGGAGTGGCAAGGAACGGCTGAGGCCCTGGCCTATGTTCATGGCTAGTGGTTCAGATTCACATGAGGATGGAAGCACTCATCCTCTCGCTAGAAAACTGCAGTGCCACTCCTAGATGGGCCAGGTGTTTGTGTCGGCCACTTGGGTCGCTTAGCTTAGTCACACAGCTACCTCATTGCACCTCTTTTTTTCTTTGCATCATGTACTGTTTGGGGACTATTTTTTAAATCTGCCATCCTGTCTGACACTGCAGTGCCACTCCTAGATGGGCCAGGTGTTTGTGTCGGCCACTTGGGTCGCTTAGCTTAGTCACACAGCTACCTCATTGCACCTCTTTTTTTCTTTGCATCATGTGCTGTTTGGGGACTATTTTTTTAAGTGCCATCCTGTCTGACACTGCAGTGCCACTCCTAGATGGGCCAGGTGTTTGTGTCGGCCACTTGGGTCGCTTAGCTTAGCCATCCAGCGACCTTGGTGCACCTCTTTTTTTCTTTGCATCATGTGCTATTTGGGGACTATTTTTTAAATCTGCCATCCTGTCTGACACGGCAGTGCCACTCCTAGATGGGCCAGGTGTTTGTGTTGGCCACTTGAGTCGCTTAGCTTAGTCACACAACTACCTCATTGCACCTCTTTTTTTATTTGCATCATGTGCTGTTTGGGGACTATTTTTTAAATCTGCCATCCTGTCTGACACTGCAGTGCCACTCCTAGATGGGCCAGGTGTTTGTGTCGGCCACTTGGGTCGCTTAGCTTAGCCATCCAGCGACCTTGGTGCACCTCTTTTTTTCTTTGCATCATGTGCTGTTTGGGGATTATTTTTTGAAGTGCCATCCTGTCTGACACGGCAGTGCCACTCCTAGATGGGCCAGGTGTTTGTGTCGGCCACTTGAGTCGCTTAGCTTAGTCACACAGCTACCTCATTGCACCTCTTTTTTTCTTTGCATCACGTGCTGTTTGGGGACTATTTTTTGAAGTGCCATCCTGTCTGACACTGCAGTGCCACTCCTAGATGGGCCAGGTGTTTGCGTCGGCCACTTGGGTCGCTTAGTTTAGCCATCCAGCGACCTTGGTGCAAATTTTAGGACTAAAAATAATATTGTGAGGTGTGAGGTGTTCAGAATAGACTGGAAATGAGTGGAAATTATGGTTATTGAGGTTAATAATACTATGGGATCAAAATGACCCCCAAATTCTATGATTTAAGCTGTTTTTGAGGGTTTTTTGTAAAAAAAAACACTTGAATCCGACAAAAAAATTTCAGGGAGGTTTTGCCAAAATGTGTCCGAATCCAAAACACGGCCGCGGAATTGAATCCAATACCAAAACGCAAAACCCGAAAAATTTCCGGCGCACATCACTAATTAGAACACTCATCCACAGCAAGAATGGCCCATGTAGACTTAGACTATAATAAAATTTATTTTTGTTCTGCAGGGTGTGAGATGCAGTTCCAGTCCATTTCCAATCCAACTTTATTGTCATCAACAGTTCACATACATGAATAGTCTATAAAAAAATTATATGTGCAGTAAACAGAGTCATAAAAAAACATGAAAACATGTCATCTAAAACCTACTCTAGAACAAAAGTATCATTTAACATTTTTACCACTGTGGGGGAAAATCTCAGTCGCCTAGTATAACATAAGATAGATCATCTGTTTGAGGAAAACATAGCATACATTCTATTATTTGGATGGGTCACATCTTCTAGTATGCTTTGTACCTTATTGAAAAGCCTAATTTCATACACTTCCCAATGCAAGGTATGCATAATCCAATCACTTTACTCGCTGAACAAAACAAGAAAGTACTAGATGCTTCAGTTGTCCGTATGATAGCAAGTAGAATCTGACAGCAGCTCACCAGGAGGCGTGGCTGACCTCTAGGAGAAGGAGCACACTCAGATTCAATATAAAATGTATTCATTTGACATATATAGAAGTTAAATACAATTAACTGGAATTCAAAAGTTAATGTATTAAATACATGAATACCTACAGCAAAGCAACAAATGAATCATGTATATCAAACAATGGTCTTCTATGAGCCAAGCTGGTGTCAATAATACACATTTAAACAATATAAAAGTCCATTGTTAAATGTCTCCAAAAGACTTGTTTAAAAAGTATCAGTCAGACACAGGCTGAGTGAACTTCCAGTTGCCTTGTAACTAGACTCAGTTGTGACGAAGATCCTGACCAGGACTGCTCCTGTCCCCAATTTACAGGAGCAGTCCCAGACTTTTTTATTTATTTCTGGTAATGTCATTATTTTTCATTGTTGACCAAAACAAAATAATAATTCTATTTAATTATATTGAACATTAGATAAAAGCTTTGTATTGTTATCAGCTGAAGTTTTTTGAGGAGAGGTTTCTCAAAAGTTAAAAATTTAGTAAAGCTGACGTACTGTAATGGGGATTGTAGTGCTTCAAGCTCTGTTGAGACAGTATTGTACATGATGTGCTTGAACGTACCTGTGTAACTTCAAGGTATCATTGAAAAATATTGGCCATGTACTTAAGCTTGGCAAATGTTTCAATATCGCAGCCAATTTAAAAAAATTTAGGCAGAGATTGCATTGTGTGCTACATCATGACTACGGCAATACCCTATAATAATCCTATCAAAATTATTTAAAAACATTAACGGGAATACATTTTGCTTAATGTGATCAGTAGCTGAGTGATCCGACTCTCAGTCTGAGTGTTTAATAACTGGCATGTGTGACCAGCTATTGCATAGGTTCTCAAACTCGGTCCTCAGGACCCCACACAGTGCATGTTTTGCAGATAACCCAGCAGGTGCACAGGTGTATTAATTACTCACTGACACATTTTAAAATGTCCATAGGTGGATCTAATAATTTCATTTGTGATTCTGTGAGGAAACCTGCAAAACATGCACTGTGTGGCATCCTGAGTAGAGATGTGCGGCTGGCACTTTTGGTGTTTTGGTTCTAAGTCCACTTTCGTGTTTTAGTTTTGGATTGGTTTTGCCAAAACCACCCTTTCGTGTTTTGGTTTTGGTTTTGGATCTGGATGATTTTTGAAAAAAACATAAAAACGGCTAAAATCACAGGATTTGGGGGTAATTTTGATCCTACGGTATTATTAACCTCAATAACATTCATTTCCACTCATTTCCAGTCTATTCTGAACACCTCACACCTCACAATGTTTTTTTTAGGCCAAAAGGTTGCACCAAGGTGGCTGCATGACTAAGATAAACGACACAAGTGTGCGGCACAAACACCTGGCCCATCTAGGAGTGGCACTGCAGTGTCAGACAGGAGGGCAGATATAAAAAAGGCCCCAAACAGCACATGATGCAAAGAAGAAAAAGAGCTACACCGAGGCTGCTGTATGACTAAGCCAAGCGACACAAATGTGAGGCACAAACACCTGGCCCATCTAGGAGTGGCACTGCAGTGTCAGGCTGGAGGGCACTTTCAAAAACTAGGCCCCAAACAGCACCTCATGCAAAGATGTAGAAGAGGTGCAATGAGGTAGCTGTATGACTAAGCCAAGCGACACAAGTGTGCGGCACAAACACCTGGCCCATCTAGGAGTGGCACTGCAGTGGCAGACAGGTGGGCAGATATAAAAAAAGGCCCCAAACAGCACATGATGCAAAGAAGAAAAAAAGGTGCACCGAGGTTGCTGTATGACTAAGCTAAGCGACACAACCACCTGGCCTATCTAGTAGTGTCACGCAGTGGCTGAATGTCGAGAGTGGGCCGCAACTGTTCAGTCCACTGACAGCATCTCCAGCACGCCCCTGTATTTTTTTTAAATTCTGCAATTGGTGGACTTATACGGCAGCACCCCAGGACTAATACAGCAGTACCCATCGACTCATGCGGCAGTGTCAGACAGGATGGCATTTTTCAAAAACTAGGCCCCAAACAGCACCTTATGCAAAGATGTCGAAGAGGTGCAATGAGGTAGCGGTATGACTAAGCCAAGCGACACAAACAATTCCAACTGGAATAATACGTCCAAATCACTGGATTTATAATCCAAATCACTGGAACTAAATGGAAAAAGCACTGGAATTATATGTCCAAATCACTGGAATTAAATGGCAAAATCACTGGAATTATACGTCCAAATCACTGGAATTAAATGGCAAAATTACTGGAATTATACGTCCAAATCACTGGAATTATATGTCCAAATCACTGGAATTAAATGGCAAAATCACTGGAATTATACATCCAAATCACTGGAATTATATGGCAAAATTACTGGAATTATACGTCCAAATCACTGGAATTATATGGCAAAATCACTGGAATTAAATGGCAAAATCACTGAAATTATACGTCCAAATCACTGGAATTAAATGGCAAAATCACTGGATTTATACGTCCAAATCAGTGGAATTATACGGCAAAATCACTGAAATTAAATGGCAAAATCAGTGGAATTATACGTCCAAATCACTGAAATTAAATGGCAAAATCACTGGATTTATACATCCAAATCACTGTAATTATACGTCCAAAATCACTGGAATTAAATGGCAACATCAATGGAATTATATGTCCAAATCACTGGTATTAAATGGTAAAATCACTGGAATTATACCTCCAAATCACTGGAATTATACGGCAAAATCACTGGAATTAAATGGCAAAATCACTGGAATTATACATCCAAATCACTGGAATTAAATAGCAAAATCACTGGAATTATACTGCAAAATCACTGGAATTATACGTCAAAATCACTGGAATTATACATCAAAATCACTGAAATTATACGTAAAAATCACTGGAATTAAATGGCAAAATGGAGGTTGAGGGCTTCCGTCGTCATGTGAAGCTGAACCACTAGTCATGAACATAGGCCAGGGCCTTAGCCGTTCCTTGCCACTCTGTGTCGTAAAAAAATGGCATATTGGCAAGTTTACGTTTCTCCTCAGACAATTTAAATGTATTTTTTGGGTCTTTTTACTGAACTTTGAAATTTTTGTTCTCCATTATTTTTCTGGAGTTATATAATACAATAGGCGGCATAGGAATGACTGATGGCTAATGCACAGGACACTACCACTGGTCTGATGCAGGACAACACAGCAACACTGTAAGGGACTCATGCAAAGATGTAGAAGAGGTGCAATGAGGTAGCTGTATGACTAAGCCAAGCGACACAAGTGTGCGGCACAAACACCTGGCCCATCTAGGAGTGGCACTGCAGTGGCAGACAGGTGGGCAGATATAAAAAAAGGCCCCAAACAGCACATGATGCAAAGAAGAAAAAAAGGTGCACCGAGGTTGCTGTATGACTAAGCTAAGCGACACAACCACCTGGCCTATCTAGTAGTGTCACGCAGTGGCTGAATGTCGAGAGTGGGCCGCAACTGTTCAGTCCACTGACAGCATCTCCAGCACGCCCCTGTATTTTTTTTTTAATTCTGCAATTGGTGGACTTATACGGCAGCACCCCAGGACTAATACAGCAGTACCCATCGACTCATGCGGCAGTGTCAGACAGGATGGCATTTTTCAAAAACTAGGCCCCAAACAGCACCTTATGCAAAGATGTCGAAGAGGTGCAATGAGGTAGCGGTATGACTAAGCCAAGCGACACAAACAATTCCAACTGGAATAATACGTCCAAATCACTGGATTTATAATCCAAATCACTGGAACTAAATGGAAAAAGCACTGGAATTATATGTCCAAATCACTGGAATTAAATGGCAAAATCACTGGAATTATACGTCCAAATCACTGGAATTAAATGGCAAAATTACTGGAATTATACGTCCAAATCACTGGAATTATATGTCCAAATCACTGGAATTAAATGGCAAAATCACTGGAATTATACATCCAAATCACTGGAATTATATGGCAAAATTACTGGAATTATACGTCCAAATCACTGGAATTATATGGCAAAATCACTGGAATTAAATGGCAAAATCACTGAAATTATACGTCCAAATCACTGGAATTAAATGGCAAAATCACTGGATTTATACGTCCAAATCAGTGGAATTATACGGCAAAATCACTGGAATTAAATGGCAACATCAATGGAATTATATGTCCAAATCACTGGTATTAAATGGTAAAATCACTGGAATTATACCTCCAAATCACTGGAATTATACGGCAAAATCACTGGAATTAAATGGCAAAATCACTGGAATTATACATCCAAATCACTGGAATTAAATAGCAAAATCACTGGAATTATACTGCAAAATCACTGGAATTATACGTCAAAATCACTGGAATTATACATCAAAATCACTGAAATTATACGTAAAAATCACTGGAATTAAATGGCAAAATGGAGGTTGAGGGCTTCCGTCGTCATGTGAAGCTGAACCACTAGTCATGAACATAGGCCAGGGCCTTAGCCGTTCCTTGCCACTCTGTGTCGTAAAAAAATGGCATATTGGCAAGTTTACGTTTCTCCTCAGACAATTTAAATGTATTTTTTGGGTCTTTTTACTGAACTTTGAAATTTTTGTTCTCCATTATTTTTCTGGAGTTATATAATACAATAGGCGGCATAGGAATGACTGATGGCTAATGCACAGGACACTACCACTGGTCTGATGCAGGACAACACAGCAACACTGTAAGGGACTCATGCAAAGATGTAGAAGAGGTGCAATGAGGTAGCTGTATGACTAAGCCAAGCGACACAAGTGTGCGGCACAAACACCTGGCCCATCTAGGAGTGGCACTGCAGTGGCAGACAGGTGGGCAGATATAAAAAAAGGCCCCAAACAGCACATGATGCAAAGAAGAAAAAAAGGTGCACCGAGGTTGCTGTATGACTAAGCTAAGCGACACAACCACCTGGCCTATCTAGTAGTGTCACGCAGTGGCTGAATGTCGAGAGTGGGCCGCAACTGTTCAGTCCACTGACAGCATCTCCAGCACGCCCCTGTATTTTTTTTTAAATTCTGCAATTGGTGGACTTATACGGCAGCACCCCAGGACTAATACAGCAGTACCCATCGACTCATGCGGCAGTGTCAGACAGGATGGCATTTTTCAAAAACTAGGCCCCAAACAGCACCTTATGCAAAGATGTCGAAGAGGTGCAATGAGGTAGCGGTATGACTAAGCCAAGCGACACAAACAATTCCAACTGGAATAATACGTCCAAATCACTGGATTTATAATCCAAATCACTGGAACTAAATGGAAAAAGCACTGGAATTATATGTCCAAATCACTGGAATTAAATGGCAAAATCACTGGAATTATACGTCCAAATCACTGGAATTAAATGGCAAAATTACTGGAATTATACGTCCAAATCACTGGAATTATATGTCCAAATCACTGGAATTAAATGGCAAAATCACTGGAATTATACATCCAAATCACTGGAATTATATGGCAAAATTACTGGAATTATACGTCCAAATCACTGGAATTATATGGCAAAATCACTGGAATTAAATGGCAAAATCACTGAAATTATACGTCCAAATCACTGGAATTAAATGGCAAAATCACTGGATTTATACGTCCAAATCAGTGGAATTATACGGCAAAATCACTGAAATTAAATGGCAAAATCAGTGGAATTATAAGTCCAAATCACTGAAATTAAATGGCAAAATCACTGGATTTATACATCCAAATCACTGTAATTATACGTCCAAAATCACTGGAATTAAATGGCAACATCAATGGAATTATACGTCAAAATCACTGGAATTATACATCAAAATCACTGGAATTATACGTAAAAATCACTGGAATTAAATGGCAAAATGGAGGTTGAGGGCTTCCGTCGTCATGTGAAGCTGAACCACTAGTCATGAACATAGGCCAGGGCCTTAGCCGTTCCTTGCCACTCTGTGTCGTAAAAAAATGGCATATTGGCAAGTTTACGTTTCTCCTCAGACAATTTAAATGTATTTTTTTGGGTCTTTTTACTGAACTTTGAAATTTTTGTTCTCCATTATTTTTCTGGAGTTATATAATACAATAGGCGGCATAGGAATGACTGATGGCTAATGCACAGGACACTATCACTGGTCTGATGCAGGACAACACAGCAACACTGTAAGGGACTTGTTGTTGTTATTATTATTATTATTATTATTATTATACGGCAGCAGTGGACATATGGCTGCAGAGTATACCACTGTGACTGCCTGGTCACTGGAATGACTCATGGCTGATGTACAGGACACTACCTCTGGTCTGATGCAGGACAACACAGCAACACTGTAAGGAACTTGTTGTTATTATAATTTATTATTATATGGCAGCAGTGGGCATATGGCTGCAGAGTATACCACTGTGACTGTCTGGTCACTGGAATGACTGATGGCTGATGCACAGGACACTACCACTGGTCTGATGCAGGACAACACAGCAACACTGTAAGGGACTTGTTGTTATTATTATTATTATACGGCAGCAGTGGACATATGGCTGCAGAGTATACCACTGTTACTGCCTGGTCACTGGAATGACTGATGGCTGATGCACAGGACACTACCAATGGTCTGATGCAGGACAACACAGCAACACTGTAAGGGACTTGTTGTTATTATTATTATACGGCAGCAGTGGACATATGGCTGCAGAGTATAACACTGTGACTGCCTGGTCGCTGGAATGACTGATGGCTGATGCACAGGACACTACCACTGGACTGATGCAGCACAATACACCACCACTGAACTGGTGCAGCACAACACAGCAGCAATGGACATATGGCAGCAAGAGGACACATCCACTGTGACTGCCTGGTCACTGGAATAACTGATGGCTGATGCACAGGACAGTACCACTGGACTGATGCAGCACAATACACCACCACTGAACTGATGCAGCACAACACAGCAGCACTGGACATATGACAGCAAGAGGACACAACCACTGTTACTGCCTGGTCACTGGAATGTCTGATGGCTGATGCACAGGACACTACCACTGGTCTGATGCAGGACAACACAGCAACACTGTAAGGGACTTGTTGTTGTTATTATTATTATACGGCAGCAGTGGACATATGGCTGCAGAGTATAACACTGTGACTGCCTGGTCACTGGAATAACTGATGGCTGATGCACAGGACAGTACCACTAGACTGATGCAGCACAATACACCACCACTGAACTGATGCAGCACAACACAGCAGCACTGGACATATGGCAGCAAGAGGACACAACCACTGTTACTGCCTGGTCACTGGAATGTCTGATGGCTGTTGCACAGGACACTACCACTGGACTGATGCAGCACAATATACCACCACTGAACTGATGCAGCAAAACACAACAGCAATGGACATATGGGAGCAAGAGGACACAACCACTGTGAATGGACAAATACAGCACAAAACACAGACACTGAGAGAACGGAGACACGTCCTCTCTCTACACTCTCCAATGCCAGAGTGAAAATGGTGGGGTTGCGCGGCTCCTTATATGGAATCCAAACCCTGCGAGAATCCAACAGCAGGATGATGACGTTTTGCCTCGTTCTGGTTCCCGAGTCAGGCAGGAAAACCCGAGCCTGACTCGGATCCGGACTCGAATGGTGAAGTTCGGTACGGTTCGGTTCTCTGAGAACCAAACCCGCTCATCTCTAGTCCTGAGTACTGAGTTTGAGAACCTGTGAGCTACTGAAATATTTATCTACAGGTATTCACTATAAACTAGAGATTCCCAAATGTGGCCCTCAAGCACCTCAACGGTCCAGCTTTTGAATATATCCAATCGATGGCTCAGCACAGATGGTTAAATCAAATTGACTTAGGTACTATATAAGTCACCTGTGTCCAAGCATGGATATACTTAAAATCTGGACCGTTGGGGTGATTGAGGATCGCATTTGGGAACCTCTATTATAAGCAATTGTTGTTGTTTTTTTCCTTTACTTTTACTCTTAGGTGTGTGAGTTTTTAAGTAGATCACAGGTTCTTAAACTCGGTCCTCAGGACCCCACACAGTGCATGTTTTGCAGGTAACCCAGCAGGTGCACAGGTGTATTAATTACTCTCTGACACATTTTAAAAGATCCACAGGTGGGACTAATTATTTCACTTGCGATTCTGTGAGGAGACCTGCAAAACATGCACTGTGTGGGGTCCTGAGTACCGAGTTTGAGAACCTAGATGAATATATATTAAATGAAAACCAGAAACTGGCTTTCCTCATTATCCTAAGTAAAAGTAGATCTTCTCTATCTTTCTATCCTAAAATAAATTCCAATTTAATTTTGTAAAGTTTCCAGTGTTTTGTCTTTTCCCTGGCAGATGACTTTTACATATTTCCGGACAAGATTGAAGTAATGGACACAGACAGCAGGCTTTCCTTTCTTTATATTAATGGCCTGGCCAGCTGGAACAGCTGGTCAATTAGTAATCATTACACTGAAAATTAATGTTTTGACAAAATTCAAATGTGTTTTAGCAACCCAAAGCCACAGAAAATGTAATCACAAAACCCTCACTAAGAGCACATTTACCATAAAGTTACTAATGATGTCTTGAATTACACTTTTTAATCTAATATATGTATTTGCATTATAAATTAAGCAGTAAGAAGGTACTCTATCACAGACTTGGATACAAGGGTGTAGCTACCATATGTGCAGGGAGTGCAGCTGTCTTGGGGCCCAGAGCTGAGAGGGGCCACCTTTCTTGTCACAGTTACATGTGTTATATACAAGGGTGTAGCTACCATACTGTAGGTGCAGGGAGTGCAGCTGCTTTGGGGCCCAAAGCTGAGAGGGGCCACCTTTGCTGTCAGTTACATGTGTTATATACAAGGGTATAGCTACCATAGGTGTGGGTAGTGCAGCTGCTATTGGGGCCAGAGCTGAGAGGGGCCCACATTCCCTGTCACAGTTATATGTATTGTATATAATGGTATAGCTACCACAGGTGCAGGGAGTACAGCAACTATGGGGCCCAGAGCTGAGTGTAGCCACCTTCCCTGTCGCAGTTACATGTATTATATACAAGGGTGTATAGCTGCCTTAGGTGCAGGGAGTGCAGCTGCTATGGGGCCCAGAGCTGAGAGGCGCCACCTTCCCTGTCACAGTTACATGTATTACATACAAGGGTGTAGCTACCATACTGTAGGTGCAGGGAGTGCAGCTGCTATGGGGTCCAGAGCTGAGAGGCGCCACCTTCCCTGTCACAGTTACATGTATTACATACAAGGGTGTAGCTACCATACTGTAGGTGCAGGGAGTGCAGCTGCTATGGGGTCCAGAGCTGAGAGGCGCCACCTTCCCTGTCACAGTTACATGTATTACATACAAGGGTGTAGCTACCATACTGTAGGTGCAGGGAGTGCAGCTGCTATGGGGTCCAGAGCTGAGAGGCGCCACTTTCCCTGTCACAGTTACATATGTTGTAGACACTAACAGCGGATTTGCATATAACACACCTGTCATATGAGTAGATGTGATCTGATCACATGATGCTCACATCCAGATGTGACGCTCTCGTCGGTAAGGCACCTGCTATGACTGAGCCTCTCAGGCTAGTCCATTGGATAATGCAGTTGAGCTGGGCTTATCCATACTTCTTAAAGTTTCTAAGGCTAATTACACTTAAAAAGTATATTTTAAAATTATACTGAGCCGGGCGCATCTGTGACCATACCTCCTTACTTATCCTAATGCAAGAATCCACCTGTATATGCTGAATATCCTTGTTTCTGTCCTACCCTCTGTTTTTAGGTCTGTAAACACATGTGCCGTTGTTTTACGGCACATGTACAGTATGCAGACATCTGCAAGATCATCCACATTTACACTTGCATGCTACTCAGAATCAGGCACTATACACCTGGGGTGGCACCAGGCCCGGCAACTGGGGGAAAAAAGGTGCACCCGTACAGGGCCCTAAGGTTGGGAGACAGTCAATTTACCCGTTGTCGGGATCCCGGCTGTCAGGAGGATACCGACACCGGAATCCGTGCCACCACCCAAGGGGAATATAACCATGTGGCAACCGGCCAGGATCCTGACAGCCAGGATATCATACTGATCCCCTTCGTATAAGGGCTGCCCCATGGATAAGGGACACAAAAAATGGGGCCACAGTTACAGTACCAATATTGCTTTATAAATTGTTTGCTCTAAGTGCTCAATCTATATACAGTATATAAATGCGAAAGCCTTTACTCACCCACTCACTCACTCACTCACTCATTATTAAGGGGGAGATGTATTAAGCAGTGAAAAGAATGGAGAAGTGAGCCGGTGGAGAAGTTGACCATGGTTAATCTATAATGTTCTAGTATGAAAATTATAAATGTTAATTCAATATTGATTGGTTGCCATGGGCAACTTCTCCACTGGCTCACTTCTCCACTCTTTTCACTACTTAGTACATGTCCCCCTTATTCTCTTACTTCCCAATATGTTAGGAAGCTCAAATTTAACATACATAGTTATTCTTCAGGTGGGAAATAGGAAAACTACGTAATTAGAATTTTAATAAACCTCCCCTAAGGGAATGAAAAGTGGTTTGACATAATGACATTATTACCGATACATGGCTAGCATTGCGCGAACGATAATGCCCAAAAGGACAATTGGATCAAAATTTAGATTGCACCTCCAGTGTGTAGAATTTCATAAACAACAAAAATGGTCCTGTCACTTTTTACCGTATCTCTCACTGACTGACTGACTTATCACTAATTCTCTTACTTCCCGATATGTTAAGAAGCTGAAATTAAACATAGGGAAATAGGAAAACTGCTTAATTAGAATTTTAATAAACCTCCCCTAATGGGATGAAATGGGGGTTGACACAATGACATCATCACCGATGTGTGGCTTGCGTTGTGTGATCAATAACACCCAAACTGACAATCGTATTCAAATTTTGATTGCACCTCCGGCATGTAGAATTTAATAAACTACAAAAATGCGAAAGCCCTCACTCACTCACTCACTCACTCACTTACTCATCGCTAATTCTCTTACTTCCCGATATGTTAGGAAGATGAAGTTTAACATAGGCATTCTTCAGATGGTAAATAGGAAAACTACGTACTTAGAATTTTAATAAACCTTCCCTAAGGGGATGAACAGGGTGTTGACATAATGACATCATCACCGATGTGTGGCTTGCGTTGCGTGAAAGATAACGCCCAAACGGATAATTGGATCAAAATTTGGATTGCAAATCCTGATGACAATTTACTAAAGATTAAAATGTTGATTATTCACATGGGTGGTGTTTGAGCCTTATAGACAAGCCGGGAGCGCTGCACGCTGCATATATGTATGTATTTATGTATGTGTATATGTAAACATTTTATCTATTTACAGTATCTATCTATCTATCTATCTATCTATCTATCTATCTATCTATCTCTACTATTTTTATTAAAGCTACCCTCTGCTTTAAAAGGGGGTAGTCAAGGGGGGTTGCGGGGGCCCCCAGAGATATCGGGTCTCAAGATTTCTGTTGCCGGTCCTGGCCCTAACCCAGACCCCTAAACTAACCCTAATGCCTTAACCCTAAATGGAAGACTGGATGGGCCATGTAAATCTGTTGTAAAATGCTATGTTTCTATGTACTGTATATAGTGTATCGCAAGAAAATATCTGCGAAACTAACAGTACGGTAACTGCGGTATATACTTGCACTTGCGGGGCAAGAATGTCTCACCTAATTGAATTCAACCCTGTGATTAGAGGTTGTGTGATCCCTGTGCAGCAGTCACAGAAAGGGTCAATCTCTGCAGTTTTTCACTCAAATTCCATTGTTGCTCTTTTATTTTTTCAGAGCTGGGAGCTGTAACCCACAGCTGCAATAATTACTCTTAAACATAACACTGCCAACACTTCTATATTCCTGTATAGTGGAAGTAATTCTCAGTATGGGATGCATTCAATAATCCGGCTGAAGGGATCCCGGCGCTCAGCATACCGGTGCCGGGATCCCGACCGCCGGGATACTGACACCTATTCTCCCTCTGTGCCCGCAGTGCGGCGAGCGCAGCAAGCTCGCAAGGAGCTCTTTTGTGCTCACCCTGCTGCCGGCATTCCGGCGCCTGGCATCCCGCAGTCGGGATTCTGACCACCGGGATGATGGGCGCTGGTATATAGATACCAACCCCTCAGTATATATGTACAGTAATACAATTATGTATTACTGTACACTGGATTTAAGTTACAGTATATGTCACTGACAGCTGCCCAGTACCACTTGTGTAATCCTTTGTAAAGCATGTCATTCTCAGTATATGTCACTAACAACTGCACCACAGCACTTCTATAATACTGTGTACTGGATGTAACTCTCTGTATACAGTATTACTGAAGTGCTCCCTATATTATATTGTGGTTACTGCAATGCTCTTCTGTCTTTTATGGTCGTAACAGCAATGCTCTCTGCATTATATGGTGGTCACTACAAAACTCTCTGTATTATCTGGCTGCAACTGTAATGTTCTCTATATTATTTAGAGGTCACTGTATTATATGGAGGTAACTGATGCTCTCTGGTTTATTTGGTGCTCAGTATAATATTCTGTGCATTATGTAGCATTCACTGTGATGCTCTTTGCAGGACCGGCGACAGGGGACACCCATACAGGGCCCTGAGGTTCAGGGGGCCCCAAGGATAAGGGGCACAAAAAACAGACTGCACCACCTAATAATGCTTTTAAGTAATAAAACAATTAGCAGGCCCCCAAACCCCTCCCGCCTCCCATCCATGTGGTCCATGCTGTATTGTCATCATTACGCATGCCGCTTCCCTGTCTGTCCCTGACACCACCACTGAAAAGCCGGGTAGCCCAGCAGTAAAGCCACCCACCGGGCTCACTGACAGTCTGAGTCAAAGGCTCCACACAGACAGAGCCGGCCCTAACCAATTAGATGCCCTAGGCAAGATTTTGGCTGGTGCCCCCTAGCACCGCCGCTAGTTCCGCCTCTGGCCCAGCACCCCTCTCCCAGCAGCACAGATCACAGCAGCAGCCAGCAACACCCATCAACCCTCACCTACCGCAATTCTCATCCAGCACCCCTAAACCAGTTATCTACTCTGAAAGCTAAAAAGTTTTCATGATTTACCAAGGAGGCGTGCCTGAAAAAGGACGATGTGACATTTTAAAAAGGGGACATAGCCTTACTGCAAGGGTTGTAGGGACGGTCTCACCGGAAATCACACAATGGCCCCCACATAAATGAATTTTCCCTTACAGGAAACTATTTAAACACATTACCATCACACAGGGTAAAATAATAATAATAATAATAATAATAATAATAATAATAATAATAATATATTATACATATAAATATATATATATACAAAAAAGTCAAACAAAAAAGTCCAGAGTGAGCTCAATTTGTTACGCTGATTAAGAAAGTCTCAATTCAGTTTCTTCATTCAGAAGTTCTTCCAAAAGTCCTTGGCTTTTTGGGATCCTCCCACTTGTAGCCTGGAAGTATACCCTCTCACCAAGAAAACGTATAACCCAAAGAAAGGTTTTTTTAGTAAAAATGTTTTAATTGATTCCATTAAACATACATGGAATTCTTCTAAAATCACAGATGTATCAGCCAAACCTTTGAATACACACACCGCATGCTAGATGGTATACTGATATCACCCTCACCTTATGGTGTGAGCTCTAGGGTGAGTACAGGCAGATTGGTGGTGGGCGGAAAAGGACAAACCCTACGCATTTCGTCCCATTGGACTTCTTTAGGGGTTGGTGATTTCTAAGCGAGAAAGACTCTTTACTAAGAGAATGTGTGACGTATGTGTGAAGTGAGGGTAAATAATGAGGGAATAAAAGTTGAAGATTTGTATCAGCAATTGTTAAAATGGAAATAAAGAGAAATTGACGATTATTTATATGGATCATCACTTTCTGACTATTTCCAAGCCAAATTAATACAGAGGGGTTTCAGGATATGAAACACCCCCACCACTGGCCGTAACAGACCAGAATTTTGTAGACAATGGATTGCTATTCTTAATAAATGTAGCTTTGACTTTAATGCTTTTAGTAATCAAAGAACCGGGAAAAGAATTACAAACAACGAAGTCCAAAATAGATGAAATGAGTACCAACCATAAATCATTATTGGATGATAAAAAACATAAAGTCTTTTGGGAGAAATTAGGAAACCAATGTGAGCAATAACAACAGGAGCTACTTAAATTTAAGAAAAGCAAATTAACTGTGGTACAGACGGATTATGAGGATCAAAGATTGTACCGTTGGCTTCCAGGTACAAGCCCTAAAGGCAGTCATTCAGATAACCGCTCACGTCAATCGCTGCGTGATAAGCAACAACAACGAGGTAACTAACAGTGATAGTGACTTCAATATAAACAATTCTGATGAACCGCATTCACAAAGAACAATAACTAGTGTTTAATTTACCTTGTCTACCACAGAGGTATCAGTGCTTAATAAGGGATTTTCATTCATCCTGAGTAACCCACATAATTATCTCAATTGTAAAATTGATTTACACCAATTTAATCGATCTTTACGGATTAACACATTTTATTCGACATAAACCACCAGTTAAAGGTGACCCATTTCAGGACTTTTACAAGAGGTATTCCAAATCTAAATTTGATCTACCATCGAACAACCCCTCTTTGAGGATGTTTTCCTGCTTGTTGGATGAATTGGTCAATAAATTTGATATGGCTCCTAAAAAACATTTCCAGAATTTGGACAAACAACAAAAGCAGGTGCTGCGGGTTCTAAAATCGTATTCCTACATTATCATTCACCCTGCAGATAAGGGCGAAGCGATAGTCATTATGAACACCACCAAATATATAAAGGACATTGACCAACAGCGGACTCCAACACCTCTATGAGACTCATACAGAATCCAAATGCCCAGTATAAGCGAGAGTTGGATTTGATATTGACAACGGCTGTGAAGAATGGCTTGATTAATAAAAAAATATATGATGCATTAGTAGTCTCATCCAATAGTTCCCACTTTGTATACAATTCCCAAGGTACATAAAGATGAACAAAATCCCCTGGAAAGGCCGATCATATCGACAGGAGGGTCTTTGTTATAACCGATATCACAATTTCTTAATTATCTGTTACAACCCCTTGTGGTGAAACAGAAAACATTTTTAAAGGATACCACTAATTTTTGTTAAAGCTTGGGGAATTGAAAAACATTCTCACTTTGTACTTTGGATGTAACGAATTTATATACTGTAATACCACGTGCTGTGGGACTTGAATGTATGAGATTGTTTTTACAGCTTAACCATTTCATGGATTTGGCTATCCCTTTCTTTCTAGAGTTGTTGGAGTTTATACTTACAAAAAATGTCTTCTTGCATAACGGTAAATGTTTTTTTTTGCAGTACACTGGCTGTGCGATGGGGGCAAACATCGCCCCATCGTACGCCACTGTTTTTATGCTTGAACACGAACTGAACTTTTTCTTTTCAGATCAGAAGGTGGCCAAAAAGATCATGCTATATACCAGATATATAGATGATCTTTTTTTTATTTGGACTGTTTCAGAATTAGAATTGACACAGTTAACTATACATATAAACTATTTAGACCATCTTGTAAAGTGTACTTTTCAATATAGATAGGTTTTGGAACAAGGAAGAAAAGATTGGTCTTAGGTGGCGCACTAATACAAATGATTTTACATTTAAAATATAACTTTTATTTCATATACTTAAAAAGCCTGTAACTGTGAAATATTAAAAATGAATGAAAGGACAAGTGAAAGACAAAGTGCAACCTGTGATTATTGAAAAACCACACACTACACCCACTATGCTGTGCCCTGAGGAAACTAACTTTGAAACACGTGTTGGCGATTCACACCTCACCCACATGCTTTACTAAAATGTGCTTGTCAATGATATGTGCTTTATTCAGAATATGATTTGAGGAATATGAACTTTAGACAATAGGGGACCATGATTAGGCTTATATTATAGGTGCAAAGTGTGATTACAAACCATAGAATTAATAACTTAAGCTGAACACTGCACCTATGGTTAAGGGCCATTAAGCTATCACGCAGCAGCAGAGAACTTTAACACACTGCATATTCATTTGCATATGCAGGACTGTGCATTACTGACAGCCTGATAATATGTAACAGCTTGAAATCCCAGTTTATAAGCTTGCAGCTACAGACTAAAAGCTGTGAAACACATTGTATATAATTAAAGTTTGTTACAACATTCTCTGATACATTTAGGGTTAAAGTGTGTATATATAACACAGCCTGATAATATGTAACAGCTTGGAATCCCAGTGTATAGCTTGCAGCTGCAGACTAAAAGCTGTGAAACACATTGTATATAATTAAAGCTTGTTACAACACTCTCTGATACATTTAGGGATAAAGTGTGTATATATAATAATGACAGCCTGATAATATGTAACAGCTTGAAATCCCAGTGTATCAGCTTGCAGCTGCAGATTAAAAGCTGTGAAACACATTGTATATAATTAAAGCTTGTTACAACACTCTCTGATACATTTAGGGATAAAAGTGTGTATATATAACACAGCCTGATAATATGTAACAGTCTGAAATCCCAGTGTATCAGCCTGCAACCGCAGACTAAAAGCTGTAAAATATATTGTGCATAATTAAAGCCTGTCACAACATCCTCTGATACACTTAGGGATAGAGTGTATACATAAACCTGCATGATAAATACTGCAGTAAGCTGCTGGCCTGGATTCTGTGAACTATGATGATTGAAATCATATAGATATACAGGAGAGGTATTTAGCACATAAAGCTTATTTAAGCTTATTTCACAATATTATTTTTTAGTGCATCTCTTGTGTATGGAATATCCTAATTAGCTCCTGAACCTGATCTACAACACGCTGATACTAAAACACCCTTTTCTTTCTCACATTACTAATTACTAGGACAACTCTCACTGTTAATAAGAAATTGAGCAGAATACTGACAATTTATTAATTATTGATCTGTATTCCCAGATAAAGTTGTATTAACAGGTTACATGCCAACAGTAATTAACAAGAGGGGATTTAACCAGAATTATTGTGCCCAGATGGATACATAGCGCTATACTAGGCAGCGTCGACAACCGAGATTGAGAACGCTAGCCACATGAGGAATTTTTATTACATTCACGCTGTTTTAATAGGCAATTTGCCAACAGCAACTAACAAGAGGGCACTGAAAGTTATATATTGTGTGCTATACCAGTACAATTGCATTGCATGAGGCAGCGTTAACAGCAGAGACTGAGAATACTAGCCAGGTACAACAGTTCTGTCCCCAGATTAGCTATATGATTGGGCAAGCTGTCAATAGTTATTTGTAGAAGGAAATTACAAGAACAGCGCTCTACAATACAGTACAATGTACCTTATAGGACAGCACTGACAGCAGAGTCTGGAAATGCTGACCAACATTGTACGTTGATATAATTGTCAGTACAAATTTGATTGATGCTCATCAGTGGCGATACAGCATTATGTGTTAATATAAAGAGATCAATTGGTATCAAGAAGGATAGTGGTATAGTGAATATTGTGGGAACATTGGATGATGTAGTCACAATTTTGACAGGCAAGGAGCTAATTGGGACATATTGAGCTTATCTGGTCTACCCTATCAGATTTAACATCTAATAACATGTTACAGTACACTTAAGGAGCCCATATCATATTAAGTTGATTGACAGAATTGTGGTTCACTTAGGAGGAACTTTTGCTATTCTGATAAGCACGCATACTCATAATCGAGATCATTGTACACAATAATTGAAGTATTTTATATAAGACACTGCATAGCATAGTGCGTGTAGTGGGTGGTTTTTTTAATAATCACAGGTTGCACTTTGTCTTTCACTTGTCCTTTCATTCATTTTTAATATTTCACAGTTACAGGCTTTTTAAGTATATGAAATAAAAGTTATATTTTAAATGTAAAATCATTTGTATTAGTGCGCCACCTAAGACCAATCTTTTCTTCCTTGTTCCAAAACCTATCTATATATATTGGCAACAATATATGTGTGGCAGCACCCCCAGTTGATACATAAGACAAGGAATTGTTATGAATTGTAAGTTGGGGTTTCTTCATTGCTCAATTTAGAATATGGTACTAGTGCAGTAGTTTTCCCATACCCCTCTTTTCCTTTGTAAAATTACTTTTCAATATAGCCATACAGAAATTAACTACCTTGATGTAATGGTTAAAGTCAAGGATAACACAATTTCCAATGAAATTTTCCATAAAAAAAATAGATCGCAACACCTTGCTGCATCATTGTCATCCGCCCCCTTTGAAGAAAGCATTACCTAAATCCCAGATGCTTAGGACCGCTAGGATTACCAGTGATGTAAACATGCTGGAGCCAGCTCTGGATTTAGTAGTTGATATATTTGCCAGTCGGGGGTACCCATTTCCCCTACTTGAAAAATCTAAACAACTGGTGTTAGACACCCCTAGACAAAATCTGTTAGAATCTGGATTGTTGGAGAGGAAACAAGACAAAATTCCATTTATATCTGAGTTTACACTAGCTAGTCAGGTTTTGCCACCAGCAACTTAGGCCCTGTGGCTGATTGTTTCTGGGGATAGGGATTTACCAATTTTTAAGAATAAAAACCATCATGCCCTGTTACGAAAGGAAAAGGAATTTACGTGATCTATTAGTGAGAACTAACATTACATATACCATGAGCAATCCTAGCACTACATTTTGTTGTCCAAAAAAAGAAAATGGGTTGCTATAGATGTGCGTCTTGTACGACATGCAACTTTATGGAACCCGGGCCTTATTTCCAACATCCGCATACCGGCCGCAAGTTTAACATGAATCATGTCTTGAGCTGTACAACGCGTTATGTGGTGTACATTATAATGTGCCCATGTGGGCTGTATTATGTTGGTCAATTCACTCCCACTTTCATGGAGCACATGGCTTTGCACCTCTCCGCTATAAAAACGGCTTTGAAGAATAAGGATTGTGACCAGCCGGTGGCGCGCCACTCCAAGGAGGCTCGGCATTCACCGAACTCTTTGCGATATAAAATAGTGGACCATATCCCCATTGATATTCGAGGAGGGGACCGTAAAAAATGTCTTAGTCGGCGTGAGTCAAAGTGGATTCACATTCTCTATACCATTGCTCCAAGGGGTCTTAATGAAAAAAAATTCTTGGAATATATTTTTGTAGATCTCTGGCTATATAAAAATTTTAGAGAATTTAATAGTGATACTTTTTTGCTATAATTACTTTGGCAATGGATGATACAGGTAATTTTTCAACAGTAGGGTTCATTACTTACCAATAGAGTTTCTTTATTGAATGGGATAATAGTGCATTGATAATAAATTCTTGATACTAGCGGTTAATTGATTAGCAATAGGAGGGGTTGTGAGCGATGTAAATAATTGGAATTTACAGACAGGATATAATTACATAGTTACATACTGTAGTTAGTGAGGTTGAAAAGAGGCAAAATGCCCATCGGGTTCAACCTGTATTCTGTGTTAAGCTGTGTATATTATAATGCACCTGCTGAAGTAATGGTTTAGTACCAATTGACAACCATGGTTCTTACCACTCCCAGATATTTTATGTCAATATGTTAAATGCTATAGCCCTGGATACTTTTTCCAGTTAGAATTCCAGTTAAATTTATCCAATCCATTTTTAAATGCATTTACAGAGTCCGCCATTATTACTTTCTCCAACAGAGAGTCCAAATCTTTATTGCCCTTACTGTGAAGAACACTTTCCTACATTGTGGATGGAATTTTCTCTCCTCTAGCCTCAGCGAGTACCCATGTGTCCTATACAGAGTTCTTTTAATAAACAAATCCCCTGCTAACTCTTTGTAATGACCCTTTACATATTTGTCTCCTCTTAGTCGCCTCTTTTCTAGTGTATACATATTTAACCTAGTAAGCCTTTCCTCGTACTCCAGTGTCTCTAACCCTTTAATCAATTTAGTAGCTTGCCTTTGAACTCTTTCTAGTTCCCCGATATCTTTTTTATAGTATGGTGCCCAAAATTTAACACAATATTCCAGGTGCGGATGTACCAATGATTTATACAGCGGCAGGATTACATCCTCGTCCCTTGTCTCAATTCCCCATTTTATGCACGCAAGCACTTTAGTTGCCTTCTTTGCTGCATTTTGACATTGTGTACTGTTATTAACCCTATTATTTATGAGCACCCCAAATCTTTTTCCACCACAGTTACCCCTATATTTTTCCCATTTAGAGTGTAGGATGCAAGTGTGTTTTTTGTCCCAAAATGCATAACTTTGCATTTTTATATATTGAACTTCATTCTCCATTTAGACGCCCAAGTTTCAAGTTTAAATAAGTCATTCTGTAGAGATTCCACATCGCTTTGTGAACTACCTTACACAGTTTAGTATCATATGCAAAGATTGACATTGTGCTTTCCAGGCCTATTTCTAGATCATTAATAAATATATTGAACAGTAGCGGGCCAAGTACAGACCCTTGCAGTATTCCATTGACTACTGGTGCCCAGCTAGAGAACATCCCATTGACTACTACTCGTTGTACTCAGCCAATTACTTATCCATGTACAAATAGTAGGCCAAGTTCCCTTAATTTGATGATCAGTCTCCTGTGAGGCACTGTATCGAAGGCTTTTGCAAAATCTAAACAGACCACATCTACTGCTTTTCCCTGGTTAAGATTCTCGCTCACTTCCTCGTAGAAGCTAATTAATTTAGTTTGACATGATCTGTCCCTTACAAACCCATGCTGACTTTTGCTAATAATCTTAGTAGCCTGCAGCTAATCCTCTATGCTATCCCTCAAAATTCCTTCCAATATTTTACTCATTATAGAGGTTAAGCTAACTGGTCTATAGTTACCAGGATTATTTTTTAGTTCCGTTTTAAATAAAGGCACTACCTCAGCTATGTGCCAATCCTTTGGTACCATGCCTGATCTAATTGAACTATAGAAAATCAAGTATAGGGGTTTTGCTAGCTGTGACCTAAGCTCCATAATAACCCTAGGATGAAAGCCATCTGGGCCTGATGATTTATTAATCTTTATGTTGCTTAGTCTCTCCAGAACTACTTCCTCACTTAAAAAAGTATCAAGCCAATAGTCATTACCTTCACTATTGTTATGCATTACTCTCACCGTCTGATCCTCCCTGGTGAATACTGAGGGGGAAAAATTGTTCAGTATTTCCGCTTTTATTTTGTTATCGTTTATCAAAGCTCCCAGTTCATCTTTTAATGGGCCTACATTCTCCTTCTTTAACCTTTTACTATTTATGTATTTATAAAACTTTTTAGGATTTTTTTACTCTCTATAGTGATTTGCTTTTCGTTTACAATTTAAGCTGCTCTTATCACTTTTTTGCATCTTTTATTGTATTCCTTTATAATACTGGAATGACTCCTCCCCTCCATTAGATTTAAATGTTTTGAAAACACGCCTCTTTTTAGTCATTGCTTCTTTGACCTCCTTATTAAGCCACATTGGTTTTTATTTAGTACTCCTGCGTTTACTGCTCATGGGAATTAATTTGTGAATATTGCTATCAAGCAACCATTTTAAAGCATCCCACATTTCCGTTGTGTCTATACCATGAAACAAAACTTCCCAGTCAATGTTGTTTAGTGCCCGTCTCAGCATATTGAAGTTAGCTTTTCTGAAGTTAAATGTTTTGGTTGATCCCTTATAGCTATGTTTCTTGAAACTGATGTCGAATGTGATCATATAGTGATCACTGTTTCCCAAGGTCCCCCCAACATTTTTGTTTAGAGACAGTCAGGAACGTCTTGTGTATACTGTCGGACAGGCAAGGTATTTTCTTTTGATGTTTATTTTATTTTCTGCTTAATAAAACTGGTTGCACTACAAAACTGGACTTGTATGATTTCTCAGCTGCTGCTTGCTGCCATCTACCCCAGGAGATGGCATCCTGTTCCCCTACAGTGTTACAACTTGGTGGAGAATGCGAGCATTCCGTTCTGCATATAAGTGAAAGCAGCAGCTTTATGAGGCCTGCAGAAAACTGTGATTTATGCAGATACAGCTCAGTGTGAAGTTGCTGAGACTCACCCCTGAGGATTCGATAAATGTCCTAGGTGAAAGCAGCTACAAATATGGCCAAAATACCTGTTGACATGGAGGAACTTCTTAAGGCCTTGCTGCAAGCTACGGTGGCTCAACAGGAGGCCACCAGACAACAGCAGGTGGCTCTTGATGAACTTTACAGGCAACAGTGTCAGGATAGAGACGCCATAACAGAAGTGGTGCAGAGCCTTGCAGCCCGGATTGGAGATAATGCCATCAGTGCTCCAACCAGCCCTAGTTCTATACGGGCCAGTCACTTCTTGCAGAAAATGACGTAGGCTGATGATGTGGAGGCATATCTGACCACATTTGAAAGGACTGTCGAGCATGAGAATTGGCCTAAAGCACAGTGGGCCAGTCTGCTAGCACCTTTTCTTTCAGGTGAGCCCCAAAAAGCGTACTTTGGTTTTAAGCCCTGCCGAGATCCTGGCCCGCCTGGGAGTCACGCTGTCAGTACGAGCAAAACGGGTGCACCGTTGGGTGTATGCCATGGAGAAGCCTCCTCGCTCCCAGATGCATGACCTTATTCACCTAACAAAAATATGGTTACAGCCAGAGACATTAACTGGTCCTCAGATGTTGAAAGAGTCATCATGGACCGCTATTTGAGATCTTTGCCCATGGTCCTGCGCAAATGGGTGAGCAATGGAAATCCGGGTACTGCTGACCGGTAAGTGGACATGGTAGAGAGGTATCTGGCGGCAGAGAAACTACTGATGACCACCCAGCAACCCATAGATCCTCAACAGCGTCCTTCAGAGAAGACTGGTAAGACTGTTCCATATGAAAACGTTGCTGGGCGGTTAAGAGAACGTAAGACTGGAGAGACTGTAAATACTGGCCCTGGAGACAGGCCAATGGGGCTAGAAAGGTCTATGCCGCCCAAACGGGTTGATAATCATGTGGTTAAATGTTTTAGGTGTGGTATGCCAGGTCATGTTATTGCCATTTGCCCAGTTACGCAAGAACCCATGCAATGTGATGGTGCCTTTGAATGTCGCAGAATGTCTTTCTTTGCTAGGTTAGCCTGTACCTGAGCCTGTACCTTCACCTGAGCTGGAAAAACAAATGTGTGACGTGTTCTTAGAGGGTAACCGGGTAGAGGCCTTGCTAGATTCAGAAAGTTTAGTTACCTTCGTGAAAGCTGGGTTAGTGATCCCCTTAAAGGTCCAGCAAATACCTCTTGGGGTAACTGGCAGACATGGGGATACTCAACATTGCTGAAGTGAATATAGAAACTTGTTGTGGGTCAGCAATTGTTAAAGTAGGACTGGTCCCCACCTTGGTGCATGAGGTCATAATAGGGAGGGATTTTCCTCATTTTTGGAAACTGTGGGAATCACGTTTAGCAACAAATGTAAGAAGTACAGAGCCAGTTGATAATACCGGTGATTTTATGGCTGTACATGTGTCTTCTGAACTTTCTGACACTTTACCTTTTGCTAGTTTGGCTGGGGAAGTGACAGATGGGGAGTCCAGTGAGGACCCTCTTGCTGGGAACAGAGACATAGTAGTTAGAACTGAAAGAATGCCTGACCTGGAGGTAAAGAAGGATCTGTTTGCATCTGAACAGGGTTTGGGTTGCATGGGGCTCCAGCTATTTGGATGATTTGGTAATTCACAGTACGGACTGGGGGTCCTACTTGGTTAAAGTACAAGCAGTACTGGACTCAATCAGAGAAGCAGGGTTAACTGCTAACCCAAAGAAGTGCTGTCTCGCAATGGAGGAGGTTAAATACTTGGGCTTCACCATAGGTAGAGGTTTGATTAGGCCCCAATTGAATAAAATTAATGCTATTCAAAACTGGCCTCATCCAGTGAATAAAAAACAGGTAAAGGCTTTTTTGGGAATAACGGGGTACTATAGACTATTTATTCCTAATTTTGCGACCACAGCAGTGCCGTTGTCAGACCTTACCAAAGGGAAGCAGTCAAATATGGTGAAATGGAACCCTGATGCAGAAAAAGCATTCCAAGCGTTAAAAGTGGCTTTGTGTTCACAACCTGTATTGATAACACCAGATTTTTCAAAAGAATTGTTGTACAGATGGGGATGAACACCCTATCATTTATTTGAGTAGGAAACTCAATGAGCATGAAAAAAGGTATGCTATTGTGGAAAAGTAGGCTTGGGCCATTAAGTGGGCATTAGATACCTTGAGATATTACCTCTTGGGTAGACAGTTCAGACTAGTGACAGATCACGCCCCTTTAAAATGGATGCATGTAAATAGTGGTCAGAATGCTCGTGTAACTAGATGGTTTCTAGCGTTGCAAGATTTTAAGTTTACTGTTGAACACAGACCGGGTACACAATTGGCCAACGCAGATGCGTTGTCCAGTATCTTTTGTTTAGGGGCTACAAGTGTTCTGGCCCCTAGGTTGAAACAGGGGAGGGGGATTTGTGACAAGAACACTGGAATAGTGTTTGAGGGCAGGTATGTTTACCCCAGGTTCTTGTTTTACATGTTTTAGAAAAAAGGAAAACTTCCGGGAAAATGTTTGGTTTTGTTAGCAGACTTTCAGTCTGTTGGAAAAGCTGGATAAGGGCCCTGAGAGAGAGAGAGGGCAAGTTCCAGACATTGGGCCCAGTTCGGGTCTTTGGCCTCACAGAACGCTAATCAGGGCTTTCAGCTGTGCAAGAGTGTTATAGGGCTGCTAGCCTGATCAGTGTGTGCAGACTGCCTGAAGAGACTGCAGAACCTCTGTGGGAGAAACATGCTTCCTTATACAAGTGATCCATACAGTATTTACTGGAAAACTCTGTGTTTTTGTTTAGAGACAGTCAGGAACGTCTTGTGTATAGTTAGTGCCGGACAGGCAAGGTATTTTCTTTTGATGTTTATTTAATTTTCTGCCTAATAAAACTGGTTGCGGCCAGTTGCACTACAAAACTGGACTTGTATGATTTCTTAGCTGCTTGCTGCCATCTACGCCTAGAGACGGCATCCTGTTCCCCTACAGTGTTACAATATATATATAAAAGGATAATATATAAGGGACAATAAAGGACAATATATAAATAAAGGACAGATAAGGCATAAATTAAGTACAAATTAAGTAAGGACAGTATATAAGGGACAATAAATCAAGGACAAATAAAGGATTAATTAAGTACAATTAAATATAGTAATGGACAAAGTCAATCGATTATACAACAGAAAAGGAAAAGTTAATACTTATCTGCTCCCTCCTCCATGCTCCCTGCTCCTCCGATCAGCACTCAGATGCTGTGGCTCAGGCTGCGGCCCACACTCACACTTTGAGCAGAAGCAGCAGCACTCTCTCTGTTTTAACCAGCCCTCTGCTCTCACAGACACACACAGACACTCCTCTTGCTGCCTGCTTTGCTTGTGCCCGGCTCACACACTCTTCCCTGCTCCTCTTAATCCCGACTCACCAACTGGCCTTCACCAGACCCTGGCGCACACACTCACTTCCTGCTTCTCTTTCTCTCGGCACCCAGCTCACACACAGTCACTCCCGCTCCTCTTGCGCCCCGGCTCCCGGGCTCTCCGCACCCCTGAGCTTCCCTCCGGATCCTGCTCCTCCTATGCCCCCAGCTCCTGGTTCACTCACTCTCCGCACTGAAAAGATCCCCTCCGGCTCACGGCACCACACCCCGCTAGAGCTTTGTGCACCCACCGCTACTCCATCACTTCCAGTTCCGGTTTCTCTGTCACAGATCTTCGTCACCACACAGATCTCCGTCAGCCCATATTTTTTGGTTGATGCTGCACTATTTATTTATTTATATTAAGGCTGCTAATTAAATCTCTGTTCCTGGTTTTTTAATTTCTTTTTAATATTCGTGCACTGATCTTTAATATTAATGCACTGTTTTTTAGTATATGTACAGTACACATCTTTTACGTATACTGTTTTCACTGTGTCTGCACTTACTGTGTATAGCTGTGCTGGGCGGCCGCGACTCTGTTCCCCTGGCATTTCACAGAGAGGATGAACTTAGTTACAGCGCATCCTTAGTAACCGGCTGACCGGATGGACGTTATTGTGGAAGACCCTCCTATCATCTGCCGGGCGGGAGCAGCGGTTGTCCGTGCAGCGGACTGTACACATCTTATAAAGTTATGACTTACACGTTTTGTCTGATATGTTTTTGTTGTTATAACTTTGTTACACGTCCTGACAAAAAGGTCTGCGGACCTTGAAACGTTGACGCATCTTTATGACGACTTATTAATACACAGAATTTTGATTCATCTTGGAGTGCAACCTTATTATTATATGTAAGATATTCGTGACTATTGATATTTTGGGAAGGCACCCTACATTGCACATTTTTGTCCTGAGTGCCAAGCTACTCTGCAGTATATATGTATATAATTGCAAAGTGAAATTTGTACTTTGCAATTTGTACTTTAAACTACATTCCTTTAGATTTTATATTGTTTTTTTATATTTATATCTTTATTATTTACTATTTTTTAACTACTCTTGCTGTTTTTTTAGTGTTGTACAAATACAACATTTTTTATCTAACTATATATATATTCTAGTGTGTTGATAGAATTGGTAAACTTAGAAATATAACACCGCTGGTCGCTTGAACCCCTATTCGGTATTCCCATGTTTGTTTGTAGTAACATAACATTGCTGCTTATTTAGGGGACAGCTGACACCCAGTACATTGGGAGTGTTACCAGAATTGTAATTGGAGTAATAAGTGGCGTGGCATTTCTTTTTTCAAAATAAAAAATAAAAAATAAAAAATATATATATATTCGTCTTTTTATAGATTCGTCTATCGTCTTTTTCAGCACGCGCCGAGCACAGGGACACGCATCAGAGCGGCGCCTAGCAACCATAGGATGTGTACGGGGGTTGCCTAGTAACCGCAGGGACATGTGGAGCTGACGTCACGTAAACGCGACACGCCCCTTCCGTCCCGCTGACGGCGCCCCGGCTCCGGCGTGCATCAGGAAAACGACGAGGGGGAGACATGGACGATTTAGGGATATAAGGTAAGCTCTCCACATGTTAATGTTTGTATAATATTTTCCTGACGACGGGACTTTGGGTCCCGAAACGTTGAATTAAATTTCAGTCACTTGAAAATCCTGCAGTGCCGTGTCTTGCTCTCTCTGCCAGGGGAGTATTTGGAGGACTATATATATATATATATATATACATACATATATACACATATACACATACATACACATACAGTTGTGCTCATAAGTTTACATACCCTAGCAGAATTTGTGATTTTCTGGCCATTTGTCAGAAAATATGAATGATAACTCACAAACTTTTCTTTCACTCATGGTTAGTGGTTGGGTGAAGCCATTTATTGTCAAACAACTGTGTTTACTCTTTTTAAATCATAATGACAACAGAAACTACCCAAATGACCCTGATCAAAAGTTTACATACCCCAGTTCTTAATACCATGTATTGCCCCCTTTAACATCAATGACAGCTTGAAGTCTTTTGTGGTAGTTGTGGATGAGGCTCTTTATTTTCTCAGATGGTAAAGTTGCCCATTCTTCTTGGCAAAAAGCCTCCAGTTCCTGTAAATTCTTGGGCTGTCTTGCATGAACTGCACGTTTGAGATCTCCCCTGAGTGGCTCAATGATATTGAGGTCAGGAGACTGAGATGGACACTCCAGAACCTTCACTTAATTCTGCTGTAGCCAATGACAGGTCGCCTTGGCCTTGTGTTTTGGATCATTGTCATGTTGGAACGTCCATGTACCTCCCATGCGCAGCTTCCGGGCTCATGAGTGCAAATTTTCCTCCAGTATTTTCTGAAAACATGCTGCATTCATCTTGCCATCAATTTTGACCAAGTTTCCAGTGCCTTTGTAGCTCACACATCCCCAAAACATCAGAGATACACCTTCGTGTTTCACAGTAGGAATGGTGTACCTTTCATCATAGGCCTTGTTGACTCCTCTCCGAATGTAACGTTTATGGTTGTGGCCAAAAAGTTAAATTTTGGTCTCATCACTTCAAATGACTTTGTTCCAGAAGTTTTGAGGCTTGTCTCTGTGCTGTTTGGAGTATTGTAAGCGGGATGCTTTGTGGCATTTGCGAACTAATGGCTTTCTTCTGGCGACTCGACCATGCAGCCCATTTTTCTTCAAATGCCTCCTTATTGTGCATCTTGAAACAACCGCACCACTTTTTTTCAGAGAGTCCTGTATTTCAGCTGAAGTTATTTGTGGATTTTTATTTGCATCCCGAACAATTTTCCTGGCAGTTGTGGCTGAAATTTGTGTTGGTCTACCTGACCGTGATTTGGTTTCCACAGAATCCCTCATTTTCCACTTCTTAATTAGAGTTTGAACACTGCTGATTGGCATTCTCAATTGCTTGGATATCTTTTTATATGCCTTTCCTGTTTTATACAGTTCAATTACCTTTTCCCGCAAGATCCTTTGACAATTATTTTGCTTTCCCCTTGACTCAGAATCCAGACATGTCAGTGCAGCACTGGATGAAAGATGCAAGGGTCTTTCAGGAGTCCAGAAACTCACTGACCTTTTAAACACACATACTGATTACTTGTGTGCATGTTATCAGGCCAATATCTCCAGGGTATGTAAACTTTTGATCAGGGTCATTTGGGTAGTTTATGTTGTCATTATGATTTAAAAAGAGTAAACACAGTTATTTGACAATAAAAGGCTTCACCCAACCACTAACCATGAGTGAAAGAAAAGTTTGTGAGTTATCATTCATATTCTCTGAAAAATGTCCAGAAAATCACAAATTCTGCTAGGATATGAAAACTTATGAGCACAACTGTATATGCAGCCTGCCTATATTGACACACAGGACACAGATACTTTTAAATAAATAATAAATGTGAGGTACCTTACATTTTTAAAATGGTACTTTTGGCACTGTACTCTTAAAGTTGCTTTGCAGTGAGAGGTAGGTTTGTTGCGGCTCCGTGCCCGAAGTAACAAAGGACCATGGGATGAGGAGCTGCTGCGGTTGGGCATGAGTAGCAGCCCTTATCCCGTACCGGTGGCCATATTTGGTGGGGGCAGCCAGTGGCATCTGTTCTGATGCCAGTGTACAGACTGTCACACCAGCAGCGCCACAGACTGTCTGCACCCGTACCCGCTCCGGCACTACCACAGGTGGCTCTGCTTAGATGTGCATGAGCAGAGCCGTTGGCGGCCACTGTTGATCGGGTGCCCCGCGGACCACCAATGTTTCTGCCAGACCCTAGCTGTAGGCAAATGCCCTAGGAAATTGCCTAGTTTGCCTATAGCTAGGGCCGGCTCTGCACACAGAAACTGCCCACAGCCCCACCACTATCCAACTCCCTACAGACAAGAGACACCCTGCCTGTTGTGAGCACCTTTACATACAGTATATATATATATATATACTGTATTAGGGTCGTTCTTGGATTTATTGCATAATCACCTGTACCGTCAAAAGAGGACTTCACCTAAGAGCTCACACCCGTAAGGGTGAGGTGATAGACAGGTTATGAATGTTACTCTGCATGCTGTATGATACGCGTTATTTGTATAGTGTTTTAAAAATAATGTATTTTAATACCTCTGTTTTCATACCAGAAATAAATTTTCAGGTATCCAATGTGATGGTAGTTTTCTATTCATTGTATTTTAATATTGTAAAACTGAGTGATCATTTGCAAAAAGTGTATAATTAATTATATACACAGATAATACACTATATTAGCGCATCTAAGATATTTATCTGTATCTAATCATTGTTTTAACCTCCACTAGCAGGCGGTAACCTTTAAGGTGCAGCTTAAGTAATAGAAGTCAGCGCGGTTAAAGGGAACTCCTTTGTTTTATATATATATATATATATATATATATATACATACACACACTGATATAGATATAGATAGATATATATATACACTATTTTTCTTTAAGGCCACCCTCTGCTTTAAAAGAGGGGGGGGTGTCAAGCGGGATTTCCAGGGTCCCCTGATATATCGGTGTACCGGGCCCCAGGATTTCTATTGCCAGCCCTGGGTGGCACCTCACGGCCTATTAGGCTGGGCACAGTAAATATCACCAGGCACTGCACAAAGGCAAACTGCAAAGTCTTAAAGGAAGTTTTACCATGTACTTCAGCTTAAAACCAAGTTTAAGGCTTTACAAAGTGAGATACTTGAATTCACCCTCCAACGTACAGGAAGATAAATTCTAGGGTTAGAACCGAAAACCAGTCAAGGTGACGTAAAATGAAAAACATTACTGGTTGTAAGTAATTACTACTTACGTCATATCAGTACAATGATAACAATAATCATATTATTGAAACCCTAAAATCTGAAAAATTAATATTGGTGAAATAAATTTAATATTTGACTTTATTTTTTTTGTATGTGTGCAACGAATATGTGAATACACAATGGGCCTAATTCAGACCTGATCGCAACAGCAAATTTGTTCTCTAATGGGCAAAACCATGTGCACTGCAGGGGGGGCAGATATAACATGTGCAGAGAGTTACATTTGGGTGGGGTGTGTTCAAACTGAAATCTAAATTGCGGTGTAAAAATAAAGCAGCCTGTATTTACCCTGCACAGAAACAAAATAACCCACCCAAATCTAACTCTCTCTGCACATGTATTACTGCCCCACCTGCAGTGCACATGGGGCCTAATTCAGAGTTGATTGCAGCAGCAAATTTGTTAGCAGCTGGGTTGGTTGGGTTATTTTGTATCTGTGCAGGGTAAATACTGGCTGCTTTATTTTTACACTGCAATTTAGATTTCAGTTTGGCTATTCTTACAAAGAAATAATGATCAAATAACTTTTGAGATAAAAATATGGTTAAAAAAAGGGCAGACTAGATGGGCCAAGTGGTTCTTATCTGCCGTCAAATTCTATGTTTCTTAATACCCCCCACCCAATCTAACTCTCTCTGCACATGTTATATCTGCCCCTTCCTGCAGTGCACATGGGCCCTCATTCCGAGTTGGTCGGTCGCAAGGCGAATTTAGCAGAGTTGCTCACGCTAAGCCGCCGCCTACTGGGAGTGAATCTTAGCTTCTTAAAATTGCGACCGATGTATTCGCAATATTGCGATTACTAACTACTTAGCAGTTTCAGAGTAGCTCCAGACTTACTCTGCCTGTGCGATCAGTTCAGTGCTTGTCGTTCCTGGTTGACGTCACAAACACACCCAGCGTTCGCCCAGGCACTCCCACCGTTTCCCCGGCCACTCCTGCGTTTTTTCCGGAAACGGTAGCGTTTTCAGCCACACGCCCCTGAAACGCCGTGTTTCCGCCCAGTAACACCCATTTCTTGTCAATCACATTACGATCGCCGGAGCGAAGAAAAAGCCGTGAGTAAAAATACTTTCTTCATAGTAAAGTTACTTGGCGCAGTCGCAGTGCGAACTTTGCGCATGCGTACTAAGCGGATTTTCACTGCGATGCGATGAAAAAGAACGAGCGAACAACTCGGAATGAGGGCCATGGTTTTGCCCAAATGCTAACAAATTTGCTGCTGGTATCAACTCTGAATTACCCCCATGGTTTTGCCCATTAGAGAATAAATTTGCTGTTGTGAACAGGTCTGAATTAGACCCTATATTTGCAATTCTCTCTCTGCCATGCACACATAATTTTATATAAATTCAGGGTACATGAAAATTAGTAAGATATTTTGAGATTATTTAAAAAAAAAATGAAACAAACATATATCATCCCCCACTGAAAAATGGAGCCTAATATAAAAGCAAAATATGGGGACTGTATTCACGTAAATAAATAAATAAAATAATAATAATAAATTAATTTTGCCAAGTTATATGAGCATTGTCGTAATGTTTAGAATCAGAAAATGGTCGATGGAAATGGCACTCCTCTCTGTTTATAATGTTCCTCAGTAAAAAAAGAAAGAGTAACAAAACATAGTGTAGTATGTTTTTTTGTTATGAATAAACACCAATATTGAGTGAACTAAGAAGGGGGTTGGGAACCAAACACTGTATTTAAAACCCCTTCACAATGATTCAATTAACTCAGGTGTTACCTCAAAATGAAAAGGAGGTAAATGCACATATTATAAGTGAAGGAAACCCACAACCGGTCAGTAGGTACACCCCTTGTGGAGATATGATTACCTTAAAAGTACCCCCAAACAAATGAGGTTTTGAAGCATAAACGTTTTCCAAGGCAAAACAGCATACATATGGATACTTTAAAAGTGATTGCTCCACTTCAAGAACTCTCTCTCTCTCTCTCTCTCTCTCTCTCTCTATATATATATATATATATATATATATGGAAAAAGACACATATGTCGCATAGTTATATAAAGTTTAAAAAATGATTTATTAGACATAATACATAATACAATTAGGACATAACACATTTAATAACATTTAAAGGGAAAGTTATTCCAATGTATAAGTGCTCCTACCAGATGGTAATTTGTCTGAAAAAGAGTTCAGACCAACGCTTAATTAGAGTCCCGGCTATACTCCATGTAGGTGGTCCTCACTCCTCAGGCATACATGGTAATGCACAGTACACACAGGATTTCCCTCCGATGGCTACGCAAATCGGTCTCCCTTCATCAGGCCTCGGATATCAGTGTCCTTTTCCAGAGTCCTTATTTATACCTTACTAAATTGACTTAATTAACCACAGACATGCACGGGGAATTGATAGGCAAACCGCCGCATCTACTTCCAGGTACATGGAATGCAAGATGCGCTCCACCATTGCTCTGATACGTCACTTCCACTGTGAGGAACTTCAGGGTATCTTGACACGCTCAATGCGTTCCACAGCTTAAAAAGACTTCCTCTTTCACCTTAAATAGTTGGAACGCAGTGTGCGTTCCACGTCAGATATGGCGGGACCTCCTCTAATTGGTCAATTCATCCTACAGGAAAATAGATATTTATTAGTCTTCCAAGAAGCATTTTAATTCAAAATTGGCGTTTAGACCGTTTGGGGCCAATGTCTCTAAGTTAAATACCTATTTAATTTCCAACCTAGACAGTCGATTTTCAACATTTCTAAATCTCCAGTTGGGCAAAACTTGTTCTATTGCCCAAAAGGAGATTATGTTATCTGCATCACAATTCTGAAATTTTTTAAAATGAAGTGAAAGAGAATGAGTTTCGAGACCTTTTTTAATATTATAAATATGCTCTGATAAACATTTTTTTAGGGACCTTATGGTTTTACCCACATACCTAAAGCCACACATACATTGCAAACAATAAATCACGTTCTTTGAGTCACAAGTCCAAATGTTACGCACACCAGTGCTAACAGGAGTATACCGGTGTATGAACAGAGAGGGATGCGAGGCAAAACAAACTCACAGACAGTATAACACAACATACACAGGAGGTGATGGAATAACTAATAAACACAAAATGAACGGGGAAGCCCAAAGGCTCAGAAATTGGGTGTCTCCCTAGTGTCAGGAATGCTCAGATGGAATAGAGCGGACAATGAAGCGAGATATAGTGATTTAACATGTGGAGCACCCAAAATGATGTTGCTAAGAGCAACAGGAAAAACCCCAAAGGGTTACCAACGGGTGTGGGAATAAACTCCCTGGTCAAAGATAGAAATATAGACACAAGGAGAGTATCCACAATCCTAACCCCCACTTGCAGGGCACAGGTTCAGCTTACTGCCACTAAACTGACACCTGGACGCCCTGCACAGTGAGGGAGGATTAAGCAAGCAGGTCTGAGAGTACAGCCGCAAACCTGCTAGGTTCACAGAATAGCAAAAGAACCCCAGCAGGTTAAACAACTGACTCCAGTCTTACTGCTAGGTCCGGATTGGCAGAATGAAGTACCGAATCCCAAGGCCTATTCGCAGTAAGCAACAAGTAAATACAAAGTCACACAGTACTAGCTAACTCTCTGGAACTGACTAACAAACAAAGATTCAGCAGCATTTGCCTAGCCTGAGAGGATGGTTTATATAGCAGGTGCTGTCCACGCCCCACTCAGACCTCACAGACTGTGAGCACAAAACCAGCGCCGGATTCCCTGCCGTGCACAGAGCCTGTAACCACTACACAGTAAAAACCCGGACCGGAGTATCAGCTGCGCTCAGGTTACTTCGCTAACACTTGCCTCCCGGTTGCCATGGCGACGTGGCAGTACAGAACAGGAGATCCTAACACCAAAATTTTAGATTTTTATACTTTTTACCATTATTTTCAAATGCCACTTATTTCCTGGGATTATTGTTTTAAATGTAGTGCGGCATGGTAAACAATTTCCACATATGTGGAAACCCAAATTCCGTATACTTCCTCTTTTATCCTCTACTAGAGTACTTTTAACCAATTTATTTTTGATCGTGGGAGCTTTTCTATAAATAAAAGAAGGTCTTGCTGGTAGATTGTTCTTCCAAATGTTATCTTCCTGTAATAGCTTCCAGTTTCTTCTGATAATGTTTTCTACCCTTCTATGGTATTGACCGTATTCTGTTATAAATGCCCTGTTGCCATCTTTCTATTATCTGAATACTTCCCTTTGGGTTTTAAAAGCTCCTGCCTCTCAATCTTTGAGACTTTCTCTATTGCCTGATCTAAATTATTTTGTTTATATCTCTTTTTTATAAATCTATCTTTTAATTCAGCTGTTTGCAACTCTAGATCTACTTGTTTAGAACAATTTCTTTTAAGTCATTGGAGCTGTCCAAAGGGAATATTATCGAGCCAATTTTTATGGTGTTTGCTCTGTCTATATATGAATTTGAATCAGTGCTTTTACGATGGGTTTTTGTTTCTAATTTCCCATTTTCTTTAAAAAAACATAGCTCAAAAAATGTAATTTCCTTCTCACTTACTGTAATGGTAAGAGTTATATTCATGGTGTTCTGGTTTAAATCCTTGCAAAAATATGAAAGGCTCGAACTATCCCCATTCCACATAAAGAGAATGTCATCAATAAAACAGTACCAACAGGCCAGGTTCACCCCCAGAGTGCAGTCAGTTCAAATCACTGACTCCTCCCAGTACGCCATAAATAAATTAGCATAACTGGGGGCGAACCTGGTCCCCATTGCAGTACCAACCAATTGTATATTATAGGTTCCATCAAAGAAATAGTAATTTTTCATAAAAATAAACCTTATACCTTCCAGAAGAAATTCTTTTAGGTCATGACCGACATTATCTTTATCTAAAAAAAAGAAGGCGACAGCATTTAATCCCATTTCATGGTCAATAATCATTTATAGAGTGCTTACATCTGCACTTACCAATGTAGCACTATTAATCGCCTTAATTTCACTTAACTTCCTAAGAACATCCCCTGTATCTTTCAGGTACGACCTGGTATTCAATAACAGCGGTCGAAGGTAATAATCAATTAAGGCTGACAGGTTAGAGGTAGCACTTTTTACCCCCGATATTATCGGTCTACCTGGGAGTTCAAGGGGCTTTTATGAACCCTTGGTAGAACATAAATGTTAGGGGTGTTTGGGTTAGTCACATTAATATATTCAAATTGTTCCTTAGTTATCACCCCTTTTTATAAATCCCTAGTGGTGAAAGTTTTTAATTCACCCAGGATTCTCAGAGTGGGATTACTCTTGAGTTTCATACATGTAGCACCTTGTGTTAATTGTTGATAAATTTCTGCCATATAATTAGATTTACTCATCAATACAACCCACCCCATCAGCAGGTTTTATAACCAGTGTAGTATCATTTTGTAAGCTTTTAAGTGCCTCCTGTTCAGATTTTGTTAAATTATATGTCTTTCTTCTCTTTTTTCTTTCTCGTTCAATTTGTTAATTTCACTACAGACAACTTGATTAAAGCAGTCAATACAACTGTCTCTAACATGAGTTGGGTAAAACGTGGATCTCTTTTTAAACACATTTTTCATAGGAGTTTCACTATTTCTGTTCCTTCCTTTTCTAAAAAGGACTTTTTAACTGTAACTTTTAAAAAAAAAATTGAAGATCTATATACATATCGAAAGTTTTTAATATGTTTGTCGGGGCAACTTTTAAGCCCTTACATAAAACAGACTCTTCTACCTTAGTTAAATTTCTTTCACTTAGATTAAAGATTTTACTTTCTACGTTGGTATTACTTCCTACGCTATTAATTACTTCTGTAGATTTTGATGTTAACTTGTCTTTCCTATTTCCCTATTTTCCTATTTAATAAATCATTTTTTAAACTTTATCACACTATGCGACATATGTGTCTTTTTACACACACACACACACACACACACACACACACACACACACACACACACACACACACACACACACACACATATATGGAGAGTTCTTGAAGTGGAGCAAGCACTTTTAAAGAATCCATATGTATTCAGTCAACCACAGAACCTGTGTAATTCATGAGTGTCCCAGTTTCATATGGCAAACAGCCTACAAATATATGAGTTAAGATATTTTAGGCACCAATCCATAGGAGTATGCCTCCATATTGTAAAGCCCATCCGCAAATCGAGCAGCCCCACCTTTTTGGACCACAGTGAAATGGGGATTTTCTCAAGAAATTGGGACTGTTTCATGTTTTTTTTTTGTGGGCCCTAAAGATCTAGAATAGCTATTTCCATTTGGCTGTGACTATATTTTATTCTCCAATTTCCATAGACTCTATATAGACTCTGTTATACTTTCGATGTACATAAATATATATGGCTCGACATTAAAAATAGTGACAACATTAAACATATTCCTGCCACTTGTAACCTCTCACATATAAGCCAACTGAAGAATCAAGCGCTCACCTGATGACCACAAGAGGTGTGAGTGTGAGGTGTGATCACAGATCATCTATTCTGCAGAAGACCTGACCCTGCCCTGTGCATATACACCCAAGAAATCTGTTAAGTCAGTTAGTGTTAATATTAAAATGCTCTATTTGGCAGTGTGACTGTGTCTGGTTCTTCCACTGCACTAATACACAATGTAATAGGCAGTATACTGAATTTAGTATTACACTTATTTTGGTCACCAGGTCAGCTCTTGAGGGCTTATTCAGTGATGGACAAAATGGTGATGTTGTTCATCACTTGTGCAATTGAACGATTTTTTTGCACTGCGCTTGGGTCACATTTGCACTGTGCACACATCACAATTAATTAGTGATGTGGAAGCAAATTTATTTGCAAAGTGAGTGGCAGGTAGTAAGCTTTTATGAAAGTTAATGGGTAGTGGCTTCAAAAACGCAGTCATGTCACGACTGTTTCAGGGGCATTCCTGTGACTTTGAATTATATACAGTTGCAACAGCTTCAGTGACTTAATTGCAACATTGCAAATGTTGCTTAGATAGTTGATGGTGTGGCTATGTAAACAAGTAGTGGATCAGAGCCGCTTTTAGTGGGTGTCTCTGTACAAATCCCAATGGCAGTGTTAGGAAACGAGTATCTGGAACTCTGGAGACTGGGTAGCAACTAGGGAGTTCCAGAACTCACGTGTGGAGCTGCGTCTGGAAATGCATTATCGCAGTGACACCTGCTCTACCCCTGACTCCGTTAGTCCTCCCAGTGGTCGGTAGGTGCCTGCAGAGCTAGTATTCTGCCTTTAGCAGCCGCATTTGAATGGGCAAATTAGGTCTGCCCAGACTCTGATGCCTCCAGGTCTTATGAGGTAACAAGGCACCAGCCTAGACTGCGAGTGAGTAATGGGAAAGAGTACAGAAGGACTATGAACTGATTATGTGCAACACTGCCGCCAAACTCTCCACATAGGAACCAAGGCACAGCCCGATGAGAGAGTTCTAAACACAACCTAATCACACGTATCAAATAGCACAGAGTGTTGAAAGCACTGACACTAAATATATGAGTGATTGTAAAAGCTACAAACTGTGAGGCAACAATGCTTTAAGATGTTATAAGCAATTAAACTGTATATATATATATATATATATATATATATATGTACAACAATGCACCGAATGGAATGGATAATAAATCATAAAGCAATGAGTTTCTAAAGATCTAGTCAGAGTAAAGCAAAATATAAACAACAAGAACACTTACCTGCAGGAGACTCCTGGATTCCAGGCTAGGCAAGACAGAGCAAGACAAGGCAGGAACAACCGGAGCTGTCTGATACTACTTCCAGTCAAGGTCTCACATAAAGAATCAGTAACTCGGGTAACAAGGATAATGTGCTACAAATTCTGGCAGGACAGGACACACAGGATTCTAACTGGACCGGAAATTCCAAGCAATGCAATGGCACCAACTGTACAAGTTCAAGGACAGGGACCAGGCACTAGTACATACACAAACAAGAACCTATCACCGGCTCCAGGTGAAAGGCAGGCTGGGTAATAAAGGAAGCACGCCCCAATCTGGATGGCTGGAAACCAGACACACGGTAATGGCCTAAATAACTGACAGGTGAGACAGCACAAGCCACACATACAAGAGACAGGCTGCAGTTACACAGACTCACCACATAATGGCCTAATTATCTGACAGGTGAGGCTGCACAGGCCACACATATAGGAAACAGGCTGCAGTTACACAGACTCACCAAGGGCAGCCCGCAACAGTACTCTAAACAAGTACATGAGAAAACCTGGCATGCAAACAGAAATATAACATAAAATACATAAACAGAATGTAAACAGGAATGAGCCACAGCAGTGGCTCATGACAGGCAGCATCATTAGCATATTTTCACCAAACCGCTCCTGAGATTCATGTGGTGACTCCACCACTCCATTACACCTGGTTAATTCAAGTCCTATTTAAGGTTTGGTAATTGAGTTAGGTATGTGTATGATTGAGGAATGATACCTGAGAACCTCTGTGTGGCTGTTATAATACTGCTATGCTGTTATGCTGCCCTACTGTTGCTGTGATATTGCTATGCTGTTGCTTTAACTCTGTGGTATTACTGGAACACTGCTTTGTAGATGTGACTAGAGTATTGTATCTAAGAATGCTTCATTACTCTACTTGAAACAAGCCTTCTACAAGTTGATGTGAGAAGTGTGATCAAAACAAAGAAGAACCAGAAGTAGTTGCCTAGTTGGGCGCACAGAAGAAATTTGTATTGATATGATTTCTTTAAAACTTAGCTTTTATTGCTATACCTTCTAAAATGCCCCCTTTATATGGGGATTACACAGCAAAACATAGAGGTTAAAATTTTTAACACATACATACAAACAAATAAGTGAGAGAAAAAGATAGATGTGTGGATAGATTTAAAAGGCGGTACTTCCACCCATTACTCCAACAAGGTGTAGGAATGAAATTACTTATGGAGCCCCTGAGAGTCTGGGAAATGTTAATTAACAAAATCCCCCAATATGATTTAGGCTTTTGTCATGCAAAGAACCAATAGTCTCAATTTAAATGTTTATTCCATATAATGCATATAAAAAATATTGCAAGTTTAAATTGTGTATGGTATTTATGATGATCATATGTTGACCAATTCACATGTGAGAAATCATTTGTCACAATAAATCGCTGCTATAAATATTAGAGATGAGCGGGTTCGGTTTCTCTGAATCCGAACCCGCCCGAACTTCATGTTTTTTTACACGGGTCCGAGCGACTCGGATCTTCCCGCCTTGCTCGGTTAACCCGAGCGCGCCCGAACGTCATCATCACGCTGTCGGATTCTCGCGAGGCTCGGATTCTATCGCGAGACTCGGATTCTATATAAGGAGCCGCGCGTCGCGGCCCTTTTCACACGTGCATTGAGATTGATAGGGAGAGGACGTGGCTGGCGTCCTCTCCGTTTAGAAATTAAAATAGATAGGAGAGTGAGAGTGAGACACTTCATTTACTTACTGGAGCTTAGGAGGAGTTATACTAGTGACTGATGACCAGTGACCTGACCACCAGTGCAGTTTTATAATTTATTATTATTTAATAATCCGTTCTGTTCTTGTTCTCTGCCTGAAAAAAACGATACACAGTGACTCAGTCACACTCACATACCATATCTGTGCTCAGCCCAGTGTGCTGCATCATCTATGTATAATATCTGACTGTGCTCACACAGCTTAATTGTGGGGGAGACTGGGGAGCAGTTATAGGTTATAGCAGGAGCCAGGAGTACATATTAAACAGTGCACACTTTTGCTGCCAGAGTGCCACTGCCAGTGTGACTGACCACTGACCACTGTGACCAGTGACCTGACCACACTGACCACCAGTATAGTATATTGTGATTGAATGTCTGCCTGAAAAAGTACACTCGTCGTGTGACTTGTGTGGTGTTTTTTTATTCTATAAAAATTAAAAAACTCATTCTGCTGACAGACAGTGTCCACTCCAGCAGGTCCGTCATTATATAATATATACCTGTCCGGCTGCAGTAGTGATATATATATATTTTTTATATCATTATTTATCATCCAGTCTACTAGCAGCAGACACAGTACGGTAGTTCACGGCTGTAGCTACCTCTGTGTCGGCACTCGGCAGTCCATCCATAATTGTATACCACCTACCCGTGGTTTTTTTTTTCTTTCTTCTTTATACATACTACATCTCATTATCATCCAGTCTATATTAGCAGCAGACACAGTACAGTACGGTAGTCCACGGCTGTAGCTACCTCTGTGTCGGCACTCGGCAGTCCATCCATAATTGTATACCACCTACCCGTGTTTTTTTTTTCTTTCTTCTTTATACATACTACATCTCATTATCAACCAGTCTATATTAGCAGCAGACACAGTACGGTAGTTCACGGCTGTAGCTACCTCTGTGTCAGCACTCGGCAGTCCATCCATAATTGTATACCACCTACCCGTGGTTTTTTTTTTCTTTCTTCTTTATACATACATACTACATCTCATTATCATCCAGTCTATATTAGCAGCAGACACAGTACAGTACGGTAGTCCACGGCTGTAGCTACCTCTGTGTCGGCACTCGGCAGTCCATCCATAATTGTATACCACCTACCCGTGGTTTTTTTTCTTTCTTCTTTATACATACTACATCTCATTATCATCCAGTCTATATTAGCAGCAGACACAGTACAGTACGGTAGTCCACGGCTGTAGCTACCTCTGTGTCGGCACTCGGCAGTCCATCCATAATTGTATACCGCCTACCCGTGGTTTTTTTTTCTTTCTTCTTTATACTTACTACATCTCATTATCATCCAGTCTATATTAGCAGCAGACACAGTACAGTACGGTAGTCCACGGCTGTAGCTACCTCTGTGTCGGCACTCGGCAGTCCATCCATAATTGTATACCACCTACCCGTGGTTTTTTTTTTTCTTTCTTCTTTATACATACTACATCTCATTATCAACCAGTCTATATTAGCAGCAGACACAGTACGGTAGTTCACGGCTGTAGCTACCTCTGTGTCGGCACTCGGCAGTCCATCCATAATTGTATACCACCTACCCGTGTTTTTTTTTTCTTTCTTCTTTATTCATACATACTACATCTCATTATCATCCAGTCTATATTAGCAGCAGACACAGTACAGTACGGTAGTCCACGGCTGTAGCTACCTCTGTGTCGGCACTCGGCAGTCCATCCATAATTGTATACCACCTACCCGTGGTTTTTTTTTTCTTTCTTCTTTATACATACTACATCTCATTATCATCCAGTCTATATTAGCAGCAGACACAGTACAGTACGGTAGTCCACGGCTGTAGCTACCTCTGTGTCGGCACTCGGCAGTCCATCCATAAGTATACTAGTATCCATCCATCTCCATTGTTTACCTGAGGTGCCTTTTAGTTGTGCCTATTAAAATATGGAGAACAAAAATGTTGAGGTTCCAAAATTAGGGAAAGATCAAGATCCACTTCCACCTCGTGCTGAAGCTGCTGCCACTAGTCATGGCCAAGACGATGAAATGCCAGCAACGTCGTCTGCCAAGGCCGATGCCCAATGTCATAGTACAGAGCATGTCAAATCCAAAACACCAAATATCAGTAAAAAAAGGACTCCAAAACCTAAAATAAAATTGTCGGAGGAGAAGCGTAAACTTGCCAATATGCCATTTACCACACGGAGTGGCAAGGAACGGCTGAGGCCCTGGCCTATGTCACATGAGGATGGAAGCACTCAGCCTCTCGCTAGAAAACTGAAAAGACTCAAGCTGGCAAAAGCACCGCAAAGAACTGTGCGTTCTTCGAAATCCCAAATCCACAAGGAGAGTCACATTGTGTCGGTTGCGATGCCTGACCTTCCCAACACTGGACGTGAAGAGCATGCGCCTTCCACCATTTGCACGCCCCCTGCAAGTGCTGGAAGGAGCACCCGCAGTCCAGTTCCTGATAGTCAGATTGAAGATGTCAGTGTTGAAGTACACCAGGATGAGGAGGATATGGGTGTTGCTGGCGCTGGGGAGGAAATTGACCAGGAGGATTCTGATGGTGAGGTAGTTTGTTTAAGTCAGGCACCCGGGGAGACACCTGTTGTCCGTGGGAGGAATATGGCCGTTGACATGCCTGGTGAAAATACCAAAAAAATCAGCTCTTCAGTGTGGAGGTATTTCAACAGAAAAGCGGACAACAGGTGTCAAGCCGTGTGTTGCCTTTGTCAAGCTGTAATAAGTAGGGGTAAGGACGTTAACCACCTCGGAACATCCTCCCTTATACGTCACCTGCAGCGCATTCATAATAAGTCAGTGACAAGTTCAAAAACTTTGGGCGACAGCGGAAGCAGTCCACTGACCAGTAAATCCCTTCCTCTTGTAACCAAGCTCACGCAAACCACCCCACCAACTCCCTCAGTGTCAATTTCCTCCTTCCCCAGGAATGCCAATAGTCCTGCAGGCCATGTCACTGGCAATTCTGACGAGTCCTCTCCTGCCTGGGATTCCTCCGATGCATCCTTGCGTGTAACGCCTACTGCTGCTGGCGCTGCTGTTGTTGCTGCTGGGAGTCGATGGTCATCCCAGAGGGGAAGTCGTAAGCCCACTTGTACTACTTCCAGTAAGCAATTGACTGTCCAACAGTCCTTTGCGAGGAAGATGAAATATCACAGCAGTCATCCTGCTGCAAAGCGGATAACTGAGGCCTTGACAACTATGTTGGTGTTAGACGTGCGTCCGGTATCCGCCGTTAGTTCACATGGAACTAGACAATATATTGAGGCAGTGTGCCCCCGTTACCAAATACCATCTAGGTTCCACTTCTCTAGGCAGGCGATACCGAGAATGTACACGGACGTCAGAAAAAGACTCACCAGTGTCCTAAAAAATGCAGTTGTACCCAATGTCCACTTAACCACGGACATGTGGACAAGTGGAGCAGGGCAGGGTCAGGACTATATGACTGTGACAGCCCACTGGGTAGATGTATGGACTCCCGCCGCAAGAACAGCAGCGGCGGCACCAGTAGCAGCATCTCGCAAACGCCAACTCTTTCCTAGGCAGGCTACGCTTTGTATCACCGCTTTCCAGAATACGCACACAGCTGAAAACCTCTTACGGCAACTGAGGAAGATCATCGCGGAATGGCTTACCCCAATTGGACTCTCCTGTGGATTTGTGGCATCGGACAACGCCAGCAATATTGTGTGTGCATTAAATATGGGCAAATTCCAGCACGTCCCATGTTTTGCACATACCTTGAATTTGGTGGTGCAGAATTTTTTAAAAAACGACAGGGGCGTGCAAGAGATGCTGTCGGTGGCCAGAAGAATTGCGGGACACTTTCGGCGTACAGGCACCACGTACAGAAGACTGGAGCACCACCAAAAACTACTGAACCTGCCCTGCCATCATCTGAAGCAAGAAGTGGTAACGAGGTGGAATTCAACCCTCTATATGCTTCAGAGGTTGGAGGAGCAGCAAAAGGCCATTCAAGCCTATACAATTGAGCACGATATAGGAGGTGGAATGCACCTGTCTCAAGTGCAGTGGAGAATGATTTCAACGTTGTGCAAGGTTCTGATGCCCTTTGAACTTGCCACACGTGAAGTCAGTTCAGACACTGCCAGCCTGAGTCAGGTCATTCCCCTCATCAGGCTTTTGCAGAAGAAGCTGGAGACATTGAAGGAGGAGCTAACACGGAGCGATTCCGCTAGGCATGTGGGACTTGTGGATGGAGCCCTTAATTCGCTTAACAAGGATTCACGGGTGGTCAATCTGTTGAAATCAGAGCACTACATTTTGGCCACCGTGCTCGATCCTAGATTTAAAGCCTACCTTGGATCTCTCTTTCCGGCAGACACAAGTCTGCTGGGGTTGAAAGACTTGCTGGTGAGAAAATTGTCAAGTCAAGCGGAACGCGACCTGTCAACATCTCCTCCTTCACATTCTCCCGCAACTGGGGGTGCGAGGAAAAGGCTCAGAATTCCGAGCCCACCCGCTGGCGGTGATGCAGGGCAGTCTGGAGCGACTGCTGATGCTGACATCTGGTCCGGACTGAAGGACCTGACAACGATTACGGACATGTCGTCTACTGTCACTGCATATGATTCTCTCACCATTGAAAGAATGGTGGAGGATTATATGAGTGACCGCATCCAAGTAGGCACGTCACACAGTCCGTACTTATACTGGCAGGAAAAAGAGGCAATTTGGAGGCCCTTGCACATACTGGCTTTATTCTACCTAAGTTGCCCTCCCACAAGTGTGTACTCCGAAAGAGTGTTTAGTGCCGCCGCTCACCTTGTCAGCAATCGGCGTACGAGGTTACATCCAGAAAATGTGGAGAAGATGATGTTCATTAAAATGAATTATAATCAATTCCTCCGTGGAGACATTGACCAGCAGCAATTGCCTCCACAAAGTACACAGGGAGCTGAGATGGTGGATTCCAGTGGGGACGAATTGATAATCTGTGAGGAGGGGGATGTACACGGTGATATATCGGAGGATGATGATGAGGTGGACATCTTGCCTCTGTAGAGCCAGTTTGTGCAAGGAGAGATTAATTGCTTCTTTTTTGGTGGGGGTCCAAACCAACCCGTCATTTCAGTCACAGTCGTGTGGCAGACCCTGTCACTGAAATGATGGGTTGGTTAAAGTGTGCATGTCCTGTTTATACAACATAAGGGTGGGTGGGAGGGCCCAAGGACAATTCCATCTTGCACCTCTTTTTTCTTTAATTTTTCTTTGCGTCATGTGCTGTTTGGGGAGGGTTTTTTGGAAGGGACATCCTGCGTGACACTGCAGTGCCACTCCTAGATGGGCCCGGTGTTTGTGTCGGCCACTAGGGTCGCTTATCTTACTCACACAGCTACCTCATTGCGCCTCTTTTTTTCTTTGCGTCATGTGCTGTTTGGGGAGGGTTTTTTGGAAGGGACATCCTGCGTGACACTGCAGTGCCACTCCTAGATGGGCCCGGTGTTTGTGTCGGCCACTAGGGTCGCTTATCTTACTCACACAGCTACCTCATTGCGCCTCTTTTTTTCTTTGCGTCATGTGCTGTTTGGGGAGGGTTTTTTGGAAGGGACATCCTGCGTGACACTGCAGTGCCACTCCTAGATGGGCCCGGTGTTTGTGTCGGCCACTAGGGTCGCTTATCTTACTCACACAGCTACCTCATTGCGCCTCTTTTTTTCTTTGCGTCATGTGCTGTTCGGGGAGGGTTTTTTGGAAGGGACATCCTGCGTGACACTGCAGTGCCACTCCTAGATGGGCCCGGTGTTTGTGTCGGCCACTAGGGTCGCTTATCTTACTCACACAGCTACCTCATTGCGCCTCTTTTTTTCTTTGCGTCATGTGCTGTTTGGGGAGGGTTTTTTGGAAGGGACATCCTGCGTGACACTGCAGTGCCACTCCTAGATGGGCCCGGTGTTTGTGTCGGCCACTAGGGTCGCTTATCTTACTCACACAGCTACCTCATTGCGCCTCTTTTTTTCTTTGCGTCATGTGCTGTTCGGGGAGGGTTTTTTGGAAGGGACATCCTGCGTGACACTGCAGTGCCACTCCTAGATGGGCCCGGTGTTTGTGTCGGCCACTAGGGTCGCTTATCTTACTCACACAGCTACCTCATTGCGCCTCTTTTTTTCTTTGCGTCATGTGCTGTTTGGGGAGGGTTTTTTGGAAGGGACATCCTGCGTGACACTGCAGTGCCACTCCTAGATGGGCCCGGTGTTTGTGTTGGCCACTAGGGTCGCTTATCTTATTCACACAGCTACCTCATTGCGCCTCTTTTTTTCTTTGCGTCATGTGCTGTTTGGGGAGGGTTTTTTGGAAGGGACATCCTGCGTGACACTGCAGTGCCACTCCTAGATGGGCCCGGTGTTTGTGTCGGCCACTAGGGTCGCTTATCTTACTCACACAGCTACCTCATTGCGCCTCTTTTTTTCTTTGCGTCATGTGCTGTTTGGGGAGGGTTTTTTGGAAGGGACATCCTGCGTGACACTGCAGTGCCACTCCTAGATGGGCCCGGTGTTTGTGTCGGCCACTAGGGTCGCTTATCTTACTCACACAGCTACCTCATTGCGCCTCTTTTTTTCTTTGCGTCATGTGCTGTTTGGGGAGGGTTTTTTGGAAGGGACATCCTGCGTGACACTGCAGTGCCACTCCTAGATGGGCCCGGTGTTTGTGTCGGCCACTAGGGTCGCTTAGCTTAGTCATCCAGCGACCTAGGTGCAAATTTTAGGACTAAAAATAATATTGTGAGGTGTGAGGTATTCAGAATAGACTGAAAATGAGTGTAAATTATGGTTTTTGAGGTTAATAATACTTTGGGATCAAAATGACCCCCAAATTCTATGATTTAAGCTGTTTTTTTAGTGTTTTTTAAAAAAAACACCCGAATCCAAAACACACCCGAATCCGACAAAAAAAATTCGGTGAGGTTTTGCCAAAACGCGGTCGAACCCAAAACACGGCCGCGGAACCGAACCCAAAACCAAGACACAAAACCCGAAAAATTTCCGGCGCTCATCTCTAATAAATATGTTATGTTTGTTCTGTGTGTTCACATATACTATAAATCTTTATTGCTTTAGTGTCTTACACATATTCATCTCATATTGTGTATCACTGGTATTTAATGAGAAAGACAGGGATAGATATCCCTATTATGAGAGAGTGATAATCAGGAGATGGGTCACACAGTTATCTTACAGCCCCGGATTAATATGAATGACAGGTCAATCAGGCATACAATTATCAGTGTTATTTTACATACTAATACTATCGCCAAGATGCTGTTGCAGCCTGTGTTAACTATATTATAATGTAGGAGTATTATTCGTTACAATAGTATTCTTTCTTAGGCTGCATCTGTACTTAGATATAATGTATCAGGATATGTTGGTCAATTCTCTTCCTTTAAATGTCACTGACTTGTATCCAGGGCCGGATTAACAATGGGGCGGATGGAGCTGCAGCTCCAGGCCCCCCATTGAAAAAAAGGCCCACAGTAGGAGACTGACAGCGTTGACAGGAAAAAAAACCTTGTTCCTGCCACAGACTGCCAGCGGCCATCTTCTCTCCTTCCCACATGCCCTGCTTCCCTGACTCCAGCACTCTTATCTTACCTAAAACGAGTCACAGAACGGTGCAGGCAGTGCGCTGGCCGCATCTTCCCTCCAGTCTCTGACTCTTTCCTTCTCCGGGGTCCTGAGCACTGAGTCACTCACAAGCTCCGCCCCCAGACTACACGAGGAGCTGCTGCTGCTACTGCAGCATAAATGAACCCTGGTAAGTTTTATAATGGCTTCTTAATGAGTAACATCAATTGGTGAAAAATACTGTATGTGTGGAGTATGTACTGTTTCTATGTGTACTGTATGTGTGTGTAGTGTATACTGTGTGTATACTGTATGTGTGTATACTGTATGTGTGTGTATACTGTATGTGTGATGTGTGTGCAGGGGCGGATTGGGACGCCGGGACACCGGGCTAGTTCCTGGTTGGCCGGTCCCATTGTCCCCTTAGCAGGCTGACTCACCCCTCCACCTGGCCTCCGGCCGCGATCGGAGCTCAGCTCCGATCAGGCAGAGCTTGGAAACGGCCCCTGCACACAGTGCACAGCAACTGCCAGTGATGCTGCAGTCCGTGCAGCACTTCCTCATACAGCAAGCTCCGGACTAGGCATGACGTCATGTAGGGGGCGTGGCTAGCACTCGGCACTGCTCTGCTGCAGAGAAGTGACTGAACCGACTACAGGGGCAGAAAGAGGTTCAGTAGCTCAGTGCAAGGTAAAGTACAGTAAGATGTAGTAGAAGAAGGGATGAGGGAGAGGACAGAGAGGTATATGGATTACTAATGAAAATAAAAGTGGAGTGAAAGAAAATAAATTTAGGTGGCAAAGAAAAGTATGTGATAGAGAGAGAGAGAGAGAGAGAGAGAATAAGGCAAGAAAGAGGCTCTATGTCAGGGATTAGGAAGGAAAATATGTCAGTAAGCTATTATGGAGAAAAAGGAAGACAAAATAAATGAGACTAAAGTATAAAGACTAAAGAGGCTTCAAAGAGAGTAAAGAGTCAAGAAAAGGGAACAGGTACTTGCATGTTGTAATATAGAGGGACAGGGACTTACTTGCGGTTGTAATATAAAGTGACAGGGACTTGTGTGTTGTAATATAGAGGGACAAGTATTTGCATGTTGTAATATAGAGAGACAGGTACTTGCGTGTTGTAATATAGAGGGACAGGTACTTGTGTGTTGCAATATAGAGGAACAGGGACTTGCGTGTTGTAATATAGAGAGACAGGTACTTGCGTGTTGTAATATAGAGGGACAGGTACTTGTGTGTTGCAATATAGAGGAACAGGGACTTGCGTGTTGTAATATAGAGAGACAGGCACTTGCGTGTTGTAATATAGAGGGACAGGGACTTGCGTGTTGTAATATAGAGGGACAAGTACTTGTGTGTGTTGTAATACAGAGTGACAGGGACTTACATGTTGTAATATAAAGGGACAGGGACTTGCATGTTGTAATATAAAGGGACAGGGACTTGCATGTTGTAATATAGAGAGACAGGCACTTGTGAGTTGTAATATAGAGGGATAGGGACATGTGTATGTTGTAATATAGCAGGACAGGGACTTGTGTGTTCTAATATAGCGGGACAGGGACTTGCGTGTGTTGTAATATAGAAGGACAGGGACTTGCGTGAGTTGTAATGTAGAGGGACATGGACTGTTGTACTATAGAGGGACAGGTACTTGCGTGTGTTGTAATATATAGGGACATGTACTTGGGTTTGGTAATATAAAGGGATAAGGATTTGTGTGTTTTCTAACACAGAGGGACAGGGACTTGTGTGTGTTGTAGTATAGAGGGACAGGTACTTGCGTGTTTTGTAATATAGAGGGAAAGGGATATGTGTGCGGTATAATATAGTATGAGTATGTAGTATGAGAGCGTGGGCAGATAAAAAATTAAGGAAACTAAAAAGAGAAATTTGGAGAAAGTAAAGGACGAAGAGTAAAGATAATGAATATTACTATGATAAAATAAAGGAGAGACTATATAATAAGTGAAGTGGAACAAGAGTAAAGTGTAGGGCATGACAGAATGTACAAAGAAGAAAGAGGATAAAAAGTACAGATGAGACAGTGCTGTTCGGTATAATTTACCATCTGTATCCCGACATCGGCATCCTGAGCGGTAGAATGCCGGCAGGGGGTCGAGCAAAACGAAGCCCCTTGCAGGCTCGGTGGCAAGCTTCAATCACCTCAGGTTCTATTCTCCCTCTATGGGTGTTATGGACACCCATAGAAGGGAAATGATCTACTTCACTGGTATACTGGCGGCAGCATGGTGCCCCCCGCCATCGGGATCCCGGCATCGGTATTGTGACAGTCGGGATCTCGACGAGTTAACCGCATACCACAGAATGTAACAAAAATATAGTGTAGGAGCATAAGGAATCTAGCAGAACTAAGGATTCAAGTTCAGAATATGGGATCCCTTGGATTAGTATAACTACACTGGTCAAAACAATAAATGTACCATCGTGGGCTTGCGTCGCTTGCCATACTTCGGGCGGGGCGGCTCGCTCCACTTTGCTTGCCACAGGTTACTGTTCCCATTAGATGTCCACGTGAATAGTGAAACTAATAGACCAGGGTTCCCATGTTCTGAACTTGAGCCAGACTAAGCAATGACCACTGATTAGGACAGTAAAGTACTGTATATAGTGAGAATAGACAAATGCCACCATGGAAGGGTTATGTAGTAGAATTAGCATAAATGGTAGAGGCCCAACTGCAGCAAAAGATGCAAGGACGGCTGTGTCAGGCTCTATGAAGAGTATCCCACCCCTTTCAACATACCCCACCCCTTCAACAGACCCCGCCTCCATTAGGGCTGCTTCCAGAAATTTCCCGGGCTGGTTTTCCATCCCAATCCGCCCCTGTGTGTGTGTACTGTATGTCTGTGTAGTGTATACTGTATGTGTGGGGGATCCGGTCAAGATGCCGCCGGACGGAATCCCGGCGGTCGAAATACCGACGCCGGAATCCCGACCGCCGCAATCCCGACATATTCTCCCTCCGTGGGTGTCCACGACACCCATAGAGGGAGAATATAATAGTGTGCCGAGCGTAGCGAGGCACCGTGCCCGCAGCGTGGCGAGCGAAGCGAGCCCGCAAGGGGCTGCGTTCCGCTCGCCACCCCTGTCGGGATTGTGTGGTCGGGATTCCGGTGTCGGTATTTCGACCGCCGGGATTCCGACCACCGGCATTTAGTACTGATCCCATGTGTGGAGTGTGTACTGTTTCTATGTGTACTGTATGTGTAGTGTATACTGTGTGTATACTGTATGTGTGTGTGTGTATACTGTTTCTATGTGTACTGTATGTGTGTGTAGTGTATACTGTATGTGTATACTGTATGTGTGATGTGTGTGTACTGTATGTCTGTGTAGTGTGTACTGTATGTGTGGAGTGTGTACTGTTTGTTTGTGTGTGTGTAGTGTATACTGTGTACTGTATATACTGTATGCGTGGCGTGTGTACTGTTTATATGTGTACTGTATGTGTGTATAGTGTATACTGTATGTTTGTGTATACTGTATGTGTGGTGTGTGTGTGTGTGTGTGTGTGTGTGTGTGTGTACTGTATGTCTGTGTAGTCTGTACTGTATGTGTGCGTAGTGTGTGTGTTTGTGTATATAAATATATATTTATGGCTGTGTGGGGAGGTGAATGTGTTAATGGGCACTGGGATGGTCCCAGGGGGCCCGCCAGCAAGACTTTTTGTTGACAAGTATTTTTTCTTGTGCCAGCCCCAGACACCACTCTGCGGTGCGTTGTGTGTGATGTAAAGAGGAGCCAGCTTAAATAAAGGAGAGGTGCGCCCATTTGATAGATTTCAGAACAAAAGGTGAGGTGTGGAGTGGGGTCATGCTAGCGGTCCCTGACAGTCCATGCAGGGGAGCTGACGATCCAGGTGGTGGGTGGTTTAAAGTGGTCCGAAGCTCTGGGGGAAAGGTGATGTGGGTGATAGCGTTGTCTGACGGGTAGGGGTGTGGTAGCGGTGGGCATCAGCCGATGGTCCATGGGAGTGCGGGGGGATGGTAGTGGGAGCCAATGGTCTGAGGGGGTTTTCATGGAGAGGGGTCAGAAGATCAGCCCCGTGGAGAGCGCTCACCTGGCAGCACTTCCAAGCAGATGGTAGCGGCTTCCAGGAAAGTTAAGGACTGGATCAGGGTAGGATAGTTATATATCTGGATTTACGGGATGCAGTTAATATACTGGCTGTGGGATCCCAGTGTTCAGGATACCAACGCTGGAATTCCGACAGCCGGTGAAATGCCGGCGGTCTGAATCCCGAGGACAGCCCCATATTCCCACTTGGGTGGTGGGTCCACGCCACCACCCGAGTGGGAATAAAACCTGAAGCATGGAGAATTACATATGAATACGGGCAGGGCCGTTTCTAGACAATTTGGCTCCCAGTGCGAGATTGAAAAATGCGCCCGCCCCCCATTGCTATAAAAAAAAAAATTGCGTGCCCCCCCCCCCCATATAGCCATAAAAAGAAAAAGCATGCGCGCGCCGAAGACGCGCAAGCTCCCGACAAGGGTGTGTGGCCTGATTCAAATGGGCGTGGTCTCATTAAAGTGGGCGTGGCCTCGTCTGATATCATCACATCCACCACAGGGGGGGGGGGGGGGAAGTCCCCTTTTTACACATTACAGCAGGCAAGTGTCCCCATATTACACAGCGCGGCAGGCAGGTGTCCCCATTTTACACAGTACGGTAGGCAGATATCCCCATTTTACACAGTACGCAGGCAGGTGTCCCCATTTTACACAGTGCTGCAGGCAGGTGTCCCCATTTTACACAGTGCGGCAGGCAGGTATCCCCATTTTACACAGTACGGCAGGCAGGTGCCCCCATTTTACAAAGTGCGGCAGGCAGGTGCCCCCATTTTACAAAGTGCGGCAGGCAGGTATCCCCATTTTACACAGTGCGGCAGGCAGGTATCCCCATTTTACACAGCGCGGCAGGCACGTGCCCCCATTTTACACAGCGCGGCAGGCACGTGCCCCCATTTTACACAGTACGGCAGGCAGGTGTCCCCATTTTACACAGTACGGCAGGCAGATATCCCCATTTTACACAGTGCGGCAGGCAGGTGCCCCCATTTTACACAGTGCGGCAGGCAGGTGTCCCCATTTTACACAGTGCGGCAGGCAGGTATCCCCATTTTACACAGTGCGGCAGGCAGGTATCCCCATTTTACACAGTGCGGCAGGCAGGTATCCCCATTTTACACAGTACGGCAGGCAGGTATCCCCATTTTACACAGTACGGCAGGCATCCCCATTTTACACAGTGCGGCAGGCAGGTATCCCCATTTTACACAGTATGGCAGGCAGGTATCCCCTTTTTACACAGTACGGCAGGCAGGTATCCCCATTTTACACAGTACGGCAGGCAGATATCCCCATTTTACACAGTACGCAGGCAGGTGCCCCCATTTTACACAGTGCGGAAGGCAGGTGCCCCCATTTTACACAGTGTGGCAGGCAGGTGTCCCCATTTTACACAGTACGGCAAGCAGGTGTCCCCATTTTACACAGTACGGCAGGCAGGTGCCCCCATTTTACAAGTGCGGCAGGCAGGTGCCCCCATTTTACACTGTGTGGCAGGCAGGTATCCCCATTTTACACAGTGCGGCAGGCAGGTGTCCCCATTTTACACAGTACGGCAGGCAGGTATCCCCATTTTACACAGTACGGCAGGCAGGTATCCCCATTTTACACAGTACGGCAGGCATCCCCATTTTACACAGTGCGGCAGGCAGGCATCCCCATTTTACACAGTATGGCAGGCAGGTATCCCCATTTTACACAGTACGGCAGGCAGGTATCCCCATTTTACACAGTACGGCAGGCAGATATCCCCATTTTACACAGTACGCAGGCAGGTGCCCCCATTTTACATAGTGCGGCAGGCAGGTGCCCCCATTTTACACAGTGTGGCAGGCAGGTGTCCCCATTTTACACAGTGCGGCAGGCAGGTGTCCCCATTTTACACAGTGCGGCAGACAGGTATCCCCATTTTACACAGTGCGGCAGGCAGGTATCCCCATTTTACACAGTGCGGCAGGCAGGTGTCAAGTGGGGGGGGGAGGAAGGGGGGGAGGGAGAGAGAGAGAGAGAGAGAGAGAGAGAGAGAGAATACTTACATCTTCCCGCTCTTCGGGTCCCGCCGACTCACGTCCCTCGCGCCGGCCGCCTCCTCCTTCCATGCTTATCTCCTCTCCTCCCTCTCCCCGAGCGCTCCTGCTCGGGGGGGCGGAGTTTCGCGGAATGACGCATTTGCGTCGTGACGTCACGACGCAAACGCGTCATTCCGCGAAACTCCGCCCCTTGAGCAGGAGCGCTCGGGGAGAGGGAGGAGATAAGGAGTCACAAAGTGCCGCGGCGGGCGCCCCGTGCGGTTGCACGGCTTGCCCGCCGCTAGAAACGGCACTGAATACGGGAAGCACCACGTTTTGTTAAAAAAAATTAGCATCTTTGTTTTAATATATTTCTTTCTACTATATGTGTATCACTACAACTAGTCTGATGTATATAATACAGTGCTTTCATTGTATTTTATATAGTAGAACATCTTACCCATTTGCAAAAGTTTTTTTCCTCTACTGCTTAAGGTTGGACAAAATGAGTCTGCAGCTCCCTCCTCACTCTCCTAATGCTGCCAATAAAGTTGGGTATACACTAAACGATATGTCACCCTATCCCACAGATAGGAGCGACATATTGGTCACATTGTCTAGTGTGTATTCCATGATATGCGTGCTCCAGTGGCTCGCTAGCTATATCTTACGGGGATATCGCATACTGGGTCCCATCACCAACAATGTTGTGCTGGGTACACATCATTAAGTGTGTACCCAACTTTAAATCACTGTGTACACTGTGCAGTGTTGGACGGAGAGTGCCAGTAGTATGCTTCCAGTCATGTGGAGTAGGAGAGCGTGAATTAGCACAATCCAGGCTTGCCGACTTTCGACAGGTCGACTGAACAGGGCCAGGGGCATGGCGATGCTATCGTAACCACATCCCCCACTATGCAGTGCCCACTTAACCGACACTGCAAATCCGGCCCCTGACCGTCCACTTTCACAGGTGCTTCGGCCGGCTCTAGGAGGCTTGCCTACCTTTCCGGGGTAGGGGGTTCTAAATTAATATTATTTTGTAAAGGAAGTCCTTTGCCACTTGTCTTTCAGGGTAACAGGTGCAGTAATGGTGCATACACAGTATGCGATTCGCTCCAGGAGCAATATCACATAGTGTTTCCCCTCCTGGCCTGGGCCGCCGATAGAGTGCATACACACTGTGCGATATTTCTAGCGATATCGCACAGTGACGTCATGGCCAGGCTATGCATGCAGCTTTAGAGGTGACACAGGAATACGATAACGATGCAGTGTTCACACTGGGTGATAATGTAAACGATATCACTCAGGAGGATAAAAATGTGTGTATGCACCTAAAGTCTCTGCTGTCACTCCCTCATTCAGTGCAGGGGCGCTATCTGCTGTAATGTATTGTGAATCCTTGTCTGATCTGTCACTGCATCTCTCAGACAGCCTTGGAGTGCCGCCCGTTTCTTTTTTAAAGTGTTAAACGGGTTACTGTGTGTGTGTGTGTGTGTGTGTGTGTGTGTGTGTGTGTGTGTGTGTGTGTGTGTGTTTCTATGTATAGAGATGTCAGTAATGTAGTGTACGGTATAGAACGGTCAATAATGTAGTGTACGGTATAGAGGGGTCAGTATTGTATTGGTAGGTACAGTGGGGTCAGTGATGTAGTGCAGGGTGTACTACAGAGGGGTCTGTAATGTAGTGTAAGGTATAGAGGGGTCAGTGTTGTGTTGGTAGGTACAGTGGGGTCAGTGATGTAGTGCAGGGTGTACTATAGAGGGGTCAGCAGAGCCGGCCATAGGCATAGGCAAACTAGGCAATTGCCTAGGGCATTTGATATGCCAAGGGGCATCATCAGCTTCTGCTGATTAAAATGATATGCGGCATGCCTATATTCTGTATGTAGCATTTCATATGCAGATACAGCCAGTCTCACACAGTATATAGGCATGCTGCATATCAGTTTAATCAGCAGAAGCTGCTCGTGCATCCTAGCCACACATCAATGCAAATAAGATGCATTCTCATTAAAAAAAGGTGCCCGACATTAGCATTGATGCAAGATTTGTGAGGACACATCTGTATCCAAGCAGAGGCAGAGGTCACAGTGTTAGTGGAAGTGTGAGTGCTGTGTGCATGTGAGTGGGTTGGTTGTACAGTAGTGTTCGGAATATGTGTAAGGAGCATTATGTGTGTCATGTAAAAATGCTTTAATAATGTGCAACATATGTGTAAGGGGCACTATGTGTGTCATTATGTATATAAGGGCATTAATAATGTGCGGCATATGTGTTACAGGGTACTACTGTATGTGTGTCATTATGTGTATAGGTGCACTAATAATGTGCAGCAAATGTGTAGGGGGCACTGTGTGTGTCATTATGTGTATAAGGGCATTAATAATGTGCGGCATATGTGTAAGGGACATTATGTGTAAAAGGGCATTAATAAAGGTTGTCATAATGTGTAAGGTGCATTATGTTTATAAGGACATTAATGTGTCTCATATGTGTAAGGGGCATTACTGTGTGGAATTGTGTATAAATGCATTACTAATGTGTGGCATTATGTGTATAAGGTGCTCTACTATGTGGCATTGCATATAGAAAGGGCACTACTGTGTCGTCTAATGTGAATAAAGAGCAATAAGGTGTGGTGTAATGTGAATAAGGAGCAATTCAGTGTGATGTAATGTGAATAAGGGGCTCTACTGTGAGGCGTAACGTTTATAAGTGAAAGTGATACTACTGTGGGATGTAATATGAATTATGGACACTATTGCAAGATAAAATGTGAATAAAGTTGCAGCGCTGTGTGGCGTAATTGGAATTGGGGTTACTATTGTGTGGCCATGCCCCTTCCCAGCAAGAAGATGCCCCTTTTTAGGCTGTGCGTCAAATGTGCGAACTGTTCCTATTTAAAATATAGGGGGTACAAGGACTGCTATGGGTGAGGGGTGATGGTGCTGGGAAAGAGGTGCAAGGTCAGAGGCAGAACCAGCGGTGGTGCTAGGGGGCACCAGCCAAAATCTTGCCTAGGGCATCATATTGGTTAGGGCCGGCTCTGGGGGTCAGTATTGTAGTGTAAGGTATAGAGGGGTCAGTGTTGTATTGGTAGGTACAGTGGGGTCAGTGATGTAGTGCAGGGTGTACTATAGAGGGGTCAGTAATGTAGTGTAAGGTATAGAGGGGTCAGTGTTGTATTGGTAGGTACAGTGGGGTCAGTGATGTAGTGCAGGGTGTACTATAGAGGGGTCAGTAATGTAGTGTAAGGTATAGAGGGGTCAGTGTTGTATTGGTAGGTACAGTGGGGTCAGTGATGTAGTGCAGGGTGTACTATAGAAGGGTCAGTAATGTAGTGTAAGGTATAGAGTAGTCAGTGTTGTATTGCTAGGTACAGTGGGGTCAGTGATGTAGTGCAGGGTGTACTATAGAGGGGTCAGTAATGTAGTGTACGGTATAGAGGGGTCAGTATTGTATTGGTAGGTACAGTGGGGTCAGTGATGTAGTGCAGGGTGTACTATAGAGGGGTCAGTAATGTAGTGTAAGTTATAGAGGGGTCAGTGTTGTATTGGTAGGTACAGTGGGGTCAGTGATGTAGTGCAGGGTGTACTATAGAGGGGTCAGTAATGTAGTGTAAGGTATAGAGTAGTCAGTGTTGTATTGCTAGGTACAGTGGGGTCAGTGATGTAGTGCAGGGAGTACTATAGAGGGGTCAGTAATGTAGTGTAAGGTATAGAGGGGTCAGTGTTGTCAGTGGCGTAACTACTGCCCCCGCAGTCCTCGCGGTGGCTTGGGGGCGAGGGGCGCCACTGACTTTGCACAGATTGACATGCGGACGAGCGTCCGCATGTCAATCTGCGGTCTCCTTCCCTCCGCTGCTGTAAGGAGGGACACGGAGCGCACATCGCGCGCCTCTCCTGTGTCCCTCCCTGGCTCTCCCCCGGCCTGTCTAATAAAGGAAGTGCCGTTCGTGAGCTCTGATTGGCTCACGAACCGGCACTTCCTTAATTAGACCGGCAGGAGAGCCAGGAGGGACACAGGAGAGGCGCGCTATGCGCTCCGTGTCCCTCCAACACAAAGGAGCGGGGGGGGAGGGGGTGAGCAGGCACTGTGGGGGAATATCTGGCACTGGGGGCATATACCTGGCACTGTGGGGGAATATCTGGCACTGGGGGCATATACCTGGCACTGTGGGGGAAGATCTGGCACTGGGGGCATATACCTGGCACTGTGGGGGAATATCTGGCACTGGGGGCATATACCTGGCACTGTGGGGGAAGATCTGGCACTGGGGGAATATACCTGGCACTGTGGGGGAAGATCTGGCACTGGGGGCATATTCCTGGCACTGTGGGGGAAGATCTGGCACTGGGGGCATATACCTGGCACTGTGGGGGAAGATCTGGCACTGGGGGCATATACCTAGCACTGTGGGGGAAGATCTGGCACTGGGGGCATATACCTGGCACTGTGGGGGAATATTTGGCACTGGGGGGAGCAGGCACTGAGGGGGCATATGTGGCACTGTGGGGGAATATCTGGCACTGGGGGCATATACCTGGCACTGTGGGGGAATATCTGGCACTGGGGGAGCAGGCACTGAGGGGGCATATGTGGCACTGTGGGGGAATATTTGGCACTGGGGGAGCAGGCACTGAGGGGGCATATGTGGCACTGGGGGGGGTATATGTGGCACTGGGGGCATGTACCTGGCACTGTGGGGGAATATCTGGCACTGGGGGCATATACCTGGCACTGTGGGGGAATATCTGGCACTGGGGGCATATGTGGCACTGGGAGCATGGCCCTAGCAACAAGCACTACCCCCTAGCAACGAGCATGACACCCAGTGCATGAAACCCCTGGCAACAAGCATGACACCCAGTGCATGAAACCCCTGGCAACGAGCATGACACCCAGTGCATGAAACCCCTGGCAACGAGCATGACACCCTGAGCATGAAAACCCCTGGCACCGTGCATGGAACCAAGAGTATGAAACCGCTGGCAACGAGCATGACACCCAGTGCATGAAACCCCTGGCAACGAGCATGACACCCTGAGCATGAAAACCCCTGGCACCGTGCATGGAACCAAGAGCATGAAACCCCTGGCAACGAACAGGTAATTTAAAGTAATTAGAAGCCTTACTGTAGAACTTAATGTGTAATGGGCATTACGGTGTGTGGCATAATGTATCACGGACATTGCGGTGTGTGTCATAATGTGTCAGGCATTACGGTGTGTTGTATACTATATCACGGGCATTGTGGTATGTGGTATAATGTCTCAGGATCATTGTGGTGTGTGTCATACTGTGTCACAGACATTGTATGTGCTATAATGTATCAGGGGCATTGCAGTGTGTAGCATAATGTATAACGGGCATTGCGATTCCTGTCATAGTGTGTCACAGGCATTACGGTGTGTGGCATAATGTGTCGGGGGCATTACAGTGTGTGCATATTGTGTCATGTGCATTATTGTGTGTGGCATAATGGCTAAGGCCATTGCAGTATGTGGAATAATGTATACTGGGCATTACTATAAGGAGGAAAAATGACAAATAATATAAGGGGCATGAATCAGGATTATTTTTCTTTCCTGTGGTGGCTAACGTCTGGGCGTGCAGGTTGCAAAACTGGGGTATAAGGTAGTATTTTCCTGCAATGCCACGCCCCTTTAGGTGAAGCCACGCCCATTTCAATGAAGCCACACACCCTTTTTTGCGGCGCGCGCATATTTGTCCCTTTACTAGTGCCAATTATGGGGGGCATGGGGGGCGCCGAAGGATTTTTTGGCTTGGGGGAGAAAAATTTCTAGTTACGCCACTGAGTGTTGTATTGGTAGGTACAGTGGGGTCAGTGATGTAGTGCAGGGTGTACTATAGAGGGGTCAGTAATGTAGTGCAAGGTATAGAGGGGTCAGTGTTGTATTGGTAGGTACAGTGGGGTCAGTGATGTAGTGCAGGGTGTACTATAGAGGGGTCAGTAATGTAGTGTAAGGTATAGAGTAGTCAGTGTTGTATTGCTAGGTACAGTGGGGTCAGTGATGTAGTGCAGGGTGTACTATAGAGGGGTCAGTAATGTAGTGTAAGGTATAGAGTAGTCAGTGTTGTATTGGTAGGTACAGTGGGGTCAGTGATGTAGTGCAGGGTGTACTATAGAGGGGTCAGTAATGTAGTGTACGGTATAGAGGGGTCAGTATTGTATTGGTAGGTACAGTGGGGTCAGTGATGTAGTGCAGGGTGTACTATAGAGGGGTCAGTAATGTAGTGTAAGTTATAGAGGGGTCAGTGTTGTATTGGTAGGTACAGTGGGGTCAGTGATGTAGTGCAGGGTGTACTATAGAGGGGTCAGTAATGTAGTGTAAGGTATAGAGTAGTCAGTGTTGTATTGGTAGGTACAGTGGGGTCAGTGATGTAGTGCAGGGTGTACTATAGAGGGGTCAGTAATGTAGTGAAAGGTATAGAGGGGTCAGTGTTGTATTGGTAGGTACAGTGGGGTCAGTGATGTAGTGCAGGGTGTACTATAGAGGGGTCAGTAATGTAGTGTAAGGTATAGAGGGGTCAGTATTGTATTGGTAGGTACAGTGGGGTCAGTGATGTAGTGCAGGGTGTACTATAGAGGGGTCAGTAATGTAGTGTAAGGTATAGAGGGGTCAGTGTTGTATTGCTAGGTACAGTGGGGTCAGTGATGTAGTGCAGGGTGTACTATAGAGGGGTCAGTAATGTAGTGTAAGGTATAGAGTAGTCAGTGTTGTATTGGTAGGTACAGTGGGGTCAGTGATGTAGTGCAGGGTGTACTACAGAGGGGTCAGTAATGTAATGGTGAGCATTTAATACTGTAGTAAAGCGTATAAGGGTATATGAACTGGGGGTATTATTATGTTGTTAATGCCCCTTCCCCATGAGAAAATGTCCCTTTTTTTTGTTGCTGCATGCTTAAAATATGAGATGCACAATTCTCTAACTTTGCCAGGGGCACTCAGACCCCTAGATACACCCTTACTCTCCCACCATGCACTTTGATGTAGAATGCCCAGCTTGGCGGGCACATACCAGTGGAGGGCACTGATATCTATCTGCCCTCAGACCTAGAGTAGACCATTACTCCTGCAGCATAAGCTGCAGGAGAACACATCCGTCACAGAATACTCGGTACAGCCCCAGCGGTGGCCCTACTTGCACTGACAGAAAGGCTACAAGTAAAGCTCCTCGCCATCTCTATAGAATGATAAAGGGCTTCCGAGGTACGCTTTACCACTCCATAATTTAACTAAATTAAAAGGAAAATTGCAGATCTGCTGCTTAAAAGCAGTATGCTTATCAGCTGCTTCTAATTAGAGCAGCCATATGGGGAAGCAGTTACCTTTCCGACTGACAGGATTCCGGAGGTCGATATACCAACACTGGGAACCCGAAGGACGCCGCAATCCCAGCATCTAAATAGCGACGCTGTACAAGATACCGGGGTCACAATACCGACAGCCGGAATAACGAAAGTCCATGTGCTGGCATCCTGCCAAGTTGGTTTAGACATGAGGAGGGGGGTTAGGAACCGGGGAGGGAGGGTTAAGATTAGGCACATAGAAGGGGAGGTTAGGGTTAGGCACCAAGTGGGGAGGGTTAGGTTTAGCCAGCGGGGAAGGGAGGGTTAGGGTTAGGCATCACCAGGGATGGTTAGGTTTAGGCACCCACAATGGAGGGCTAGGGTAGGTGGCAGGGGAGGATTAGGGTACTTTAGTTAGGGTATTGTTGGGATTCTGATGGATGGGATGCCACTGTCGGTATCCTGACCGCCGGCATCCCATCCACTGGGAAATCATACTGAGCCCGCCATATGTAATTAGCGCAGCCATATGTATATATTTTTACATTTATACATACACACATATTGACGGGGGAATGCATGTGGACCCTACAGGTCTGGCTCAACACTTGCGGCTCTTAACCATTCGCCAAACCTGCCAAATGCCCCCACCCCCCAAGCTAGAATAATTGCTCAACCCTGCTTTACAGCCACAGCTTAGTGCCGATGGCGGGCTGGTGCTGCTACAACCATGGGATGAGTAGGGAGAACAGGAGAATGACACTATCTATGTCCCAGCATGTAGTGAAGGTGACGACATCCCAGTGGGAGCTGGAGCACAGACACAGTGCGTAAGGGGCAATATTGTGTGGCATAATGTGTTTAAGGGGGGTACTACTTTTAGTGTAACATGAATAAGGGGTACTGTTGTGTGGCGTGACATGAATAAAGGACACTAGTATGCAGTGTATTGTAAGGGCACTTATGTGGCGTCACTTCAATTGGGGGTACGATTGTGTGCTTACTCCCCTTTTTTGGCATGCGTGCCTTCCCTATTTCAGAAATGGGTGGAACGCAGTCCCTTACTTTGCCTGGGCGGATTGTGAGATCATGTCCAAGCGCTGTGCTGGCTTAATACTCCTGACAGGCTGTCTGTGATTACAGCTGCCGAATGCCAGCTCAGCCTCCAGCGATCGCTTGTGTCGTGTGAGTGACCCGTCATGGCGCTACACACATGGAAAGACATGGAGCCGGCACATTGAAGAGGGTGAGGAGGTACGTGCTTGTGGTGCATCGGCTGCCTACACCTGCCTGCCCTAAATTCCTGCATGAGGGGAGGGGTAGCTGGGGATAAATGTGGGTTGTTAATGGGGGTGGAGGTGAATAGTTATATTGGGGTGATTAAAGTGTTTGTGGGAGTTTTGATCCCGTCTAAAGCTATTTAATTTTTTTCCCAATGGTTAGGTTATATTAAGTTTGTAAAAACATTCTTGCTGCCAAGACATTGCTCTTCATATTTATAGCATTGTACTGGAAGCAGAGAGAGGTGGCAGTCCAGGGCATCACATTACTTGGTGGTGACAAGTAGTTTTTCTACATAGGGGTATAGTGGTATATTCAATTAGAGTCGGAAACTGGCGTCTTGTCGGAAAGACGGCAGTTTCCGACTGGAATAGGTCGGACGGGGTTCCGACCTATTCAATCCGGGCTCAGTTTTTCCGAGAAGTCTGGAAATCCGACATGTTAGAATGCTGTTGGAATACACGAGCGGTCGAGCCGCGTGTATTGTTGGATGCGGGGCCAAACCCGACAGGTTTTAGATTCGTTTCCAACAATATCAATCCGACTTTTATAAAAGTCGGATTGACACTGTCGGGAACGGGCCAAACCTGTCGGGTTTGGCCCAGCATTGAATAGAGTGTTGTCGGGGAAAGGACCCGACAACAATTGAATATACCCCGTAGTCTGTATGCGCACTCCCATTTATGGCATAATTCACTTAGAAATGTGTGAACACAGAATTCACATGATAATTCTTGCTGGTATAAAAGGCGTTAAGTGTAGGTGAAAATGGTGAAATCTACCTGGACACCCAAAAGTAGACAAACTAATATTGGATAATCGTATAGGATTCTGGTAGTGGCCATAATAAATGTATTTGGGGTTCCTCCAAATGTGTCAAATGGGTGTTATGCATTTTTCTAAAATAGTGAATTTTTTTTAAAGAAAGCAAGTTTTTCTTCAACATTAATGCTCCATTAGATTAGGTGTACTAATTCTAATAATTCTAATAACCTCAATATACAAGGGTGCCACACTCCTAATTTATACAATGGTGTAGATTTCAATTAGAAAGAAAGTTTAATTAGACCTCCACTGGCACCCTCGTATATTGAGGTTATTAGAATTAAGTTTAAGTGTCAGTGTTGGCCAATAGGGAGCCTATGAGAGTGATAATGCAATGTATACAATCCACCCAGATAGTATTGTGAATAACTGACTCTCATGTGGAGTTGTCATTAGTAACAGCACTATAGGGTCCCTGGATGGTTACCAGCCAATGGGGTAAATTTACTAAGATTCGTATTTTCCCGTTTCAGGTCAAAGTTCAATCACGAATGACATCGAAAGTGTAAAACTGCAACTTTTTGAATTTGTTACGATGGATTTACTAAGCTGTCGTATTCGGGTTTTTCTTTTCTTCCGATGTCGATGTCATTCGTGTTTTTTTTGTGTTTTTTACGGCAGTGATTAGCAAAACACTGCCGACTTTTTTACAATTAATCTCGGCCGGATCTGTGTGATCCGTGCTGGGGTTCTATTTTTTTTTTTTTTTAATTAAACACTGTAAAATTTTAAAAAAAAATTGCGTGGGGTCCCCCCTCCTAAGCATAACCAGCCTCGGGCTCTTTGAGCCGATCCTGGTTGCCGAAATATGGGAAAAAAATTGACAAAAATTGACAAAAAATTGACAAAAATTGACATATGGGGAAAAAATTGTTCCCCCATATTTAAGCAACCAGCATCGGGCTCTGCGCCTGGTCCTGGTTCCAAAAATACGGGGGACAAAAAGAGTAGGGGTCCCCCGTATTTTTAAAACCAGCACCGGGCTCCACTAGCTGGACAGATAATGCCACAGCCGGGGGTCACTTTTATATAGTGCCCTGCGGCCGTGGCATCAAAAATCCAACTAGTCACCCCTGGCCGGGGTACCCTGGGGGAGTGGGGACCCCTTCAATCAAGGGGTCGTCCCCCCCAGCCACCCAAGGGCCAGGGGTGAAGCCCGAGGCTGTCCCCCCCCATCCAATGGGCTGCGGAAGGGGGGGCTGATAGCCTTTGTTGTAAAAGAAAAGATATTGTTTTTAGTAGCAGTACTACAAGTCCCAGCAAGCCTCCCCCGCATGCTGGTACTTGGAGAACCACAAGTACCAGCATGCGGCGGAAAAACGGGCCCGCTGGTACCTGTAGTACTACTACTAAAAAAATACCCAAAAAAACACAAGACACACACACCGGGAAAGTATAACTTTATTACATACATACACACATACATACATACTTACCTTATGTTCCCACGCAGGTCGGTCCTCTTCTCCAGTAGAATCCAAGGGGTACCTGTTGAAGAAATTATACTCACGAGATCCAGGGGTCCAGGGTCCTCGGGGAATCCAGGTGTAATCCACGTACTTGAAAAAAATAACAAAACGGACACTCGAGCCACGCACTAAAAGGGGACCCATGTTTGCACATGGATCCCCTTTTCCCGACTGCCAGAAACCCACTCTGACTGATGTCTAAGTGGGTTTCTTCAGCCAATCAGGGAGTGCCACGTTGTAGCACTCTCCTGATCGGCTGTGTGCTCCTGTCCTAACTGACAGGCAGCACACGGCAGTGTTACAATGTAGCGCCTATGCGCTCCATTGTAACCAATGCTGGGAACTTTCTTGCTCAGCGGTGACGTCACTTTAGGTCAACCGCAGGGCAGAAAGTTCCCAGCATTGGTTACAATGTAGCGCATAGGCGCTACATTGTAACACTGCCGTGTGCTGCCTGTCAGTGAGGACAGGAGCACACAGCTGATCAGGAGAGTGCTACAACGTGGCGCTCCCTGATTGGCTGAAGAAACCCACTTAGACAGAAGTCAGAGTGGGTTTCTGGCATTCGTGGAAAGGTGACCCATGTGCAAACATGGGTCCCCTTTCAGTTCGTGGTCGGGACACCGTTTTGTTATTTTTTTCAAGTACGTGGATTACCCCTGGATTTCCCGAGGAGCCTGGACCCCTGGATCTCGTGAGTATAATTTCTTCAACAGGTACCCCTTGGATTCTACTGGAGAAGAGGACCGACCTGCGTGGGAACTTAAGGTAAGTATGTATGTATGTGTGTATGTATGTAATAAAATTATACTTTCACGGTGTGTGTGTCTTGTCTTTTTTTGGGTATTTTTTTAGTAGTAGTACTACAGGTACCAGCGGGCCCGTTTTTCCACCGCATGCTGGTACTTGTGGTTCTCCAAGTACCAGCATGCGGGGGAGGCTTGCTGGGACTTGTAGTACTGCTACTAAAAACAATATCTTTTCTTTTACAACAAAGGCTATCAGCCCCCCCATCCGCAGCCCATTGGATGGGGGGGGACAGCCTCGGGCTTCACCCCTGGCCCTTGGGTGGCTGGGGGGGGGGACCCCTTGATTGAAGGGGTCCCCACTCCCCCAGGGTACCCCGGCCAGGAGTGACTAGTTGGATTTTTTATGCCACGGCCGCAGGGCACTATATAAAAGTGACCCCCGGCTGTGGCATTATCTGTCCAGCTAGTGGAGCCCGGTGCTGGTTTTAAAAATACGGGGGACCCCTACTCTTTTTGTCCCCCGTATTTTTGGGACCAGGACCAGGCGCAGAGCCCGATGCTGGTTGCTTAAATATGGGGGAACCCCTGTCATTTTTTTCCCCATATTTCGGCAACCAGGATCGGCTCAAAGAGCCCGAGGCTGGTTATGCTTAGGAGGGGGGACCCCACACAATTTTTTTTTGAAAAAATAAGCACTTTCCCACCCCTTCCCACTGATATACATGCACGGATCTCATGGATCCGTGCATGCCTATCCAATCACGAATAAAAAAAAAAGGTCTGTTTTTTTTTAGCACTTTTTTACGAGTTGTAATTTTTCACGGCAGTGTTTGTTTTTTTTTTGCTTTGCACTTCTTAGTAAATGACCGAGATTCATACTTAAACAGCCGCGTTTTGACCGATGGTGTATTCATTCGTAATTTTTTACTTGGACTTGCAAAAAATTACGAATGCCCTCATCTCTGCCGTGATTAGTGTTTAGTAAATTACCGAGATGACACTTTGATGAAAAAACGGCATCTCGGTCAAAATCGGGAGCTTAGTAAATTTCCCCCAATGTGTTAGATTCAGCACACAATTTGTAAACAGAACATCAATATTATAGCAGTACTGTTCTGCCTATTTTGTTAACTATACCTATATATGAATGTTGTGTCCTCCTGGTCACCTATTTACTAGTGGCTAGGTGTATATCTACCTGCTCTCAAGTACAAATCAGTGTCATGCAATGGGAAGGGAACTGGCCTAATACATCCTGATACATTGCATCTAAGCATAGATGTAGTTTAAGCAAGAATATTAATGTAACAAATATCATTCCTGTATTACAATTTAACCAATACAGGCTGCTACAATATCCGAGTGATACAAGTCAGTGACATGTAAAGGAAGAGAATTGACCAACATATCCTGATACATTATATCTAAGTACAGATGCAGCCTAAGAAAGAATACTATTGTAACGAATAATACTCCTACATTATAATATAGTTAACACAGGCTGCAACAGCATCTTGGCGATAGCATTAGCATGTAAAATAACAATGATAATTGTATGCCTGATTGACCTGTCATTCATATTAATCCGGGGCTGTAAGATAACTGTGTGACCCATCTCCTGATTATCACTCTCTCATAATAGGGATATCTATCCCTGTCTTTCTCATTAAATACCAGTGATACACAATATGAGATAAATATGTGTAAGACACTAAAGCAATAAAGATTTATAGTATATGTGAACACACAGAACAAACATAACATATTTATAGCAGCGATTTATTGTGACAAATGATTTCTCACATGTGAATTGGCCAACATATGATCATCATAAATACCATTTATTTAAACTTGCAATATTTTTTATATGCATTATATGGAATAAACGTTTAAATTGGGACTATTGGTTCTTTGCATGACAAAAGCCTAAATCATATTGGGGGATTTTGTTAATTAACATTTCCCAGACTCTCAGGGGCTCCATAAGTAATTTCATTCCTACACCTTGTTGGAGTAATGGGTGGAAGTACCGCCTTTTAAATCTATCCACACATCTATCTTTTTCTCTCACTTATTTGTTTGTATGTGTTAAAAATGTTAACCTCTATGTTTTGCTGTGTAATCCCCATGTAAAGGGGGCATTTTAGAAGGTATAGCAATAAAAGCTAAGTTTTAAAGAAATCATATCAATACAAATTTCATCTGTGCGCCCAACTAGGCAACTACTTCTGGTTCTTCTTTGTTTTGTATTAAATTTGTGTTGCATATGGGCTGCACCCCCACAACATTATCTCTAATACTAGAGTGAGACATTTCAATGGGGTTCAACTGGTTGATATAAACCAATAAGTTTATTGATTATATTAGTGTGCAGATACAATTCTCTTTCTCACATTTTTTCAGAAGTGTGATCAAGTAAGAGTCTTGTCTTAGATCCCATACAGTCAAAATAGAAAGGATATGCAACAGTTACTGGCGCATCTTAACCACTTAACTGATGATTTATTTCGGCAAAAACCGCTCCAAAATTGTCTGGGCTTTTTTTTTTATAAGTGAATTAGGGGAAGAACATGAATTTAACCTTATCCCAAATGATTTTAGTTAAAAAAAAAGGGAAGAATTTTTTTTTTTTAATATAATTGTTTCAAACATCGAAACATCGATCAGGAACATCGCAACCATCGGAACATCGGGAACATTGCGACCATCGCGGCTTTCATTTTGAAAGCCGGGACAGCCTGCAGGTATACAGGGGGGGGGGGGGGGGGGGGACCTGGGGGTGGCTTGGGAGGGTTCATTTACACTCCCCAGTGGCTGCCATTGTCTGCAGCCACTGGAGGGGTGGGGATCCTGACGTGCTGACCGATCGGCAGCAAGGCAATCAATGGGGGAGAGTGCAGGGAGGCAGAGGGACCTTCCGGTCCCTCTGATAGCAGCAGCGGAGGGTAGTTTATCTTCCCTGCCACTGCTAACACTCTCTGTCTGACTGGTCGCATCCTGTGCGACCAGGTCAGATAGAGCACTTGCAGGCATGGTCGCATCTGATGCGACCATGACAGGCAAGTGGTTAAAGACCAACTGAAGGGTTTACATGTTCTTTATTGAGAACAGTGAGGCAGATGTATTAGGCTTGGAGAAGAGATAAAGAAGTGAGAAAGCAGTGATAAGTGCAATGTGATAATGCACCAGCCAGTCAGCTACTGTCATTTTTCAAATCCGTAATAATTGGTTGGTGCGTTATCACCTTGCACTTATAACTGCTTTATCACTTCTTTATTCCTTCTTCAGGTTTATACATCTGCCACACTGAGTGAGTTGTGCATCAAGAAGAGGTAAAGGCCTTTAAGGCATGTCTTGAAGCAACTGTTGATAACCAACCACTTGCTTCCATGAGATCTATGATAAGGTTTGGTGATAATTCAGATACCTTCCTGACAACTTTTTTGCCCATTATCCAGAATTACCCTAAGGATTCTGTTGCAATGCAAGTAGCTCCTTTACTGACTAGAGCGGCTCAGCTTGCATTTACAGTCTATTACTATCTGCTGAGGAGTCAGTGGACTATGATAATAATAATAATAATTATTATTATTATTATTATTTTATTTGTATAGCGCTCTTTCTCCAACAGGACTCAAGGCACATTACAGATATCAAAAACAATGCACATAATACACAAGATTTAAGCAATACACAAGTCACACAGACATAAAAAGAAAATCTGCACACAGTAAACATAATGCAGGACCGGTGTAGGCATTTTGGGTAATAACTTCAAAGGGTTGTGTAATCCACCCTCACAATGTACTAGGTGAGGCAACCATCTTGGGCGCACTGCATAGGATTACCCTGGGTGGAATAGTCTACCACTAGAAGAAAGGACATAAAATGGGGATATTGTAGCATCCTAACACTAGGAGTAGGGTCCCAACAAAACTACCAGGTCCATGTATTTTTCATCCCATCCACAAGATGAGGCAGCCATGTTGGGCGCACTACAAAGGTTACCTTTGGGAGGTGAGCTATACAAGGGCCCAGTGTATATATGGGAAAACTGGCTCTTGTGTAGTAGTAGTAGTAGTAGTAGTAGTAGTAGTAGTATGCTAGACCCTGTATGGAAAGATCCGCATGAAAAACATTGTGCCCGTGGAGGAACCATCCGAGGCCACAAACTGATGTGCACTGCGTAGGTCACACTGGCAGGGTGTGCAATCAGTGGCGGTACACATTACAGGAATAGTACACAGTGGGGTGGATGAGATAAAATAAAGTCTGTCATCATTGATCAGTTGGCTTTAAGGGGCAGATGTATTAAGCCGGGAGAAGTGATAAGGCAGTGATAAGTGCAAGGTGACAATGCACCAGCCAATCAGCTCCAATATGTAAACTGACAGGAGCTAACTGGCTGGTGCGTTATCACCTTCCACTTATCACTGCTTTATCACTTCTCCAGGCTTAATACATCTGCCCCTAAATCCAGAATCTTATAACTCTGAAAGTTATGATTCTACTGTCAGGCCACAGGCATTGGCACAAAGAGTAATAGACAGTGGTGTAACTAGAAATTTTTCTCCCCCAAGCCAAAAAATCCTTCGGCGCCCCCCCCCATACACCCCGTAATTGGCACTAGCAAAGGTAGAAAAATGCGCGTGCCGCAGGCGCGCGCTGGCAAAAGGGGGTGTGGCTTTGTCGAAATGGGCATGGCTTTGCATGGAGGGCGTGGCATTGCAGGAAAAGACTACCTTATACCCCAGTTTTGCAACCTGCACGCCCAGACGTTGGCCACCACAGGAAAGAAAAATAATCCTGATTCATGCCCCTTACATTATTTGTCATTTTTCCTCCTTATAGTAATGACCAGTATACATTATGCCACATACTGCAATGGCCCTTAGACATTATTCCACACACAATCAGTGATCGCGCTGAGCCAAAAAAAAAGTGGGTCCCAGGGACCCTTCACTTTTAAAAATTGGGGTCCTACCAGTCTTTTTCTGGGTCCCATCGGAATGAAGGTTCTTATTAATTTTAATCTTGTTTGGACACTACAAAAGTGTTGCAAGATGGGGGGGGTGGGGTGACAATGCTGCTGGGCTGTGTAGCATGCAGGACACCCTGCACCAGAGCTGTAACTAGACATTTTGGTGCCCTTAGGCAGAAAGTGAATTGGTGTTAGACCACTTAGACCATAAAGAACAGGTAGTGCGCACCGTAGGCGCGCCGCAAAATTTTAGGGGCGTGGCTTCATAGGGAAGGGGCGTGACCACATAATAGTGTGAATTCACATTACACCACACAGTAGTGGCGCTTATACACATTGCACCAGGTAGAACCTCCTATGCACACTGATCCAGGTAGATCACGTCATACACTTTGCTCCAGGTACAGCACGTCATACACTTTGCACCAGGTACAGCACGTCATACACTTTGCACCAGGTACAGCACGTCATACACTTTGCACCAGGTAGAGCACGTTATCATACACATTGCATCAGGTAGAGCATGTTATCATACACATTGCCGCTAGGTAGAGCAAGTTATCATACACATTGCCGCTAGGTAGAGCACGTTATCATACACATTGCGTCAGGTAGAACACGTTATTATACACAATGCACCTGGTAGAGCACGTTATTATACACAATGCGCCTGGTAGAACACGTTATTATACACAATGCGCCTGGTAGAGCACGTTATAATACACATTGCACTAGGTAGAACACGTTATTATACACAATGCGCCTGGTAGAGCACGTTATTATACACATTGCACTAGGTAGAGCACGTTATCATACACATTGCGCCTGGTAGAGCACGTTATTATACACATTGCACCAGGTAGAGCACGTTATCATACACATTGCGCCAGGTAGAACACGTTATCATACACATTGCGCCAGGTAGAACACGTTATCATACACATTGCGCCAGGTAGAACACGTTATCATACACATTGCGCCAGGTAGAGCACGTTATCATACACATTGCGCCAGGTAGAACACGTTATTATACACATTGCGCCAGGTAGAACACGTTATTATACACAATGCGCCTGGTAGAGCACGTTATTATACACAATGCGCCTGGTAGAGCACTGAGGCACATTGCAGTAACCACTCACTTATCACCTCCAGTTGCACGAAGGGGCCGTTTGACACAAGTGGCTCCGCCCCCAGCAGCAACTCACTGACACTCACCATTTTTTCTGACAGCACAGTGCAGTGAGTGCACTGGCACACGTAGCCAGCCTGCGCCTGTAGTAGCCGCAGCCTGGAGGAGCTCTATGTGAAATCGCAAGCAGAGGCTGTTCTCTGGCAAGAAGGAGCTCGTCCAATCGCTTCCCCTGACGGGCTGGCCACTGCTAAATATACCGATAATCAGTTCCAACTGTGTCAAAGTAGTGGAGCCCCAGGTGCAATGGGAAAGTCAGTGTCACTGCACAGTTGTACTGATTACTGGTATATTTAGCAGTGGCCAGCCCGTCAGGGGAAGCGATCGGAGGAGCTCCTTCTTGCCAGCCTCTGCTTGCGATTTCACAGATAGCTCCTTCATGCTGCGGCGCCGGCTGGCTACTTGTGCCAGTGCACTCACTGCACTGTGCTGTCAGAAAAATGGTGTCAGTGAGGCCCTGACACTCTGAGCGGCCTCACATTGCACACACGGAGCTTGCAGCCCCCGGACATCCCGCATCTGCACCAGCTACTCCAGGTGAAGCGGGGCGATGCAGCACTGTCTACTGCTTACCTACAGCGGGAGCTGTGCAGCCCGGCCGGCTCCTGCTGGAAGGTAGTTGTCGGGTCTCGGTGGGGCGTTGAGCGGGTCCCGGGTAGGGGGGGTGGCGGCGGGCAGATCCGGAGCTGTACTCCCAGTCGCAGAGGAGGGTGCTGGCGGCAGAGCGGCAGTGGAGCCGGATGAGCGGGGCCAGTCTGTCAGCCCTGCAGCACAGATTCATGTGCTGGCGGGGAGCAGGATTCAAAGCGGAAGATGCTGCAGGCTGTGATTGGATGGAGACTACAGGAGGTGATTGGCCGAGGAAACAGCCAGTCACCTCCTGCATTCCGCTGACAGGCTTAACACATGCAAACACATATTCAGATGAGCGCGTCCTGTGGGACCCGCTCATCTTCTAAATGTGAGTCCCGGGCGGCTGTTTCTGGGTAAAATACGCGCCATAGCGCGTTTTTGCGATCACTGACAATAATGCACATGACACAATATGCACACACCGTAATGCCCCCTACACATTATGCCCCACACCGTAATGCCCCCGACACATTATGCCACACACCGTAATGCCCCCGACACATTATGCCACACACCGTAATGCCTGTGACACATTATGACAGGAATCGCAATGCCCGTTATACATTATGCTACACACTGCAATGCCCCTGATACATTATAGCACATACAATGTCTGTGACACAGTATGACACACACCACAATGATCCTGAGACATTATACCACATACCACAATGCCCGTGACATAGTATACAACACACCGTAATGCCAGATACATTATGACACACACTGCAATGTCCGTGATACATTATGCCACACACCGTAATGCCCATTACACATTAAGTTCTACAGTAAGGCTTCCAATTACTTTTAAATTACCTGCTCGTTGCCAGGGGTTTCATGCTCTTGGTTCCATGCACGGTGCCAGGATGTCATGCTCGTTGCCAGGGGTTTCATGCACTGGGTGTCATGCTCGTTGCTAGGGGGTAGTGCTTGTTGCTAGGGCCGTGCTCCCAGTGCCACATATGCTCCCAGTGCCAGATATTCCCCCACAGTGCCAGGTATATGCACCCAGTGCCAGATATTCCCCCACAGTGCCAGGTATATGCACCCAGTGCCAGATATTCCCCCCCAGTGCCAGGTATATGCCCCCCCAGTCCCGGGTATATGCCCCCAGTGCCGGGTATATGCCCCCCCAGTGCCAGGTATATTCCCCCAGTGCCAGGTATATGCCCCCCCAATGCCAGATATTCTCCCACAGTGCCAGATATTCCCCCCCAGTGCCAGGTATATGCCCCCAGTGCCAGGTATATGCCCCCAGTGCCATGTATATGCCCCCAGTGCCAGGTACATGCCCCCCCAGTGCCAGTTATATGCCCCCAGTGCCAGGTATATGCCCCCAGTGCCAGATATCCCCCCCCCAGTGCCTGCTTCCCCCCCAGTGCCAGGTATATGCCCCCAGTGCCGGGTATATGCCCCCCCAGTGCCAGGTATATGCCCCCAGTGCCGGGTATATGCCCCCCCAGTGCCGGGTATATGCCCCCAGTGCCAGGTACATGCCCCCAGTGCCAGATATTCCCCCCCAGTGCCTGCTTCCCCCCCAGTGCCAGGTATATGCCTCCAGTGCCGGGTATATGCCCCCCCAGTGCCAGGTATATGCCCCCCCAGTGCCGGGTATATGCCCCCAGTGCCAGGTACATGCCCCCAGTGCCGGGTATATGCCCCCCCAGTGCCAGGTATATGCCCCCAGTGCCAGGTACATGCCCTCAGTGCCGGGTATATGCCCCCCCAGTGCCAGGTATATGTCCCCAGTGCCAGATCTGCCCCCCCAGTGCCAGGTATATGTCCCCAGTGCCGGGTATATGCCCCAGTGCCTGCTCCCCCGGCCCCCCCCCCCCTATGTGTTGGAGGGACAAGAGCGCATCGCGCGTCTCTCCTGTGTCCCTCCTGGCTCTCCCCCGGCTGGTCTAATAAAGGAAGTGCCGTTCGTGAGCCAATCAGAGCTCATGAACGGCACTTGCTTCCTTAGACCGGCCGGGGGAGAGCCAGGAGGGACACAGGAGAGACGCGCGATGCGCTCGTGTCCCTCCAACACATAGGGGGGGCCGGGGGAGCAGGCACCGCAGGGAGGGAGAGGAGATCGCAGATTGACATGCGGACGCTCGTCCGCATGTCAATCTGTTCTAAATCAGTGGCGCCCCCGCAGCCCCTCGCCCCCAAGCCACCGCGAGGACTGCGGGGGCAGTAGTTACGCCACTGGTAATAGACTATAGTGCTAAATGGCTGCAGCCAGCAGATAATACACCTGAACAATTAATGGAGGGGATTGTGCTGGAACAATACATTTTCTTGCACCTTGTTTGGTGAACTGGGTTTAGATTCATTAAGTGGAGAAGCTGTCCATGGCAGTCCATGTTGTGGAGAATGCTCAGACAGTGTATAATGAAGTTGGGGTCTATTTACTAAGCCTTGGATGGAGATAAAGTGGACAGAGAAAAAGGGGAATATGTACTAAGCAGTGATAAAAGTTGAGAAGTGAGCCAGTGGAGAAGTTGCCCATGGCAACCAATCAGCATTGATGTAACATTTATAATTTGCATACTATAAAAGTATACAGAGCAGCTGATTGGTTGCCATGTGCAACTTCTCCAATGGCTCACTTTTCCACTTTTATCACTGTTTAGTACATGTCCCCCAAATTACCAGCCAGTCAGCTCCTGTCGTTTTTCAAACACAGCCTGTGAGTGACATGGTAGTTAGGATCTGATTGGTTGGTACTTTATCTCTGTCTACTTTATCTCCATCCAAGGCTTAGTAAATAGACCGTCTGCTACCATTGACAGGATTTCACTTGGGTTCCGACCGGTGGATCAGCAGAGCTTGTCAGCTGTGGTTGGGAAGTAGTAACCTGTCTCTGCTACTCCACAAGTGCCTGGTGCTTTGTGTCTTACCGTTCACGCTGGAAATTTCTATGGATCACATGCCGGGTCAGTCAGGACAGGCCCTATTTCCAGACAAGTCAGAGTCTGGTGCATATTATAGCTCAGCTGTCTGGGTAGATTTGTGTATCGAGATGGGAAATGGGACATAGTGAGACTAGCTGCTTCAGAATGATTGCTCCTTTTCAGAAGTCTTTCCTCCTGTGACCATGGGCTCACCAATGATCCAGGTACCTGATCAATTTGAACATAAGGTGATCAGGGGGTATGGAGGATTCATACACTGACAATACATTAATTATATAGGGTCTGCGTCTGCTCCCAGATGGAAAAGTTTCTTTTGACTAACTTGCTCGTATTGGCGAATACATGAAGATGTGCAAACATATACTTCTGTCCTATTACTCTTTAAATATTAAAAGGGGGTATAGCTTAGTTAAGGGTACTGGCTTGCCCTTACTTTTCGGGTTACTTAACCAAAATTTCCCTCACTTTGTAAAGAAAAGGACAGCCCACTGACATTACAGCCTGGAATCACTGGAGAGACATTTTCCCTTTATTCAGGTCTGTTTTCTAGCCAAACACAGATTGCAAAGAGCCAGAGATAAAAGGTTAGAAGGATTCGGTTTCTAAGGAAGTGTTAGTAGGAGAGAACATAAATATGCATAAATCTGATGGTATGTATTATTTTACATAAGCCTTTCGACAGCATCATTGGATGTGCAGGAATCTGCTGATACCTGTACTGGTACACATGAATCTGCCAATATTATTTGCTACTGATATGCATGAATCTGTTGGTACTGTCACTGATTTATACAAATCTGCTGATAGTCACTAGTATGCATGAATCTGCTGATATGGATTTGCATAATGACACAGGGTTTAATTGGTGTGAAATTAATGTTGGGAGTAATGTGCATAATAATGTGAATCTTGACATAACAGTTACAAATACTGTAAAGAGAACATTTGTATTTTCAATATAAAATATAACAGAAATAAATATTCCCACACCTAGTTTTACCCATATTGTACATGGTTTTAGCTACCTGGCAGTATTAATGCCATATACAATATGTATACAAAACAAAAAGACTTTCGCTATCTGTGCTAATAATAATATATAATATAAAAAAATCTGTATTTATTAAATAAAAGTATGGGGAGTTTGTACATATTTTGATCAAAACATTTAAGCTTGCAGCCTGTCATCAAGGGACCCCAATTCTCTGCAAGTTCTTACACTAGTATATATGCCCAGCTTACCATTACATTGCAGTTACATCTAGGAGCAAGAGAACAATTCCGAGACAGAAAGAAAAAAATATTTTATTCATGGGAACTAGCATATTAGAGGGGTGGGAAACAAACGGAGATGATGAGGGTGAATGGGGCAACTAAAGTATGAAGAAAAAGTGGACTTCATATAAAACACCAGAAATGAATAACTGTTGCTATCAGGATAAGGATTCCATTCAGAAACAGACTGGGGGCAATGACTGGCCCTGGCATTCTTTGTGCGTTCACTTTGGAAAAAGGGTCATGGTCATGCTTCACGGGTCATGACCACAAGTCACAGGCGTGGCTTCGTGGAATGCTCCGTCTCAGCATGCTGACCAAGCAGAGTTCCAGGAGGTGGAGCTGCTCGCCCAGGTCTTCAGGTGGTTGAAATAGCTCATAAGGCAATCAGGTTGGACTGGCCCATCAGCATACCTTCCAACTTCTTTGTTCGCCGAAGAGAGAAATTAGGTGTCATGTCCTCCCGGCTAAGCGACGTGGCCTCTAGCTAGGGGGCATGGGCTTGGGGCAAGTGACTTGATTGCAAACCCTCCTCCGTTTTCGTCACTATGGGGGGTAAGAATAGTGCTCAGTGAGCTGCTGGCCATGCCCCCTGTTCCTCACATGTGCACAGCATCTATTCACCGCTGCTCTGCTCAGAGCAGTATATGCAGTATATATTAGCCCCTCAATTCTCAATATGGCCCTAACTGTGTGGAGTTTGTATATTCTCCCTGTGCTTGCATGGGTTTCCTCTAGGTACTCCGGTTTCCTCCCACAATCCAAAGATATACAGGTAAAAAAAAAAAAGAACCCTAGTGCGTGTGTTTAGGGCAGACTAGATGGGCCAAGTGGTTCCTATCTGCCGTCAATTTCTATGTTTCTGTGAATCTGTTTTTTATTACATGGAAAATGTCTGTTAATGATGTGAATCAGAAATGCTCTAACCCATGGTGTAGTCACATTTATTAAATGACAACACTGCAAAAAAGGAAACAGTAATATGATGCATGATGGGTAAGTGTAACAAATACATTTATATGCTGACGGTAGAAATATTTTTTGGTTATATATTATCTATACATTAGTTACGGACATGTCTAGTATAATTGGGTTGCCAAGAGACAGCTTTCTCTTACAGGTGTTGACATCCACTATAATCTGATTTAATACAAATACAGAAATGATGATTCCTATTGCAGAGTGTTACCTCAGTGGTCTAATTACAATGAAAATCATATGATAGTTTATACCCCTTTTACACCGCCAGCTTTGAACACGGGTTATTGCGCATGAGCGTGCATAACCCGTGTTGCTGTGCGGTGTAAAAGGGCCCAGTTGGAATAATCCGGGTCCAGCAATCCAGTGTTCCAACTCGGGTAGCAAGCAGGGTTGTACACGTGCTCAACCCGGCTCGCTGTGCTGTGTAAATGGGAAGCCGGGTCGATGCAACCCGTTTGCCATTCACTCTGTGTGGACGGGCGGCGATTGGAGATCATGTGATCTCTAAGTGCCGCCCCTGTCTCGTCACTGCTGATGTCACCAACCCAGCAATATGGCGGGTTGGAAACATCGGTGGAGAGGGGCCTGAGGCGGGTCGCAGCCGTGAAGCACCAATGTCTGGCTCCCGCATGCAACCCACCTCAGGCGATATAAAAGGGGTATTATAGTCCTTTTCCACTGCCAAAATAAACTGGGTTATTTCGGGGTCTACGCAGGTCAGGGCTCAGTGTAAAATGGTCCTTAAAAAATAACCTAGGTCGAGTGACCGGGGAATCAGACTGTGGTAGCTACCAGGGTGCAGTGTAAATGGTGGTTATGCTTAAAAGCTGCTGATTGGCTGTGTATACAGTGGCCCGCCTCAAGGGAGTGTCTGTGAGTGACACGCAGGGCAGACATGGGTTCAGTGTAAACAGTGCTGACCTGGGAATAACCTGGGTTCAAGGTGCAGTGTCTAACCTAGGATGGAACTGTGTCCAGAAACCTGGGTCGAACCTGAGTTTTTGGTAGAAAAGTGGAATAACTTGACCTACTGTATGGTTGTGAAAAAAATCCTCTGTCATACAGGGTGCTGTCACTCATTATTCATAAGCAACCCATCTGATTAAATGCTCTTTGCAGAAATGAAGCTATTGGGGAAAGAGTGACTGGGATATTAATCAACATTCAGATGAAAGGACTAGGAAATATTAGGTATTCCTGTATTAAAATGCAAACAAATCAGTGGTGTATCTATTATGCATGAATGGTGAGCAGCACATGCAGGCTCTTTGTATTAAAGGGGGCCTGCACTCAGAGCCGGATTAAGGGGGGGCTCCGGGGGTAAGTACCCCTGGGCCCCTCAGTCTGAGAGGCCCCCCCTGCCACCAGCCACAGATCGGATCTCTTTTATAGAACCGATCCGCAGCTGTGAGTTTCCCCGCAGGCACTGAGTGCCGTCACTGCAGCCAATGCCGCAGACCTTTGCTGGGTTGCTAGGTGACGGCTCAGCTAACTAATAGGCTGTATAGCTGCAGCCTGTGGCTCCGTTACTGGCTGAAGCGCAGGCTGAAGTGGAAATGGAGCAGCCTGTGGACTCATGGAGCAAGGTGGATGTGCTCCAAGGAGAGCAGAGGATCTCTCCCTCTGCTCCTGTACTGTGTCTCTCACAGCCTGTCTTTATCAGAATCAAGACAAGTATGCCCACAAGAATTTGTGGGCATACCCCTTCACCCCTGGTAGAGAAGGCTGTCTTCCCACAACTTGCTCACTTACCAATGAAGTAAGCTCTACAGGGAGGATAATGCCTTGATTTGCCGATCACTCATGAGGGGGTGGGGCCTGCGAATAGCTGACACGTAGTGCTGGCCCCACCCCCAACTTCAGTCAGCGGCATCACTCCTTTAGGCTTCTACCGGAGGAGAGAGCTGAGAAGTAGGTAAGTACTGTATGTATCAGTCCTCAGTCTGTAGCCTGTTTGCTCACATTGTTGCATTGCTATAGCTCACAAATCCACTAGTGGTGTACTGGGAAAGCGTACGATTTGCTTTTATCCAATTAACATTGTGAAAAAGATGCATATTCAGTAAAATATATATTGTGCAAAAAAAATGCATTGGACGGCTTAGTCACATATTTTGTGGTTCACCAAATGGAGCTGTTTGGGGCAATTTGAGGATAGGTGTACCTGGACATATCTGTATATAAAGAACGGTGTGTTATAAATCTCATATAGTCTGAGGATTGTCCGTAAACTTAAGCCATAACATCTTAACACTTAACTATAATAAATAAAGACACAGGGACCTGAATTTGGCAGAAAATGTTAGCTATTTATTTAAATTAACCATTAACTGATGAATAATTAAACTAAAGTATGGTGGCCAGAAAGAACGGCTAAAACAACCTTATCCCATGAACAAAAAACCTATCTTATAAAAAACTGACGTAAACCTTCCAACAAACAATAGGTATCCGCTCAACCTCCATCTTGACTACCCACCCGTGAAGGTGATGAGGCTGCCCCCGTGAAGGTGGTCCAGCAGATGTAATACCAGTTAACGAAGGAGAGCGCACCTAAAAAAACCAACCACCAAACGACCTCCAATCAACTCCTTTAATACAACCAAAGTTAACTTGCCGTTCTTTCCCGCCACAACAAAAACCGTGACAACCCAGACAACGGAAATAGCCAACGCACACAACACAAGAAAACAAACACAACCAGTAAGGAGGGAGGGTGGGACGATTACAGCAGAAGAGGCTGACCCAGCCCCTTTACCAGGCTTAAAAACCCTTTCCACCTACCCCCAACGTTCACTCCTATTGGTTAACAATAAACTCCCATAATTCCTTACCGTCCTGCCCCCCAGACTAGCTGAGGTTTAACCCACTCCTCTCCTATTCTGTCAATTCGTTCTCCTAAACCTCATATAGTCTGAGGATTGTCCGTAAACTTAAACCATAACATCTTAACACTTAACTATAATAAATAAAGACACGGAGACTTGAATTTGGCAGAAAATGTTAGCTATTTATTTATATGAACCATTAACTGATGAATAATTAAACTAAAGTATGGTGGCCAGAAAAAATGGCTAAAACAACCCTATCCCATGAACAAAAAACCTATCTTATAAAAAACTGACATAAACCTTCCAACAAACAATAGGTATCCGCTCAACCTCCATCTTGACTACCCACCCGTGAAGGTGATGAGACGGCCCCCGTGAAGGTGGTCCAGCAGATGTAATACCATTCAACGAAGGAGAGCACACCTAAAAAACCAACCACCAAACGACCTCCAATCAACTCCTTTAATACAACCAAAGTTAACTTGCCGTTCTTTCCCGCCAACAGCGAAGTTCTGCCCAACAGCAACTACGCTCCGCCACCATACCCCTAACCCAAAGAACCAACCACCGAAAACAGATCCTCAAGGAAAATACCGAGCCCCTGCCTAGTCAAATGAACCCCATCCGGTCTAAACAAGTAGAAGAACCGAAACTTGATCCGCTGGTGCCACACCACAGCACCGCCAAGAGCCACCACAAACTTAGCAACTGCGGAATTGACCTTCCGCCGAGAGGCATCGATCACCCTACAGTCCGCAACTCCACGCCAACACAACCGCGGCACTATACAGGACCAGACAAGTCGACAGCCCGGCCAAGCACCTGCAATCGCCTGTAAGTCATGAACAATGGCCAATCTAAGATTCACTGTCTTCCTCTTACCCAGGTCGTTGCCACCTAAGTGTATCACCAACAATCTGGGCAGCCCAAAACGCTTAACCTGCTCCAAAAGGGTAACCTTCAGATCCTGCCACAACATCCCCCTAACTCCTATCCACCTCACGTTATCCGACCCAACAAAGCCAGGAGCCCCCTCCGAAGCCACCAACTTGGCTGCCCAAAAAACATAGGAGTGACCAATCACCCAAACACTAAACTCATCCTCTCGCCAACCTATAAGGGAAAAAACAGACAAACAATCGTGAATATACAAAGGAAAGCAAAAAAACCCAGACCAGAACAGGAACCAACTACAAGAACGAGGATCTGCCAAAAAGAAAAATTAAATAGAGGACTATGACTTTCCTCTCAGACAAGCTTCAGGCCAATCGAAGCAGCAAAAAGAAACGGAAGGAAGACTTAAAATAAGAAAAAGGGGAATTGTGGGGCGGAAGGGGGGGGGTGTTAGGGAGTGGGGGGGGGAGGGGGGGTATGGGGTCACACAGAATAACTCGGCTGGAGGTGAAACGGAAAAACCTGCTGAGGAACTTGTAATTAGAAGTCAATTAGCCGAATTGAATGAATTATGCCAAATCAGTTCGTCAGTTCAGGCAAAAAATCGTAGAGCACTCCAGACCCCTACTGCCAGCAGTGGCGAGTAGCTAGCCATCGGAGTAGGGAGGACAGGGGAGACAAACAATACAAACGAACAAACTGAACCGAAACGTAGAAACAGTAAACAAACAAAATGTTAGTAGAACAAACATCTCGCTCATGCAACAATGGGCCGAATGTAACGCTTATAAGCCGCCGACTTCCAGCGGCCCAAAGCCTTAATTTCGTCCACTGTGCGCCCTGTAGCTGCTGCGGAAGTGGCGGCCCCAATTCTAAATGAATGCGAACCAAAATCCCGAGGGGAGAGGCCCAAACTGGACAGGCAGCGCCGCATCATCCAAGTAAATTGGTATTTCGTCAATGGCAACCCATCATAGTGCAGAAGCCAAGACCCTTCTAACAAGGGCCTGACCTCCGCATACCGATTAGCCAATACCACCGGACAACAAGCCCTATTACCTGAAGGTGCCAAAGTGATCCAATGACCTCTACCCATCTGATCAGTTTTGGAGCGGCGCAGCCTGCACATCACAGACCCCACACCCACGACAACATCCACGCGCCGCATAATGGCATCCGACTTTTTAGAAGCCGCAACCAACTCTGAGACCCTAAACGCTCCATGGAAATCCATGGAAAAAGCCAACTGAAATAAAAGCGTTTCAAAATGGGAGTCCGCCGCCACCGCCCCATGAGGGAAGAAAGCAGGGACGCATCGATAGGGCGCCGACTATCAGGAGGCACCGGCGCAGAGCGCGCCCAACCTTTAAGCACCTTCGTCAGCAGGAAACTCTTCGTAAAATCCAGAACACCCTTCAACTTTGAATAAAAGGATATTCCAGCGAGGTATCGAGACACCACGGCTCTCGACCTACCCGTCACGAAGAGCTGCCAAACGAAGTCCAGAAACAATCCCTGACCCCTCTTACCTCTAGGCCCTTGGTCATGGGAAAAGTCTTCCCATTCCTTCCAGGCCTGACGGTATCCCGTGAGAGTGGATGGAGCCAAAGATAGCTCGGCTAGCCCTTCCAATCCTCCATGATGACCTGCCAAACATAAGAAGGGCAGGGCAAACCTGCTGAATCAGCCTCCGGGGCCAATAAACGGAACCTATCCCACTGCTCCCTGGACAATGCATCGGCGATCCCATTATCAACCCCGGGGACGTGCTGAGTCCGAAACAGAATATTACATCGCATACAAGTCAGCACGAGTCGCGACAACACCCGGAGGACCCGTAGGGCCTTAGCCCTTTGGTTGTTAACCGCGTGCACGACCCCTAAATTATCGCAGCGAAAAAGAATACTGCAATCGCGAAGGCGCTCCCCCCAAACCTCCAAGGCTACCATGATGGGAAAGAGCTCCAGCAACAACAGGTCGCTGGTCAGCCCCTCCAGCGACCAAGACTCGGGCCACGAAGCCGCACACCAAGCCCCGTCGAGATAACAACCGAACCCCGACGTGCCCGCCGCGTCCGTGAACAACTGCAGGTCGAAATTGTCAATGAGCGGGGCCATCCAGATCAGCACACCATTGAAGTCCGCCAGAAACGAAACCCACACAGCGAGCTCTCTCCTAATCTCAGCTGAGAAACGGACAAAATGGTGCGGCCTGGTCACCCCAGCCGTGGACCGCTCCAACTTCCGACAAAAAACCCTGCCCATGGGAATCACCCGACAGGCAAAGTTCAACAGCCCGAGGAGGGATTGAGCCTCCCGCAACGTCACCTTACGCCACTCCAAGCACCGCGCTATGGACTCCTGAAGCCTCGCAACCTTGTCCCGAGGCAGCCGGCAAGCCCCTGCGACAGTATCAATCTCGATACCCAAAAAGGACAAACAGGAGAGAGGCCCCTCCGTTTTGTCCTCGGCCACAGGAACGCCAAAATGCCCCAACAAGGCCCGCAGCGAAAACAATAGGAAACCACAAGGTAATGCGCGATACCGCTACCTCCGCAAGAAAACTCCACACACCAATGTAAAAAGGTGCTGAACTTTTCGAAAAAGGCACACGAAACGGAACACCCCATAGGCAGACACTTGTCTACAAAGTATTCCTCCCCGACGCGGAAACCCATGAATCGAAACGACTCCGGGTGCAAAGGCAGCAAGCGAACGGCCGATTCAACATGAAGCTTAGCCTTGAGGGCCCCAGGGCCGCAGCCCCGTACCATGCCCAGGGCATCCTCGAAAGACTGATAAACCACCGAACAACACTCCGGTGGAATTGCATCGTTAACCGAGGACCCCGATGGATAAGACAAATGTTGAATGAGCCGGAACTTACCCGGGGCCTTTTTGGGCACGACCCCCACCGGGGAAATAATCAAATCCTCGATAGGCGGCAGCGCAAAGGGGCCCGCCATTCTCCCCAGGCGAACCTCCTGCTCGAACTTTTCCCGAAGCACGTCGGGGAAATCCCGAGCAGGCTGCAGGTTCCTGGTGGCCCGAACTAAAACTTCCCCTTCCACCGGCAAACGAAAACCCGACGCAAAACCATCATGCAGAAATTTAGCGTCGTCTCTGTTTGGGTACCACCCCAACCATTTGAGCATGGCCCCCAAACGAACCGGTGACGGCGCCCTTACTAGCGGCAACCCCCCCAGCTGGTTTTCCGGCCGCGCCCCCGGCTGCCTTAGCTCCCGGCCTCCCCGCGCGAAAGCAATTGGAAGCCGAGTGTGATCCATTACATCGCAAGCAAAGGTGTTGAAAATGACACCGTTGACCGAGGGGGCACGTGGAATTGTTGAACGCGAAGCACTTCCCCTTCGCCGGCGCCTGCTGCGCAGAATGGGCCACGCTCCAAGGGCAGCGCGGCGCAGCCTCAAAGGCAGGCCGGGAATGATTTGCCACCGCGGCCTGTGCCACGGACCCCCCTTTTGCCACCATTTTCATATCCTGCGCCCATGTGACCCGAAGCCATACCTCCACATCTTTGCACCCAAAGTCAATGATGTGCAGACAATCGTGCTTCTGACGGAACTGCTTGTCATAATGCAGCCACGTATCGTCCTTAGACTGACGCTGCATGTCATGCACGAGGTGAATGTACCTGATGACGTTGATGTGCTCATCAGGGTGATCCTCCAAGTAGCATGCCGCGAACACGCAGAAACCCGCCAACTAATTGTCGTACGAGTGAAAGGCCTCCGCCCCAATACCGCCCTTCGCAAGCGCTTCCTTACCTTCCCTCTTGGTGTCCTCCATCAATGTGAAAAGGTCGACGTATTCCCCCCGCCTTCACAGACAGGCACCCGCAGCGGCACCAGGAGACTGAGCCCCGGCCGTGAGCGCAGCGCTCAGGCCCGAGACGGAGAGGGGGGAGCAGCAGCATAACGTGTAGGGGCACCAGCAGAGCGGCGGGGACGGGACAAGGCGGCTAGCACAAAAAAACAGGAGGCAATGGGCAACAGAAAGGGGGACACAAAGTGGGCACAATATAAAATGCACCCAGGCCAGGCAAGTGAGTAAAAGCAATAAGAAACAAGCAGCACAAACACAGGAGAAAGGGGGGTGAAGAGCACTCACCCCTACCACGATTAAAGCAGAAGAGGCTGACCCAGCCCCTTTACCAGGCTTAAAAACCCTTTCCACCTACCCCCAACGTTCACTCCTATTGGTTAACAATAAACTCCCATAATGCCTTACCGTCCTGCCCGCCAGACTAGCTGAGGTTTAACCCACTCCTCTCCTATTCTGTCAATTCGTTCTCCAAATAGTCAGAAATAGCACACAGCTGCATGTGTATGTGAGTGGCTTGCATTAATATTGCAGCAGTTTTGAGTCAAGTCTCTATAACAATCTCATCTACATATCATTGCATTATTTATTTATAAACATTTATTTATGTACTGTGTAGTGACATCATACCACACAGCTCTTTACACTTGAGCACAAGCAGCATAATAACACCAGACTGGGTATAAAACAAAGAGATAAGAGGGCCCTGCAACCAAACTTGTAAGCATCAACATACCTCCCAACTGTCCCAATTTTCGCAGGACAGTCCCGTTTTCTTGGGACTGTCCCGCTGTCCCACCCGCGGGTCGCAGTGTCCCATGGTGGGGGCAGTTGGGAGGCTCTGTCACTCTCAGCGGTGAATAGATGCTGTGCGCATGCGCACAGCGTATATTCAGTGGAGACAGAGGGAGAGGGGTCATGCCAGCAGCTCCCAGAGCGCTTGGCATATACCTTCAGAGATTAAACCGAGGGCGTGGCTTGCGATTGTGGGCCCTCCGCGAAGCCATGCCCCCTTTTCAGGCGCGCGCTACGCGCGCGTAAAGATGTCCCTCTTTCCATCTCTTAAATGTTGGGAGGTATGCATCAATGTCACATACACAAATATATCTGGTCATTCAAATAGGATTTCTACACAAGTGGAATGGAAAGTGGGCCTGCCGGCTGCCAGTGCATCGGAAATGCTGAACATGTCCCCATTTTATATAAGCACTAGCTGTAATGCCCAATATTTAGTTATTTTCTCTCTACACTTCCACCTCCCTCTCTTTCTCTCCATCTCTCGCCTTCTTTGAAATGGATTCTGACGGGGAAGGGGAGCCAGTGAAGGGCTTGTAAGAGAGGGGAGGGGGACATAGGGCCTAATTCAGACCTGATCGTAGCTGCAACTTTGTTAGCAGATGGGCAAAACCATGGTGGTTATTCCGAGTTGTTTGCTAGCTGTTTTAGTTCGCAGCGCAGCGATTAGGTAAAAAAGCAGCACTTCTGCGCATGCGTATGTGGCGCAATGCGCATGCACAATGTATTTTCACAACAACCGATGTAGTTTCACACAAGGTCTAGCGACGCTTTTTAGTCGCACTGCTGGCCGCAGAGTGATTGACAGGAAGTGGGTGTTTCTGGGTGATAACTGACCGTTTTCGGGGAGTGTGTATAAAAACTCAGGCGTGTCGAAAAAAAAACGCAGGCGTGTCTGGAGAAACGCAGGCGTGTCTGGCCGACCGCACGGCGTGTTCGTGACGTCAAAACAGGAACTAAACAGTCTGAAGTGATCGCAAACTAGCAGTAGGTCTGGAGCTACTCTGAAACAACACAATCTTTTTTTGTAGCAGTGCTGCGATCCTTTCGTTCGCACTTCTGCTAAGCTAAGATACACTCCCAGAGGGCGGCGGTTTAGCGTTTGCACGGCTGCTAAAAGCAGCTAGCGAGCGAACAACTCGGAATGAGGGCCCATGTGCACTGCAGTGGGAGGGCAAATATAACATGTGCAGAGAGAGTTAGATTTGGGTGGGTTATATTGTTTCTGTGCAGGGTAAATACTGGCTGCTTTATTTTTACACTGCAATTTAGATTTCAGTTTGAACACACCCCACCCAAATCTAACTCTGTCTGCACCTCTGTCTGCACATGTTATATCTGTCCCCCCTGCAGTGCACATGGTTTTGCCCATCTGCTAACAAATTTCTGCTACGATCAGGTCTGAATTAGGCCCATAGGGGTTCATTCCGACCCGATCGCTCGCTTCAGTTTATCGCAGCGCAGTGATCTTGTCGGAACTGCGCATGTGCCGGCGCCGCAGTGCACCAGCGCATGCCAGACGCTGAAGGCCGTCGTTGCCTAGCGATCGCCTCTGGCCAGAGTAACTCCAGCACTGGCCGGGAGTAACTCCTGAGATGCAAAAGCATCGCCGCTGCGCGATGCTTTTGCATTTCTGCAGGGGTAGGGGGTTGCCAGCACTGACATATGGGTCGGACTAGCCCTGTGCTGGGTATCCCCCCGCATGTCTGAGTGCCTGATCGTAGCTGTGCTAAATTTAGCACAGCTACGATCAACTCAGAATGACCCCCATAGTACGTATTTATACCACTCCCTTTGTTAATGCCTAGTGATACAGCTGTTCTGGTTACAGGTAAAGTGTATACAGAGAGATTCTTGATTAATTACAGTATGTCCCATTTACTTTGGAATTAGCAAAATTTGGTATATCATCAAGGTGCCAACGTGTTACAAGTAGAGATGAGCGGGTTCGGTTCCTCTGAATCTGAACCCGCCCGAACTTCATGTTTTTTCTCACGGGTCCGAGCGACTCGGATCTTCCCGCCTTGCTCGGTTAACCCGAGCGCGCCCGAACGTCATCATGACGCTGTCGGATTCTCGCGAGGCTCGGATTCTATTGCGAGACTCGGATTCTATATAAGGAGCCGCGCGTCGCCGCCATTTTCACACGTGCATTGAGATTGATAGGGAGAGGACGTGGCTGGCGTCCTCTCCATTTAGATTAGAAGAGAGAGAGTGAGATTGATTTGAGACAGAGACACTTGATTTACTGGAGCTTAGGAGTACTGTAGAGAGTGCAGAGTTTACTAGTGACTGACCACAGTGACCACCAGACAGTGCAGTTTTATTTAATATAATCCGTTCTCTGCCTGAAAAAAATGATACACAGTGACTCAGTCACATACCATATCTGTGTGCACTGCTCAGCCCAGTGTGCTGCATCATCTATGTATATATCTGACTGTGCTCACACAGCTTATAATTGTGGGGGAGACTGGGGAGCAGTGCCAGTTATAGGTTATAGCAGGAGCCAGGAGTACATATTATTAAAATTAAACAGTGCACACTTTTGCTGCAGGAGTGCCACTGCCAGTGTGACTGACCAGTGACCTGACCACACTGACCACCAGTATAGTTAGTAGTATACTATATTGTGATTGCCTGAAAAAGTTAAACACTCGTCGTGTGACTTGTGTGGTGTTTTTTTTTTTATTCTATAAAAAACTCATTCTGCTGACAGACAGTGTCCAGCAGGTCCGTCATTATATAATATATACCTGTCCGGCTGCAGTAGTGATATATATATATTTTTTATATCATTATTTATCATCCAGTCGCAGCAGACACAGTACGGTAGTTCACGGCTGTAGCTACCTCTGTGTCGGCACTCGGCAGTCCATCCATAATTGTATACCACCTACCCGTGTTTTTTTTTTCTTTCTTCTTTATACATACTACATCTCATTATCATCCAGTCTATATTAGCAGCAGACACAGTACAGTACGGTAGTCCACGGCTGTAGCTACCTCTGTGTCGGCACTCGGCAGTCCGTCCATAATTGTATACCACCTACCCGTGGTTTTTTTTTCTTTCTTCTTTATACATACATACTACATCTCATTATCAACCAGTCTATATTAGCAGCAGACACAGTACAGTACGGTAGTCCACGGCTGTAGCTACCTCTGTGTCGGCACTCGGCAGTCCGTCCACAATTGTATACCACCTACCCGTGGTTTTTTTTTCTTTCTTCTTTATACATACATACTACATCTCATTATCAACCAGTCTATATTAGCAGCAGACACAGTACAGTACGGTAGTCCACGGCTGTAGCTACCTCTGTGTCGGCACTCGGCAGTCCATCCATAATTGTATACCACCTACCCGTGGTTTTTTTTTCTTTCTTCTTTATACATACTACATCTCATTATCATCCAGTCTATATTAGCAGCAGACACAGTACAGTACGGTAGTCCACGGCTGTAGCTACCTCTGTGTCGGCACTCGGCAGTCCGTCCATAATTGTATACCACCTACCCGTGGTTTTTTTTTCTTTCTTCTTTATACATACATACTACATCTCTTTATCAACCAGTCTATATTAGCAGCAGACACAGTACAGTACGGTAGTCCACGGCTGTAGCTACCTCTGTGTCGGCACTCGGCAGTCCATCCATAATTGTATACCACCTATCCGTGGTTTTTTTTCTTTCTTCTTTATACATACATACTACATCTCTTTATCAACCAGTCTATATTAGCAGCAGACACAGTACAGTAGTCCACGGCTGTAGCTACCTCTGTGTCGGCACTCGGCAGTCCATCCATAATTGTATACCACCTACCCGTGGTTTTTTTTTCTTTCTTCTTTATACATACATACTACATCTCTTTATCAACCAGTCTATATTAGCAGCAGACACAGTACGGTAGTCCACGGCTGTAGCTACCTCTGTGTCGGCACTCGGCAGTCCATCCATAATTGTATACCACCTACCCGTGGTTTTTTTTTCTTTCTTCTTTATACATACTACATCTCATTATCATCCAGTCTATATTAGCAGCAGACACAGTACAGTACGGTAGTCCACGGCTGTAGCTACCTCTGTGTCGGCACTCGGCAGTCCGTCCATAATTGTATACCACCTACCCGTGTTTTTTTTTTCTTTCTTCTTTATACATACATACTACATCTCATTATCAACCAGTCTATATTAGCAGCAGACACAGTACAGTACGGTAGTCCACGGCTGTAGCTACCTCTGTGTCGGCACTCGGCAGTCCATCCATAATTGTATACCACCTACCCGTGGTTTTTTTTTCTTTCTTCTTTATACATACTACATCTCATTATCATCCAGTCTATATTAGCAGCAGACACAGTACAGTACGGTAGTCCACGGCTGTAGCTACCTCTGTGTCGGCACTCGGCAGTCCGTCCATAATTGTATACCACCTACCCGTGGTTTTTTTTTCTTTCTTCTTTATACATACATACTACATCTCTTTATCAACCAGTCTATATTAGCAGCAGACACAGTACAGTACGGTAGTCCACGGCTGTAGCTACCTCTGTGTCGGCACTCGGCAGTCCGTCCATAATTGTATACCACCTACCCGTGGTTTTTTTTTCTTTCTTCTTTATACATACATACTACATCTCTTTATCAACCAGTCTATATTAGCAGCAGACACAGTACGGTAGTCCACGGCTGTAGCTACCTCTGTGTCGGCACTCGGCAGTCCGTCCATAATTGTATACTAATATCCATCCATCTCCATTGTTTACCTGAGGTGCCTTTTAGTTGTGCCTATTAAAATATGGAGAACAAAAATGTTGAGGTTCCAAAATTAGGGAAAGATTAAGATCCACTTCCACCTCGTGCTGAAGCTGCTGCCACTAGTCATGGCCGAGACGATGAAATGCCAGCAACGTCGTCTGCCAAGGCCGATGCCCAATGTCATAGTACAGAGCATGTCAAATCCAAAACACCAAATATCAGTAAAAAAAGGACTCCAAAACCTAAAATAAAATTGTCGGAGGAGAAGCGTAAACTTGCCAATATGCCATTTACCACACGGAGTGGCAAGGAACGGCTGAGGCCCTGGCCTATGTTCATGGCTAGTGGTTCAGCTTCACATGAGGATGGAGGCACTCAGCCTCTCGCTAGAAAAATGAAAAGACTCAAGCTGGCAAAAGCAGTAGCACCGCAAAGAACTGTGCGTTCTTCGAAATCCCAAATCCACAAGGAGAGTCCAATTGTGTCGGTTGCGATGCCTGACCTTCCCAACACTGGACGTGAAGAGCATGCGCCTTCCACCATTTGCACGCCCCCTGCAAGTGCTGGAAGGAGCACCCGCAGTCCAGTTCCTGATAGTCAGATTGAAGATGTCAGTGTTGAAGTACACCAGGATGAGGAGGATATGGGTGTTGCTGGCGCTGGGGAGGAAATTGACCAGGAGGATTCTGATGGTGAGGTGGTTTGTTTAAGTCAGGCACCCGGGGAGACACCTGTTGTCCGTGGGAGGAATATGGCCGTTGACATGCCTGGTGAAAATACCAAAAAAATCAGCTCTTCGGTGTGGAACTATTTCAACAGAAATGCGGACAACAGGTGTCAAGCCGTGTGTTCCCTTTGTCAAGCTGTAATAAGTAGGGGTAAGGACGTTAACCACCTCGGAACATCCTCCCTTATACGTCACCTGCAGCGCATTCATAATAAGTCAGTGACAAGTTCAAAAACTTTGGGTGACAGCGGAAGCAGTCCACTGACCAGTAAATCCCTTCCTCTTGTAACCAAGCTCACGCAAACCACCCCACCAACTCCCTCAGTGTCAATTTCCTCCTTCCCCAGGAATGCCAATAGTCCTGCAGGCCGTGTCACTGGCAATTCTGACGATTCCTCTCCTGCCTGGGATTCCTCCGATGCATCCTTGCGTGTAACGCCTACTGCTGCTGGCGCTGCTGTTGTTGCTGCTGGGAGTCGATGGTCATCCCAGAGGGGAAGTCGTAAGACCACTTTTACTACTTCCACCAAGCAATTGACTGTCCAACAGTCCTTTGCGAGGAAGATGAAATATCACAGCAGTCATCCTACTGCAAAGCGGATAACTGAGGCCTTGGCATCCTGGGTGGTGAGAAACGTGGTTCCGGTATCCATCATTACTGCAGAGCCCACTAGAGACTTGTTGGAGGTACTGTGTCCCCGATACCAAATACCATCTAGGTTCCATTTCTCTAGGCAGGCGATACCGAAAATGTACACAGATCTCAGAAAAAGAGTCACCAGTGTCCTAAAAAATGCAGCTGTACCCAATGTCCACTTAACCACGGACATGTGGACAAGTGGAGCAGGGCAGGGTCAGGACTATATGACTGTGACAGCCCACTGGGTAGATGTATGGACTCCCGCCGCAAGAACAGCAGCGGCGGCACCAGTAGCAGCATCTCGCAAACGCCAACTCTTTCCTAGGCAGGCTACGCTTTGTATCACCGGTTTCCAGAATACGCACACAGCTGAAAACCTCTTACGGCAACTGAGGAAGATCATCGCGGAATGGCTTACCCCAATTGGACTCTCCTGTGGATTTGTGGCATCGGACAACGCCAGCAATATTGTGTGTGCATTAAATATGGGCACATTCCAGCACGTCCCATGTTTTGCACATACCTTGAATTTGGTGGTGCAGAATTATTTAAAAAACGACAGGGGCGTGCAAGAGATGCTGTCGGTGGCCAGAAGAATTGCGGGATACTTTCGGCGTACAGGCACCACGTACAGAAGACTGGAGCACCACCAAAAACTACTGAACCTGCCCTGCCATCATCTGAAGCAAGAAGTGGTAACGAGGTGGAATTCAACCCTCTATATGCTTCAGAGGTTGGAGGAGCAGCAAAAGGCCATTCAAGCCTATACAATTGAGCACGATATAGGAGGTGGAATGCACCTGTCTCAAGCGCAGTGGAGAATGATTTCAACGTTGTGCAAGGTTCTGATGCCCTTTGAACTTGCCACACGTGAAGTCAGTTCAGACACTGCCAGCCTGAGTCAGGTCATTCCCCTCATCAGGCTTTTGCAGAAGAAGCTGGAGACATTGAAGGAGGAGCTAACACGGAGCGATTCCGCTAGGCATGTGGGACTTGTGGATGGAGCCCTTAATTCGCTTAACAAGGATTCACGGGTGGTCAATCTGTTGAAATCAGAGCACTACATTTTGGCCACCATGCTCGATCCTAGATTTAAAGCCTACCTTGGATCTCTCTTTCCGGCAGACACAAGTCTGCTGGGGTTGAAAGACCTGCTGGTGAGAAAATTGTCAAGTCAAGCGGAACGCGACCTGTCAACATCTCCTCCTTCACATTCTCCCGCAACTGGGGGTGCGAGGAAAAGGCTCAGAATTCCGAGCCCACCCGCTGGCGGTGATGCAGGGCAGTCTGGAGCGACTGCTGATGCTGACATCTGGTCCGGACTGAAGGACCTGACAACGATTACGGACATGTCGTCTACTGTCACTGCATATAATTCTCTCCCCATTGAAAGAATGGTGGAGGATTATATGAGTGACCGCATCCAAGTAGGCACGTCACACAGTCCGTACTTATACTGGCAGGAAAAAGAGGCAATTTGGAGGCCCTTGCACAAACTGGCTTTATTCTACCTAAGTTGCCCTCCCACAAGTGTGTACTCCGAAAGAGTGTTTAGTGCCGCCGCTCACCTTGTCAGCAATCGGCGTACGAGGTTACATCCAGAAAATGTGGAGAAGATGATGTTCATTAAAATGAATTATAATCAATTCCTCCGCGGAGACATTGACCAGCAGCAATTGCCTCCACAAAGTACACAGGGAGCTGAGATGGTGGATTCCAGTGGGGACGAATTGATAATCTGTGAGGAGGGGGATGTACACGGTGATATATCGGAGGATGATGATGAGGTGGACATCTTGCCTCTGTAGAGCCAGTTTGTGCAAGGAGAGATTAATTGCTTCTTTTTTGGGGGGGGTCCAAACCAACCCGTCATTTCAGTCACAGTCGTGTGGCAGACCCTGCCACTGAAATGATGGGTTGGTTAAAGTGTGCATGTCCTGTTTTGTTTATACAACATAAGGGTGGGTGGGAGGGCCCAAGGACAATTCCATCTTGCACCTCTTTTTTCTTTTATTTTTCTTTGCGTCATGTGCTGTTTGGGGAGGGTTTTTTGGAAGGGCCATCCTACGTGACACTGCAGTGCCACTCCTAGATGGGCCCGGTGTTTGTGTCGGCCACTAGGGTCGCTTATCTTACTCACACAGTCAGCTACCTCATTGCGCCTCTTTTTTTCTTTGCGTCATGTGCTGTTTGGGGAGGGTTTTTTGGAAGGGCCATCCTACGTGACACTGCAGTGCCACTCCTAGATGGGCCCGGTGTTTGTGTCGGCCACTAGGGTCGCTTATCTTACTCACACAGTCAGCTACCTCATTGCGCCTCTTTTTTTCTTTGCGTCATGTGCTGTTTGGGGAGGGTTTTTTGGAAGGGACATCCTGCGTGACACTGCAGTGCCACTCCTAGATGGGCCCGGTGTTTGTGTCGGCCACTAGGGTCGCTAATCTTACTCACACAGCTACCTCATTGCGCCTCTTTTTTTCTTTGCGTCATGTGCTGTTTGGGGAGGGGTTTTTGGAAGGGACATCCTGCGTGACACTGCAGTGACACTCCTAGATGGGCCCGGTGTTTGTGTCGGCCACTAGGGTCGCTTATCTTACTCACACAGTCAGCTACCTCATTGCGCCTCTTTTTTTCTTTGCGTCATGTGCTGTTTGGGGAGGGTTTTTTGGAAGGGCCATCCTGCGTGACACTGCAGTGCCACTCCTAGATGGGCCCGGTGTTTGTGTCGGCCACTAGGGTCGCTTATCTTACTCACACAGTCAGCTACCTCATTGCGCCTCTTTTTTTCTTTGCGTCATGTGCTGTTTGGGGAGGGTTTTTTGGAAGGGACATCCTGCGTGACACTGCAGTGCCACTCCTAGATGGGCCCGGTGTTTGTGTCGGCCACTAGGGTCGCTAATCTTACTCACACAGCTACCTCATTGCGCCTCTTTTTTTCTTTGCGTCATGTGCTGTTTGGGGAGGGTTTTTTGGAAGGGACATCCTGCGTGACACTGCAGTGCCACTCCTAGATGGGCCCGGTGTTTGTGTCGGCCACTAGGGTCGCTTATCTTACTCACACAGTCAGCTACCTCATTGCGCCTCTTTTTTTCTTTGCGTCATGTGCTGTTTGGGGAGGGTTTTTTGGAAGGGACATCCTGCGTGACACTGCAGTGCCACTCCTAGATGGGCCCGGTGTTTGTGTCGGCCACTAGGGTCGCTAATCTTACTCACACAGCTACCTCATTGCGCCTCTTTTTTTCTTTGCGTCATGTGCTGTTTGGGGAGGGTTTTTTGGAAGGGACATCCTGCGTGACACTGCAGTGCCACTCCTAGATGGGCCCGGTGTTTGTGTCGGCCACTAGGGTCGCTTATCTTACTCACACAGCGACCTCGGTGCAAATTTTAGGACTAAAAATAATATTGTGAGGTGTGAGGTATTCAGAATAGACTGAAAATGAGTGGAAATTATGGTTTTTGAGGTTAATAATACTTTGGGATCAAAATGACCCCCAAATTCTATGATTTAAGCTGTTCTTTAGGGTTTTTTGAAAAAAACACCCGAATCCAAAACACACCCGAATCCGACAAAAAAAATTCGGTGAGGTTTTGCCAAAACGCGGTCGAACCCAAAACACGGCCGCGGAACCGTACCCAAAACCAAAACACAAAACCCGAAAAATTTCAGGCGCTCATCACTAGTTACAAGGGGAGGTAAAATGCTCCTCTTAGCACTAGGTTAGCAGATAAAAAAATGTCAAGACCTGGATCTACCATGTCCTACCACCAATTTTCATTAGATAAAGAAAAAATACATATTTTTGGAGGAATTCGGCAGAATCCATGTTTGAAAAAGAAAAATGGGTATAGGCTTTTTTTATGTTTGGCAGAATAATATTGGTTCATTGCTTCCTCCCAGGAAAAGACAGATTCACAATAGCTTGTGTCTTATGTCTTTGTAAAAATTCCGGATACTTGATGGAGAACCGCCAATTATAATTTCAATTATTGGGTAGTGATGAATGCAAATCCCAGCTAGACGTGCAGTCTAATCCTAGACCTTTAATATCATCAATCTTTATAAGGAGCCAGATGTGACTTTAGCCAATTCAAGGGGTCTATTTACCAATCTTTGGACGGAAATAAAGTGGATGGAGATAAAGTACCAGCCAATCAGCTCCTAACTGCCATGTCACAGGCTGTGTTTGAAAAATGACAGGAGCTGGTTGGGTGGTGCTTTATCTCCATCCACTTTATGTCCATCCAAGTCTTAGTAAATAGACCAGTATATGGGCAGGATGTACTAAATGGAAAAAGCGATAAACTCCCGTTTACTGCATTTTCCTAATGTACTAACCCCCCAGCCGGCAGGTCAGCCTATGGGCATCTCTCCGCAGTGCTGTGTGAGGGATCCAATAGGATCCCTCCCAGCATGCCTCGTGCCCGCCCCTGTAACACTACGCATGCGCAGACTGACTCCCGGGGCCGATTCCCTGAAGGCAGCCGCTGCGCATCGCGGAGGAAAGCTCTTTTTGGAACAGTTGTCCTCCACAATGCTGATCGCATATGTAAGTACATATGCAATCAGCATCATGGAGCCATGCGGTGATGTGCATTAGTACATCCCGCCCTATTACTGCTATGTACAATGATACAGACTGCTGGCCTTCACATATCTTGTTTTGAAGTTGTTTTATTGTTACCTCTTATAATGTTTTACTTGGCATTGTACTGTCATACTATTGACAACTGATATATTAAATTACAAAATAAAAATAAATGAATAAAAAAAGAATGGGTTACCAAACTTGAAGTAGCAGATAATGCTGCCAGGGTATTATAGAAAGCTACTGAACAATAGAGAAGAAATGTGCCAATTTCAGGTGAAGTAAGCTGCCAAATATCCTCTAAAAGCTGCCAGAGGTACCAAAGGAGTCACAGAGAGAAAGCAGGACCAGCCCAGAGGCGGTGGTGTAACTAGAAGCTTGGAGGCCCCTGGCAAACTCTCAAGGTGGTCCTCCTAGTTGATTTCTATAGACCCTTAGGTCTACATGTTTTATCATATCCCGCAAGTACACTAACCTCCACTGGCAGACATAAGCGACCAAGGAGGCTCCTGAAGCAGCAGACAGTGGGTGTTCAGACAGGTCCAGCAGACAGCAGCATTGGCATAGTTGTGGCAGACAGTGACCTGAAAGTTCAGGTAGCTTAGTGGGCCTCCTTCCCCTTGTGGTCCCCTGGACATTTGCCACTCTAGCCACACTGTAGTAACACCACTGCCCAGAGGAACAGAGAAAGTCTAAACTTGTTGCACTTGTTTCAGATAATTCTGCTCATTTTCCATTTTTCCAGGTTACTGCTTCAGATGTTGATAAAATTACTGCTACTACTACAATATTGTCTACAAATCATAGTGACTGGAGAACCATCTACTAAATATGTAACACACCCTGACACCTCAGGGAACTTCTCCGCTGCCTTGAACAGAGGATGAAGTGATGGCCCATTGCCTGTTGGCGGTGAATTTAAGCTCCACAATATACATTGACATCTACAGTTCATCTTATCCACAAGTTAGAGAAGAGATTATTTTAAGATAACTGGGAATCTTAATGCAAATGGCAGCTACATGTTTAATAGGTTGATTTCCATAGAGGGCAGAGTCTAACCACAGCTTTTCCCACTTGCGCAAAGCTTATAGTTCACCCACCAGCGTTTTAAGAGAGGAGGAGGCCCGGGTGCAGCCTCCTCCGTTCGAGCCCCCTCCTCTCTGCCAGCAGCGCCGAGAGTCTGAGCACTAGAGCACTCAGACTCTACTGCGCATGCGCAGATCTCCAGGAAATTGGTGCGGCAGCCATTTTCCCTGAGATTTCTCTATTGCGCATGCGCAGAACTCTGTGAAAATGGCCGCTGGGCCATTTTCACTGAGTTTTAACACCGCTGTGGACGTCGCCGTGGGACTCCGGAGGGGTGAGTATTCAGAAAATGGGTGCAGCGTGTGCGGTGGGGGCCCCCTCTGGACTCAGGGGCCAGTGTGCACCGCACACACTGCACCCATTATAGAAACACCAGTGAGTTCACCTGCTTATTAACAAAAAAAAGAGCTACTGTATAACAGGGCCACTGTCAGCAAGATGACGACTACTGACTGAAACACCCTAAGGAATGCTCCGGGTGGTTTATAGGTGCCGTGGAGCAGTGACGATACCGCACCCAGGGGGCAGCACTGCTAGCACACTCCTGATCATGGCCCTTTCAACAAAACACTCTATAATGTAAAGATGTGTCCTCGTACATCTAGACTCAATACGCCATGCAGCGCAAGATGTCTGGCGTGAGTGAGCTGCTAGGTCCCGTGCTTGCTGATTAATTGATAACACTTGTATATTGGCCCTCATTCCGAGTTCTTCGCTCGCTAGCTACTTTTAGCAGAAATGCAAATGCAAAGCCAACGCCCTCTGGGAGTGTATCTTAGCATAGCAGAATTGCTAACGAAAGATTAGCAATTCTGCTATTAAGTAATTCCTTGCAGTTTCTGAGCAGCTCCAGACCTACTCCTAGATTGCGATCACCTCAGTCCGTTTAGTTCCTGGTTTGACGTCACAAACACGCCCAGCGTCCGGCCAGCCACTCCTCTGTTTCTCCAGCCACTCCTGCGTTTTTACCTGGCACGCCTGCCTTTTTTAAAACACTCAATGAAAACTGCCAGTTTCCGCCCAGAAACACCCACTTCCTGTCAATCACACTACGATCAGCAGAGCGATTGAAAAGCTTTGTTCGCCCGTGAGTAAAATAGCATAGTTTTGTGTAAAATTGCTTAGCGCGTGCGCCCTGCTGTCCATACGCATGCGCAGAACTGCCGGATTTTAGCCTATTAGCAATTCTGCAAAAAATAGCAGCGAGCGAACAACTCGGAATGACCACCTTTGTGTATGACTGAGTCTGTATACAGAGCAGAACAGAACTTGACATCCTGCAGTTGCTATTTTGGAAAGGGGCTGAAGCCAGTGTCATTTTAAAATAAAACAGCTGAGGGAGATAACACTGAAGAGTGGCTGGGACTTGCACAAAGAGTTAACCGTAACCTGGGTTATCAAAGATATGTCATCTGTATTAGGTTATTGTGGCAGTCTACTAATGGATAAAGGATGTTGCTAATTTAGTATAGGGTATAGTAAATTAGAAAAAGGGTAATAGCTTGTGTTATTGTAATTTACGGTTCTATCATAGCCAAGAAGCTATTTTGTGCTATGAGTGCACTTGTTGATAATATTAATGCTCCTAATACAAATATTTTATGCATCTTCTCCATCGTCAAAGTGGTTGTAAAAGCTACACATTATTTCATGACATTGACATGATTGAAAAGCCTTTCCCATTCAAGCTACTTGAGATAAAGTAAATAATTATGCTCACAGCAGGTTTTGTTGAGGAAAATTATATAATGCAGTCCGCCAATTCAGTAATATATGTATGACTTGTCTTCCATCTCCAAATTAATTTTGAAATGTTTTGAATGATCTGGCAAATGTATATAAATGACTTCATATTGTCACTCCCAACATGGCAGGGAAGGAGCCTGTTTGCTCCAGTCTCATCAGTTAACTCTGCAAAAAAGGTAGCTTACTAGAATATTCTAGTAATACAACCAGGGTCGTAACTACAACTTTGTGGACCCCATAGATAATTCTTGAAAGAGCCCTACCCCCCTCCCATTGGCACCGATATGAAAAAAAATAAAAAATACCCAGCACTGTAGGCTTAGTCCCTCAGCACCCCAACCTAACTGTCATGTTCCAATTTCCCAGGGAGGGACTGTGTAAATCCAGACTAGGGGTTTTAATGCTGTTGGCGGGCCACTGCTGAGAGGGTGGATACACTAAGATGCTCCACAACAGGTTAGATACACAAAAATACCAAAATCTCTGCGCTGCATATACATGGTTACGCAGCGGCCGCTGGTGGTGCGTGGAGGGATTCCTCTCAGGGGGAGTCACGAAAAGAAACCCATAGACTTCTATTGGGTAATGCCACCAAAAGATGACATTACCCACTTCTCTCCCATAGAGAGGAGCCGGCGCCCGGAGACAGCAGCAGCAGCAGCGGTCCGGAAGCAGGAGCGAGGCTGGTAAGTATTGTTTTTTTTCTTTTAGGGTTTAAAAGCGTCGCTACTACAGGGGGCACTACTACAGGGGGCACTGCTACAGGGGGAACAGCTACTGGGGCAAATCAACTGGGGGCACAACTACTGCGGGCACAGCTACTGGGGGCAAATCTACAGGGAGGCACAAGTACAGGGGGCACAACTACTGTGGACACAGCTACAGGGGGCACAGCTATAGGGGGCAAATCAACTGGGGGGCACAACTACTTTGGGCAAATCTGGGGGCACAGCTACTGGGGGCACAACTGTGGACACGACCCTCCCCTATGAAGCCACGCCCCTATTTTTCACGAACAAACTGTTTTGCTGTGGCGGGGGGGGGGGGGGGGGCGCCAGTGGAAACTTTCACACTGGGCGCCGTGTATAACCGGCCCTGATATATATATATATACAGTATATATATGTGTGTGTAGTATGGTATGGCGGCGGCCGGGCTCCCGGCAGCCAGCATACCTGCGCCGGGATCCCGACCGCCGGCATACAGACAGCTGGGCGGGCGCAAATAAGCCCCTTGGAGGCTCGCTGCGCTTGCCACGCTGCGGGCACAGTGTCGCGCTACGCGCTTCACGCTGTTTATTCTCCCTCCGGACCCCCAAGAGGGAGAAAAGTTGTCGGGTATGCCTGGTGTCGGGATTCTGGTGCCGGTATACTGTGCGCCTGGATTCCAACAGCCGGCAAACTGAATACCACCCATATATTATAAGGGCACGGTCGTGCCCTTATATTAAGGCTGAATCGAACAAACGGATTTCTCCCATAGGGAACTTCAGAGATGGGGGCATGGTGTTTGAGGGGCTACACCTCAAACGTGATTAGACGTACCGAGCTGAAATTTGGCATGGATGCGTAGAATCGTCACCCGGTGCTGCATGCCAAATTTCAGGCCAAAATAATAAAAACTGAGGAATTGGGAGTAACCTAAAGTTCCAACTGTCATTTTTTTTCTGCAACTTCCTGTATGGCTTTTTGACAACGTTTTCCTATAGAGTGAATGAGGAGATTTTTGGGAAGGCATAACTCAGGGTAGAGGACAAAGAAAGACTTGGGGTTTGTTTTATTAGACAGAGTATGTCCCAGTGTAGTGCCTTTTGGGGTTGTGGTTTTTGAGAAAGTTATAGTTTTTTTTTAATTAAGTAAAATATGCCCCATTTTAAAGATAGGGCTTTTCAATTTGTTGTGCCTGCGCAGTGGCCGCCAGCAGGGGGTGTACAGAGAGTAGCTTCACTTGAGTGGAGCAATATGGCTGATCACTCCTCACATAGCCAATTTATTTTGTGATTATAAAAATAATTAGATCTATATGTATTATACAAAATGATTGGGGGGTGTTTTGGGACTGAGTGGATGCTGTCTGAGTCTTTTTTTAGTTATGGTGTCGTGTTAGTAAAAATATCTTACATCCGTATTATGCTGTGAGCGTGGCCAGGCAGTTTAGATGACGTCACTTAATTTATTCATGTGTGTGCCGCAATGCCAGATGGGGCGGCAAATTCAAATGTGCTCTTGTACTCTGTGACTGTGTACATTGCTGCCCGGCCGGCCGCCCTGTTACTGCTGCACCTGAAGCTGACATACAGTAGCAGCAGCACAGGACATCTGACGGGAAGACAGAGCGGGCAGCTAGTCGCCCCTGTCCCCATCACGACTGCCTCTCAGCAGTGACAACCTCGGCAGAGTGTTCCTGGGCGAGGCTCCCAGCAGCGCTGTGCACTAGTGATTCATGCGCTCGCCGGCGGGTAGCCTGATCTGTGTAACCCGCTGGATCTGCAGTGACTGGCTTCCACTACCTGCGGAGGCATGAGAATCGGAGGTTACCAGCAGCTACTGGGGATCCTCTGTGACCCTATCTCCCGCTCTATGCTCCTCCTCTACCTGACACTAATGTGCTCCAAGAGCCGGGAGGGCACCGGCCACCTGTACTGCCCCCTGCTGATGACAGTATTTTGGGTGTGGGTGGGTTACTATGGTGCGAGTGCTGGGCAGGAGGCACAGGACACATGCCCACTGTCAGCGCTCGTCATATGCTCCAGAGTCCTGGCCCTAGCTATAGGCAACTACCTAGGACATGGGGAAATCCTAGGGCCATCTGGGCAGGCAGAGCAGCACGGCATACTACTGTCAGTGCCTGCACAGCTGAAAGTGAAACTACAGAGGAGTCCGATCAGGGGGCGTGGCTACACGGGTCACTGCTGCCTTCCTGCAATGTGTGAAACTGAGAGGAGGAATGGCTCTGAGCTGCAATACTGAACATTGTGATATGCTGCCATGTAATTGTCATTTGTTAAGGTAAGGGAGGCACCATCTGTAAGTGAACATGTATGTATAAGTGTGTGGGTGTGAGTATATATGTGTATAAGTGTGTGGCTGTGAGTATATATGTGTATAAGTGTGTGGCTGTGAGTATATATGTGTATAAGTGTGTGGCTGTGTGTATATATGGGTATAGGTGTGTGGCTGTGTGTATAGGTGTGTGGCTGTGTGCATATATGGGTATAAGTGTGTGGCTGTGTGTATAAGTGTGTGACTGTATATTTGTACAGCTGTGTGTGTGTGTGTGTGTGTATATATATATATATATATATATACACGTACGGCTGTGTGCATATATGGGTATAGATATATGCGGATGTATGATTGCGTCAGAGTACGGATGTATAAGTGCACCAGCGTGCGGACGTATGAGAGCGTCAGTGTGCGGCAGTATGAGAGCGTCAGCGTGCGGCAGTATGAGAGCGTCGGCGTGCGGCAGTATGAGAGCGTCGGCGTGCGGACGTCTGAGAGCGTCAGCGTGCGGACGTCTGAGAGCATCAGCGTGCGGACGTCTGAGAGCGTCAGCGTGCGGACGACGTCTGAGAGCGTCAGCGTGCGGCGGTATGAGAGCGTCAGCGTGCGGCGGTATGAGAGCGTCAGCGTGCGGCGGTATGAGAGCATCAGTGTGTGAATGTATGAGAGCGTCAGTGTGCGGACGTATGAGAGCGTCAGTGTGCAGACGTATGAGAGCGTCAATGTGCGGATGTATGAATGTAAGAGCATCAGCGTGCGGTTGTTTGAGAGCGTCAACGTACGGATGTATGAGAGCGTCAACGTACGGATGTATGAGAGCGTCAACGTACGGATGTATGAGAGCGTCAACGTACGGATGTATGAGAGCGTCAGGGTAAGGATGTATGAGAGCGTCATGGTAAGGATGTATGAGAGCGTCATGGTAAGGATGTATGAGAGCGTCAGGGTAAGGATGTATGAGAGCGTCAGTGTGCGGACGTATGAGAGCGTCAGTGTGCGGACGTATGAGAGCGTCAGTGTGCGGACGTATGAGAGCGTCAGTGTGCGGACGTATGAGAGCGTCAGTGTGCGGACGTATGAGAGCGTCAGTGTGCGGACGTATGAGAGCGTCAGTGTGCGGACGTATGAGAGCGTCAGTGTGCGGACGTATGAGAGCGTCAGTGTGCGGACGTATGAGAGCGTCAGTGTGCGGACGTATGAGAGCGTCAGTGTGCGGACGTATGAGTGCGTCAGTGTGCGGACGTATGAGTGCGTCAGTGTGCGGACGTATGAGTGCGTCAGTGTGCGGACGTATGAGTGCGTCAGTGTGCGGACGTATGAGTGCGTCAGTGTGCGGACGCGTATGAGAGCGTCAGTGTGCGGACGTCTGAGAGCGTCAGTGTGCGGACGTCTGAGAGCGTCAGTGTGCGGACGTCTGAGAGCGTCAGTGTGCGGACGTCTGAGAGCGTCAGTGTGCGGACGTCTGAGAGCGTCAGTGTGCGGACGTCTGAGAGCGTCAGTGTGCGGACGTCTGAGAGCGTCAGTGTGCGGACGTCTGAGAGCGTCAGTGTGCGGACGTATGAGAGCGTCGGTGCGGACGTATGAGAGCGTCAGTATGCGGATGTATGAGAGCGTCAGTGAGCGGCTGTATGAATGTAAGAGCGTCAGCGTGCGGATGTTTGAGATCGTCAGGGTGCAGATGTCTGAGAGAGTCAGGGTGCGGATGTATGAGAGACAGGGTGCGGATGTATGAGAGCGTCAGCGTGCGGATTTATGAGAGCGTCAGCGTGCGGATGTATGAGAGCATCAGTGTGCGGATGTATGAGAGCGTCAGCGTGCGGACGTATGAATGTAAGAGCGTCAGCGTGCAGATGTATGAGAGCGTCAGCGTGCGGATGTGTGAGAGCGTCAGCGTGGGGATGTATGAGAGCGTCAGCGTGGGGATGTATGAGAGCGTCAGCGTGCGGATGTATGAGAGCGTCAGCGTGCGGATGTATGAGAGCGTCAGCGTGCGGATGTATGAGAGCGTCAGCGTGCGGATGTATGAGAGCGTCAGCGTGCGGATGTATGAGAGCGTCAGCGTGCGGATGTATGAGAGCGTCAGCGTGCGGATGTATGAGAGCGTCAGCGTGCGGATGTATGAGAGCGTCAGCGTGCGGATGTATGAGAGCGTCAGCGTGCGGATGTATGAGAGCGTCAGCGTGCGGATGTATGAGAGAGTCAGCGTGCGGATGTATGAGAACGTCAGCGTGCGGATGTATGAGAGATGCAGTGTGCGGATGCATGAGAGCGTCAGCGTGCGGATGTATGAGAGCGTCAGCGTGCGGATGTATGAGAGCGTCAGCGTGCGGATGTATGAGAGCGTCAGCGTGCGGATGTATGAGAGCGTCAGCGTGCGGATGTATGAGAGCGTCAGCGTGCGGATGTATGAGAGAGTCAGCGTGCGGATGAATGAGAGTCAGCGTGCGGATGAATGAGAGAGTCAGCGTGCGGATGAATGAGAGAGTCAGCGTGCGGATGTATGAGAACGTCAGTGTGCGAATGTATGAGAGATGCAGTGTACGGATGCATGAGAGCGTCAGCGTGCGGATGCATGAGAGCGTCAGCGTGCGGATGCATGAGAGATGCAGTGTACGGATGTATGAGAGCGGCAGTGTACGGATGTATGAGAGCGGCAGTGTACGGATGTAGGGATGTACAGCAGCGCCGTAACTACGTGTGTGCCATTGGTAGTAGTGCCGCTGCAGCAGTCCCCTCTCCTTCAGCATTGGCTGCCCGGCGCTGCTGTGAATGCTGGGATGCGCTTCCCTCATCCCAGCATTCACAGCGGCGGCCAGCCAATACGGAAGGAGAGGGGACTGCTGCAGCGGTCTACTACCAATTACATAGCGCTGCAGCGGCTCCTGTCCCCCTCCCTCCTCCTCCTTCTTCCCAGCAGCTGCCCGGGATCTGCCACCACGAGGAGCCTGACTGCCAGCGAGGAGAGATGGTAAGTATTTATCTCTCTCTCTCTCTCTCTCTCATATGTCCTAGAGGATGCTGAGGACTCCAAAAGGACCATGGGGTATAGACGGGATCCGCAGGAGACATGGGCACTTTAAGACTTTAAATGGGTGTGAACTGGCTCCTCCCTCTATGCCTCAGTTAGATTCTGTGCCCAGAGAGACTGGACACACACTAGGGGAACTCTACAGAGTTTCTCTAGAAAAGACTTTTGTTAGGTTTATTATTTTCAGGGAGCACTATTGGCAACAGGCTCCTTGCATCGTGGAGCCGCGCCGCCGTCCACCTCACAGAGCCTGAAGAAAGAAGCCGGGTGAGTAACATAAGCAAAGAAGACTTCAGTGAAGGCGGCAGAAGACTTCAGATCTTCGGAGGTATCACGCAGCGGTCACGCTGCACGCCATTCCTCCCACACACAAGCGGCACTACATGGGTGCAGGGGGGGCGCCCTGGGCAGCAATTAAACCTCTGTTAAGGACAGGCACAGCAGTATACAGTGCATAGGCACTGTATACAGACCCCCGCCAGTATAAATAAAAGGGGGACACTAGCGCACCATTTAGGGGGCGGGGCTTCGTCCTCCAGCTCTAATCAGCGCCATTTTCTCTTCACAGCAAGCTGCAGAGACGCTGGTCATGGCCCTTCACTTCTGTCACAAGTAACAGGGTGCAAAAACGGGCGGTGCACAGCAAATTTGGTGTTGTATATATTTATATATAAAAGCGCTGCTAGGTCTGGGACATTGTATATTCCTTCAGACCGGGTGAGGCGCTGGTCGTCAGCTGGCATACTTTCTCTCTGAAGGACCTTACTGTGGGTCTGTCCCCTATAGCCCAGTGTGTTAGTGGGTGTCGGTACGTGTGTGTCGACATGTCTGAGGCTGAATGCTCTTCCCAGGAGGAAGCTGGTGTGGGGGCGGAACAGAATGTGGGAGTAAATCTGTCCGCACCACCGACTGCTGATTGGGTAGATATCTGGAGTGTCTTAAATGCATGTGTGGCTTTGTTGCATAAAAGATTAGACAAATCTGAGTCTCAGAACCAAGCATGGAGACAATCAATGGGAGATGTTTTGTCACAAACTCAAACCCCCTCGGGGTCACAGAAACGTTCGTTTACCCAGATAGCAGACACAGATACCGCCACGGATTCGGACTCCAGTGTCGACTATAGTGATGTCAAATTGAATCCTAAACTGGCTAAGAGCATTCAGTACATGATTGTGGCAATAAGGGACGTATTACATATCCCTGAGACAAGGGTCTGTATGTATAAGGGAAAGAAACCTGAGGTAACGTTTCTTCCCTCTCATGAACTGAACACTCTTTTTGAAAGGGCTTGGGAAACTCCTGACAAAAAGTTACTGATTCCCAAGAGAATTTCTATGGCATATACTTTTCCCTCTGAGGATAGGATAAGGTGGGAGTCAACACCCACGGTGGACAAAGCTCTAGCACGGTTGTCCAAGAAGGTGGTGCTACCGTCCCCTGACACTGCAGCCCTAATCAGACATCACCGCAGTGGCTCATGTAAACCGTCAAGGCGGCACAAGGAGCAGGGTGGCGATGACAGAAGCCACCAGGATTCTTCGTTGGGAGGAGAATCATGTAAGAGCACTGTCAGCAGTGTTTATCCCGGGAGTGGACAACTGGGAAGCAGACTTCCTCAGCAGGCACGACCTCCACCCGGGAGAATGGGTACTTCATCCAGAAGTCTTCACACAGGTCACAGACCGGTGGGAACTGCCACAAGTGGACATGATGGCGTCCCGTCTAAACAAAAAGTTACAGCGGTATTGCGCCAGGTCAAGGGACCCTCAGGCGATAGCTGTGGACGCACTAGTGACACTGTTTGTGTTCCTGTCGGTTTATGTGTTTTCCTCTCATACCCAAGGTACTGAGAATCATAAGAAGAAGAGGAGTGAGAACAATTCTCATTGTTCCGGATTGGCCAAGAAGGGTTTGGTATCCGGATCTGCAAGAAATGCTCACAGAGGACCCATGGTCTCTGCCCTTAAGACAGGATCTGTTACAACAGGGGCCCTGTCTGTTCCAAGACTTACCGCGGCTGCGTTTGGCGGTTGAGCGCCGGGTCCTAGCAGAAAAGGGGATTCCGGATGAGGTTATTCCTACGCTTATAAAGGCTCGGAAGGATGTAACGTCTAAGCATTATCACCGTATATGGCGAAAATATGTTGCTTGGTGTAAAGCCCGGAGGGCTCCTACAGAGGAATTCCAGCTGGGCCGGTTCCTTCATTTCCTACAATCGGGAGTGTCTTTGGGCCTAAAATTGGGATCCATTAAGGTCCAGATTTCGGCCCTATCCATTTTCTTTCAAAAAGAACTGGCAGCTCTTCCTGAAGTTCAGACTTTTGTGAAGGGAGTGCTGCATATACAGCCCCCGTTTGTGCCTCCAGTGGCACCTTGGGATCTTAACGTGGTGTTGGGTTTCCTAAAATCACACTGGTTTGAACCACTAAAAACTGTGGAGTTAAAATATCTCACGTGGAAGGTGGTTATGCTGCTGGCTCTGGCCTCAGCCAGGCATGTGTCGGAATTGGCGGCTTTGTCACATAAAAGCCCCTATCTGGTTTTTCATATGGACAGGGCAGAATTGCGGACCCGTCCACAATTTCTGCCCAAGGTGGTGTCATCATTTCATATGAACCAACCTATTGTGGTGCCTGTGGCTACAGGGGACTTGGAGGTTTCCGAGTTACTAGATGTAGTGCGGGCTTTGAAGATTTATGTGACCAGAACGGCCAAGGTCAGGAAAATGGAGTCGCTGTTTATCCTGTATGCATCCAATAAGTTGGGTGCTCCTGCTTCAAAGCAGACTATTGCTCGCTGGATCTGTAACACGATTCAGCAGGCTCATTCTGCGGCTGGATTGCCGCCTCCGAAATCAGTAAAGGCCCATTCCACAAGTAAGGTGGGCTTCTTCTTTGGCGGCTGCCCGAGGGGTCTTGGCATTACAACTTTACCGAGCAGCTACTTGCTCGGGATCAAACACATTTGCAAAGTTCTACAGGTTTGATACCCTAGCTGAGGAGGACCTTGAGTTTGCTCATTCGGTGCTGCAGAGTCATCCGCACTCGCCCGCCCGTTTGGGTGCTTTGGTATAATCCACATGGTCCGGAGTTACGGAGTCCCCAGCATCCACTTAGAACATTAGAGAAAATAAGAATCTATTTCTCGTAGTCCGTAGTGGATGCTGGGCGCCCGTCCCAAGTGCGGACTTCTTCTGCAATACTGTATATAGTTATTGCTTAACAAAGGGTTATGTTATGTTACATCAGGTTATCTGATGTTTTGTATTGTTCATACTGTTAACTGGGTTTGGTTATCACAAGTTATACGGTGTGATTGGTGTGGCTGGTATGAGTCTTACCCTGGATTCCAAAATCCTTTCCTTGTAATGTTAGCTTGTCCGGGCACAGTTTCCTTAACTGAGGTCTGGAGGATGGACATAGAGGGAGGAGCCAGTGAACACCAGTAGACCTAATTCTTTTCTAGAGTGCCCTATCTCCTGCGGAGCCAGTCTATTCCATATGGTCCTTACGGAGTCCCCAGCATCCACTACGGACTACAAGAAATAGATTTACCGGTGAGTAAAATCTTTTTTTTTGCTATGTGTGTTTAGCTGTTTGTGTGTTTTGTCATATGTGTGTATGTATGTTTTGCTATATGTTTGTCTTTTACTATGTGAGTGTATATACAGGGCCGGCCTGACCATTACATCGCGGAGAGTACCATATGTGGAGGGTGCTGCTGCTGCCTTCTCATGTCCTCCCGAGGTGTGCTCGCACACCTGCTGCACTGCTTAAAGAGAGAGCCTGGATCACATGGTGAGGTGAGTGGGGAGCCAGGGAGGGAAACCACTGGGACAGGGTCGCACACTGCGGCCGCCATCTTTCTGAACCTCTGCCTTAGTCACTCTATAGCTGTCACCCACTATCTCCCTGTCAGCCCTGTCTCAGTCAAAGTATAGATAGCGTGGCGAGCCACCGTGCCCGCAGCATGGCGAGCCCGCAAGGGGCTCATTTGCACTTGCCCAGCTGTCGGTATGCCGGCGGTCGGGATTCCGGCGCCGGTATGCTGGTCGACGGGAGCCCGGCCGCCAGCATACCCTGCTACACCCGGGCAAGCGCAAATGAGCCCTTTGTGGGCTCGCCACGCTGCACGCACGGTGGCTCGCCATGCTATCTATACTTTCTCCAGGGTGCTCATGGACCCCCAAGAGGGAGAAAAGATGTCGGTATGCCGGCGGTCGGGATTCCGGCGCCAGTATGTTGATCGTTAGGAGTCCGGCCACCGGCAAACAGAAGACCACCCCAGTCACCCACTGTCTCCCTGTCACCCCTGCCTCAGTGACCCACTATCTCCTTGTCTCTCCTGCCTCAGTCACCCACTATTTCCCTGTCATCCCTGCCTCAGTCACCCACTATTTACCTGTCGCCCCTGCCTCAGTCACCAACTCTACCTGTCACCCCTGCCTCATTCACCCACTATCTCCCTGTCACCCCTGCCTCAGTCACCCACTACCTCCCTGTCCCCCCAGCCTCAGTCACCCACTATCTCCCTGTCCCCCTGGCCTCAGTCACCCACTATCTCCCTGTCACCCCTGCCTCAGTCATCTACTCTCTACTTGTCACCCCTGCCTCAGTCACCTACTATGTCCATGTCAGCTCTGCCTCAGTCATCCACTATCTCCCTGTCACCCCTGCCTCAGTCATCTACTCTCTACTTGTCATCCCGGCCTCAGTCACCCACTATCTCCCTGTCACCCCTGCTTCAGTCACCCACTATCTCCCTGTCACCCGTGCCTCACCAGTCACCCACTATCTCCCTGTCACCCCTGCCTCAGTCACCCACTATGTCCATGTCACCCCTGCCTCAGTCACCCACTATGTCCATGTCACCCCTGCCTCAGTCACCCACTATATCCATGTCACTCCTGCCTCAGTCACCCACTATGTCCATGTCACTCCTGCCTCAGTCACCCACTATCTCCCTGTCACCCCTGCCTCAGTCACCCACTCTCACCCTGCCTCAGTCACCAACTCTACCTGTCACCCCTGTTCAGTCACCAACTCTACCTGTCACCCCTGCCTCAGTCACCCACTATCTCCCTGTCACCCCTGCCTCAGTCATATACTCTCTACTTGTCACCCCTGCCTCAGTCACCCACTATCTCCCTGTCGCCCCTGCCTCAGTCACCAACTCTCACCCTGCCTCAGTCACCAACTCTACCTGTCACCCCTGTTCAGTCACCAACTCTACCTGTCACCCCTGCCTCAGTCACCCACTATCTCCCTGTCACCCCTGCCTCAGTCACCCACTACCCCCCTGTCCCCCCAGCCTCAGTCACCCACTATCTCCCTGTCCCCCTGGCCTCAGTCACCCACTATCTCCCTGTCACCCCTGCCTCAGTCATCTACTCTTTACTTGTCACCCCTGCCTCAGTCACCTACTATGTCCATGTCAGCTCTGCCTCAGTCATCCACTATCTCCCTGTCACCCCTGCCTCAGTCATCTACTCTCTACTTGTCATCCCGGCCTCAGTCACCCACTATCTCCCTGTCACCCCTGCTTCAGTCACCCACTATCTCCCTGTCACCCGTGCCTCACCTGTCACCCACTATCTCCCTGTCACCCCTGCCTCAGTCACCCACTATCTACCAGTCACTCCTACCTTACTCGCACACTATCTCCCTGTCACCCCTGCTTCAGTCACCCACTATCTCCTTGTCACCCCTGCTTCAGTCACCCACTATCTCCCTGTCACCCCTGCCTCAGTCACCAACTCTACCTGTCACCCCTGCCTCAGTCATCTACTCTCTACTTGTCACCCCTGCCTCAGTCACCCACTATGTTCATGTCACCCCTGCCTCAGTCACCCACTATCTACCTGTCACTCTTGCCTTACTTGCATACTATCTCCCTGTCTCCCCTACTTCAGTCACCCACTTACAGTTTTTTTTGTGGTGCATGCGATCCCTAATTTTAGTAAGGGAGAGGGGCCCAATGCATATTGTTGCACCTGGGCCCACTATTCTCTAATTCCGCCACTTCCTTTGTCTGTCTCTGTCTCTCTCGTTGGCCCTGGTATCTCTGTCTCTCTCGCTGCCCCTGGTCTGTCTGTCTCTCTCTTGCTGCCCCTGGTCTTTCTCTCTCTCTCTCTCATGCTGCCCGTGGTCTGTGTCTCTTTCGCTGTTCCGCCATTGTGGAAATGTAAAAGCTGCAGAATGCTGTGCTCCAGGCAAGGGGCGTGTGCTCATTAAAATGGGCATGACCTCACCAGAAAAGACTACCTTACACCCCAGTTTTTGGCCCTGCGCCAACAGACCTTGGCCACCACAGGGAAAAAAAGTTTTTCACCATATTAAGCCCCACACTGCACCATATGCCCCACACTTTAATGCTCGTGATACATTATGCCCTACAGTAAAGCTTCTACACGCTGGGTGTCATGCTCGTTCCCTTGGGTTTCTTAGGCTTGCTGTCTTGCTCATTGCCAGGGATTTCATGCTCTGGGACAGGTGTCATACTCATGTCAGGGGTTTGTAATGCTTGTGGCCAGGGGAAATGCTTGTTGCCAGGGGTGTGTTATTGTTAAACATTTAAAAAAAATCAAATGTTTATTCTTACAGTAAAATTTAACATTTCTGAATTACAAAAAATAAATTGAAAAAAAGCTATGAAATTCCATAGACAAAAAACCTTACGGTTTCACAGGTCCCATTAAGGCTTCTTACACATGATCTGGAATTTCAGAAACCTGTTGTGACTCTTCCACTCAAACTCCAAAAAGCAATGAAATTCCGATTATTAAGGCTGACGCCTTAATGGACGTGTTCCTTGCGCAATACAGATATGGTATGCCATCACAGCCTGTGGGTAAGTTTAGATTCAGCACTCTCACAGAGTGAGATTGCTGTCACTCACACAATGGTGGAGCTGCTAATTCACAGATTTGTGTGCTCATTGGAATACACACATGCAGTCTATGCAACTGAAGGTCTGAGCAGTGTTGTGGAGCTCCCATCCCACACAGTGCCCACAACCATCCCATTCGGTCACCACAACAATCCCACCATTTTGCAACAGCCTTCTCACTCCATACATCCATCTCATTTAGTCTACAGATTTAGCTCCCTCAAACATCTTGGTTAATTGCTAAAACTATAATACCCCATCTATGGTCTATGCATCTACACTTACTTCCCCTATACACCCCCATGCTGCCCTGTCTTCCCCAATCCCTACTGCTGTGTTCTTCCATCTGTGCTAGTCTGTACTAACTTATCTGCACCATCTGTCTTTCCCCACCTGTGCCTTGTCTGTATCACCGTTTCCTTCTCTCTGTGCTGCTCAGTGTTTCCCTCTTCAACGTCACTCTGTCTCCTCCAGTACAGGGCACACTGTCTTCTCTCCCATCTGTACCAGTTTTCTACCCATCCGTGCCAGTGTTTTCAACCCATCTGCATCATTTCCCCCACCTGCACCGCTCTGTCTCCCTTCCCATACTTGCTGCTTAATCTACCCCCTATCCACACCACTCTTACCCTATTCATATAGCTGTCATCCTGAAGGTAAGTTTCGTGGGTCACTATTGGGGGGGGTTTCCCTATCCAACCCACCCAAGGGTTGGGCCTAGCTGCCACCCCCTAAGGGGAGGTAAAAATACTTATCCCCTCCGATGTTGGGACTGTATTCCCCTCATCCATGCTGCTCTGCCTTCCTCATCCATGCCATTTCTTTCCATCTATACTGCTCTTACCCCTCCCACATCTGTGCTGCTTTTTCCCCCTCATCCACACGGCACTGTCCACCCATCCACGCAGCTGTCTCCTCACCATCTGTGCAACTGTCTTTCCCCCATCTGTCTTAACCCCCCATCTACAATTAATTCAGAATTGATTGTAGATGTGCCAAATTTCGCACATCTACAATCATTTACTCTAACATGCGATGTGACGCCCGGCACAGGGCTTGTCCGCCCCGCATGTCAGGCCCTCCCCCTCCCCTCACTGGGCTCCCGGGTACGCACGCACAGTGCGGCCATTGCGCATTCGCACCCCACAAACTAATTTAGACTGCGGTCGCTGCAGTCTGAATTATCCCGTGTTTCTTTGTCCCCACCCATCAATGCTACTTAGTCTTCCCTCGATCCACACACCCCCATCCACAATGCTCTGTCTTCTCCCTCCAATCAACAACACTCTTACCTCATCCGAGCATCTTTGTCTTCCGCTCAGACCTTCAGTTGCATAGACTGCATGTGTGTATTCCAATGAGCACACAAATCTGTGAATTAGCAGCTCCACCATTGTGTGAGTGACAGCAATCTCACTCTGTGAGAGTGCTGAATCTAAACTTACCCACAGGCTGTGATGGCATACCATATCTGTATTGCGCAAGGAACACGTCCATTAAGGCGTCAGCCTTAATAATCGGAATTTCATTGCTTTTTGGAGTTTGAGTGGAAGAGTCACAACAGGTTTCTGAAATTCCAGATCATGTGTAAGAAGCCTTAATGGGACCTGTGAAACCGTAAGGTTTTTTGTCTATGGAATATATATATATATATATATATATATATATATATATATATATATATATATATATATATATATATATACATATATATATAGTTTGAAAGGAAAACTGCGGCACTCGAGGACTTGTGGGTCAGTGCCGCAGTTTTCCTTTCAAACTATTAATTATTGTCGCTGAGGGCACCGGGGCGCATTATTCAGAGGAGGAGTGCCGGGCTTTTCATGATCTATATATATATATATATATATATATATATATATATATATATATTAGAGATGAGCGGGTTCGGTTCCTCGAAATCCGAACCCCCCCGAACTTCGCCCATTTTACACGGGTCCGAGGCAGACTCGGATCCTCCCGCCTTGCTCGGTTAACCCGAGCGTGCCCGATCGTCATCATCCTGCTGTCGGATTCTCGCGAGATTCGTATTCTATATAAGGACCCGCGCGTCGCCGCCATTTTCACTCGTGCATTGGAGATGATAGGGAGAGGACGTGTGCAGCGTTCTCTCAGTTGTGTTCAGTGTGCTGCAAATATCTGTGCTCAGTGTGCTGCAAATATCTGTGCTCAGTTTGCTTGCAAATATCTGTGCTCAGTGTGCTGAAAATATCTACGTTCTCTGCCTGAAAAACGCTCCATATCTGTGCTCAGTGTGCTGCAAATATCTGTGCTCAGTGTGCTTTATTGTGGGGACTCGGGACCACCAGTATTATATAGTAGGAGGACAGTGCAGAGTTTTGCTGACCAGTGACCACCAGTATTATACGTTCTCTGCCTGAAAAACGCTCCATATCTGTGCTGCATTGTAGTATATAGTAGGAGGACAGTGCAGAATTTTGCTGACCAGTGAACACCAGTATAATATCAGTACGGTACAGTAGTCCACTGCTCTACCTACCTCTGTGTCGTCAAGTATACTATCCATCCATACCTGTGGTGCATTTTAATTGTTGTGCGCAGTAGTAGGAGGACAGTGCATAATTTTGCTGGCCACCAGTATATAATATATAGCAGTACGGTACAGTAGTCCACTGCTCTACCTACCTCTTTGTCGTCAAGTATACTATCCATCCATACCTGTGGTGCATTTTAGTTGTTGTGCGCAGTAGTAGGAGGACAGTGCATAATTTTGCTGACCACCACTATATAATATATAGCAGTACGGTACAGTAGTCCACTGCTCTACCTACCTCTGTGTCGTCAAGTATGCTATCCATCCATACCTGTGGTGCATTTTAGTTATGCGCAGTAGTAGGAGGACAGTGCATAATTTTTCTGACCACCAGTATATAATATATAGCAGTACGGTACAGTAGTCCACTGCTCTACTTACCTCTGTGTCGTCAAGTATACTATCCATCCATACCTGTGGTGCATTTTAGTTGTGCGCAGTAGTAGGAGGACAGTGCATAAATTTGCTGACAACCAGTATATAATATATAGCAGTACGGTACAGTAGTCCACTGCTCTACCTACCTCTGTGTCGTCAAGTATACTATCCATACATACCTGTGGTGCATTATAGTTGTTGTGCGCAGTAGTAGGAGGACAGTGCATAATTTTGCTGACCACCAGTATATAATATATAGCAGTACGGTACAGTAGTCCACTGCTCTACCTACCTCTGTGTCGTCAAATATACTATCCATCCATACCTGTGGTGCATTTTAGTTGTTGTGCACAGTAGTAGGAGGACAGTGCATAATTTTGCTGACCACCAGTATATAATATATAGCAGCACGGTACAGTAGTCTACTGCTCTATCTACCTCTGTGTCGTCAAGTATACTATCCATCCATACCTGTGGTGCATTTTAGTTGTTGTGCGTAGTAGCAGGAGGACAGTGCATAATTTTGCTGACCACCAGTATATAATATATAGCAGCACGGTACAGTAGTCCACTGCTCTACCTACCTCTGTGTCGTCAAGTATACTATCCATCCATACCTGTGGTGCATTTTAGTTGTTGTGCGCAGTAGTAGGAGGACAGTGCATAATTTTGCTGACCACCAGTATATAATATATAGCAGTACGGTACAGTAGTCCACTGCTCTACCTACCTCTGTGTCGTCAAGTATGCTATCCATCCATACCTGTGGTGCATTTTAGTTATGCGCAGTAGTAGGAGGACAGTGCATAATTTTGCTGACCACCAGTATATAATATATAGCAGTACGGTACAGTAGTCCACTGCTCTACCTACCTCTGTGTCGTCAAGTATACTATCCATCCATACCTGTGGTGCATTTTAGTTGTGCGCAGTAGTAGGAGGACAGTGCATACATTTGCTGACCACCAGTATATAATATATAGCAGTACGGTACAGTAGTCCACTGCTCTACCTACCTCTGTGTCGTCAAGTATACTATCCATCCATACCTGTGGTGCATTTTAGTTGTTGTGCACAGTAGTAGGAGGACAGTGCATAATTTTGCTGACCACCAGTATATAATATATAGCAGCACGGTACAGTAGTCTACTGCTCTATCTACCTCTGTGTCGTCAAGTATACTATCCATCCATACCTGTGGTGCATTTTAGTTGTTGTGCGCAGTAGTAGGAGGACAGTGCATAATTTTGCTGACCACCAGTATATAATATATAGCAGTGCGGTACAGTAGTCCACTGCTCTACCTACCTCTGTGTAGTCAAGTATACTATCCATCCATACCTGTGGTGCATTTTAGTTGTTGTGCGCAGTAGTAGGAGGACAGTGCATAATTTTGCTGACCACCAGTATATAATATATAGCAGTACGGTACAGTAGTCCACTGCTCTACCTACCTCTGTGTCGTCAAGTATACTATCCATCCATACCTGTGGTGCATTTTAGTTGTTGTGCACAGTAGTAGGAGGACAGTGCATAATTTTGCTGACCACCAGTATATAATATATAGCAGCACGGTACAGTAGTCCACTGCTCTACCTACCTCTGTGTCGTCAAGTATACTATCCATCCATACCTGTGGTGCATTTTAGTTGTTGTGCGCAGTAGTAGGAGGACAGTGCATAATTTTTCTGACCACCAGTATATAATATATAGCAGTACGGTACAGTAGGCCATTGCTATTGATATATTACTGGCATATAATTCCACACATTAAAATATGGAGAACAAAAATGTGGAGGGTAAAATAGGGAAAGATCAAGATCCACTTCCACCTCGTGCTGAAGCTGCTGCCACTAGTCATGGCCGAAACGATGAAATGCCATCAACGTCGTCTGCCAAGGCCGATGCCCAATGTCATAGTAGAGAGCATGTAAAATCCAAAAAACAAAAGTTCAGTAAAATGACCCAAAAATCTAAATTAAAAGCGTCTGAGGAGAAGCGTAAACTTGCCAATATGCCATTTACGACACGGAGTGGCAAGGAACGGCTGAGGCCCTGGCCTATGTTCATGGCTAGTGGTTCAGATTCACATGAGGATGGAAGCACTCATCCTTTTGCTAGAAAACTGCAGTGCCACTCCTAGATGGGCCAGGTGTTTGTGTCGGCCACTTGGGTCGCTTAGCTTAGTCACACATTTACCTCATTGCACCTCTTTTTTTCTTTGCATCATGTGCTGTTTGGGGACTATTTTTTAAATCTGCCATCCTGTCTGACACTGCAGTGCCACTCCTAGATGGGCCAGGTGTTTGTGTCGGCCACTTGGGTCGCTTAGCTTAGTCACACAGCGACCTTGGTGCACCTCTTTTTTTCTTTGCATCATGTGCTGTTTGGGGACTATTTTTTGAAGTGCCATCCTGTCTGACACTGCAGTGCCACTCCTAGATGGGCCAGGTGTTTGTGTCGGCCACTTGGGTCGCTTAGCTTAGCCATCCAGCGACCTTGGTGCACCTCTTTTTTTCTTTGCATCATGTGCTGTTTGGGGACTATTTTTTTAAGTGCCATCCTGTCTGATACTGCAGTGCCACTCCTAGATGGGCCAAGTGTTTGTGCCGGCCACTTGGGTAGCTTAGTCATCCAGCGACCTCGGTGCAAATTTTAGGACTAAAAATAATATTGTGAGGTGTGAGGTGTTCAGAATAGACTGGAAATTAGTGGAAATTATGGTTATTGAGGTTAATAATACTATGGGATCAAAATGACCCCCAAATTCTATGATTTAAGCTGTTTTTGAGGGGTTTTTGTAAAAAAACACCCGAATCCAAAACACACCCGAATCCGACAAAAAATTTTCAGGGAGGTTTTGCCAAAACGCGTCCGAATCCAAAACACGGCCACGGAACCGAATCCAAAACCAAAACACAAAACCCGAAAAATGTCCGGTGCACATCACTATATATATACATATTATATATACCTATTGTCACAACTGAGGGCCTGAGCTGACGGGAGGCAGCCTCAGTTGTAGGGGCTGAGATGTAGTGAAACCTGGGAGGTTGTATCAGACCCCTGGACATGTAAGTTACACGTAGAGAGATTGCCCGAAGGCGTGACCACGACAACCAAGATAAAAGTCAATGATGTTTATTTGACAAACTCCATGCAACACATCAGTAATAAAAGAGAAACGTAAAATCAGCAGTATTATACACAGTTCCTGGGTACTACAGGATGGCAATGGCCACAGGGCTCTGGTAGTATGAGACAGTTCTTATTATCCTCTAGATGGAAAGTCCTTACCAGGCCCGACTGTAGTAATGGAGATAGCCCAGGATCATATCAGCTGATGTTCCAGGGAAAGCTGGGCTGCTGTAGATAAAATGGCTGCTGTGGGTACTGGTTGGAACCAGACAGATGTAGGCACGGAGTGGATACTGGCTGGAACCAGTTAAATGATAAATGAAGCTTGAGAGCAATGAAATACAGATGGTAAATGAAGCTTGAGAGCGGTGAAATATTAGTACCGGTGGTAAATGGAAATCTGCAGAAATGGTACCGGCACTTTAAGAAGAGCTGATCTCTGCTGGAAGCTAAATGCTGGAAGCAGGTGAATCTGTAGCTGGAAACAGATGAGTCCCAAAGGACTGGAGAGTCAGGCTGCACCGCAGATGGTAGACTGGAGCTGGTCTCTTTAGTGGAAGCTTGGAGACAGGAACTGGAAACTGGAAAACCACCACAGGAGAGAGACAAACTGGAACTAGTTTGACAACCAAAGCACTGACGCCTTCCTTGCTCAGGCACAGAATACTTATACCTGCAGCAAGGAAGGGATTGGCTAGGCAATTATGCAGATTTCAGTGGAGCAACGGATTGGTGGAAATGGAGCAGGTGACAGAATCCAACATGGCTGCGCCCATGCAGTCACCCGGAGGGAAAGTTGGTTTGATAATCCATGTGGAAACTTAGCAGCAATGGTGGCGCCGGCCACAGAGGACAGGAGACGCCAGACTGATGACTGCACACTAGAACCACGCGGAGGACAGCGGAGGCCGCTGCTGGCATGAGGCGCCACTCTGACATCCTGTACACTGAAACACAGGAACGGCGGCGGAGGACGGGAGACGCCATTCAGGTAGTAAACATGGCGCAGCTGTGACAGCGTCTCAGGGTGACAGGAGAGGGAAGCAGAATGTGGACATAAGTATCACAGATGAAATCCGGCCCTGGAACGCTGAGCCAGCCTCAGGAGGCATCTGAAAGGCAAGTAATGGCGTCCAGATACCCGGATCGTGACAGCACCCCCCCCCCCCCCCCTTTAGGAGTGGCCCCAGGACACTTCTTTGGCTTTTGAGGAAACTTGGAGTGGAAATTCCGGACCAAGGCAGGAGCATGGACATCAGAAGCATTGGTCCAAGAACGTTCCTCAGGACCATAGCCCTTCCAGTCAATAAGATACTGTAATTGACCGTAATGGTGACGTGAGTCCAGAATCTTGGCAACTTCATACTCAACTCCCCGTTGAGTTTGGACTTTCGGAGCCGGAGGAAGTGTAGAATGAAACCGATTCAGGATCAGCGGTTTCAACAGGGATACATGGAATGTCCTGGGTATTTTCAAGAAGGGAGGTAACTGGAGTCTGTAAGCAACAGGATTGATGACTTGTTCAATTTTGAAAGGACCGATGTAACGAGGTGCAAACTTCATGCTGGGAACTCTTAACCTCAAATTCTTCGTGGACAACCATACACGATCACCCACCTTGAAAGCAGGAACCGCTCTACGCTTCTTATCAGCAAACTTTTTGTACCTGAACGATGCTTTGAGCAGAGCCGCTCGTACATTCTTCCAGTTGTTTGCAAACTGACGCAAGGTGATATCCACTGCTGGAACAGAAGTTGCTGGAAGCGGTTGGAATTCTGGAACTTTAGGGTGGAATCCATAGTTAGTGAAGAATGGTGTTGAAGAAGATGAGGAATGATATTGGTTGTTATGACAGAACTCAGCCCAGGGAAGTAGTTGAACCCAGTCATCTTGAGAGGAAGACACATAGATGCGGAGGAAGGCCTCCAAGTCCTGATTCACCCTCTCAGTTTGACCATTGGTCTGAGGATGGTAAGCCGTGGAAAACTTTAGTTTGACTTGGAGGACTTGACACAAACTTTGCCAGAATTTGGCTGTGAATTGTGCTCCTCGATCTGAGATAATCTCTTCAGGAAGACCGTGGAGTCAGAAGATCTCTTGTATGAACACTTGAGCCAACTTGGAAGCTGACGGAAGACCGGTGAAAGGTATGAAATGGGCCATCTTGGTGAACCGGTCAACTACCACCCAGATGGTATTAAACTTGTTGCACGTAGGCAGGTCTGTAACAAAGTCCATCGACAAATGGGTCGACGGGGAACAGATAATGGAACCAGTTGCCCCGCAGGCGACTGGCGGGAGAGTTTGTGTTGGGCACACTTTGGGCAAGAGGCGATGAACTCCATGACGTCCTTCTTCAGAGTTGGCCACCAATAGGACCTAGAGATAAACTCAAGGGTCTTTTGAATGCCTGTATGTCCGGCAAAACGGGAAGCATGGGCCCAATGCATGAGCTTCTTCCTTAACACCGGCTTCACAAAACTTTTCCCTGGTGGGGGCGTAGAGTCCATCCCTACCGTGGAAAATGCCAACGGATTAATAATAGGATGCTTGTCTGAAGACTCTGACTCATTTTCTTGCTCCCATGAGCGGGAAAGGGCATCGGCCTTGCGATTCTGAGAGCCCGGACAGAACTGGAGTTTAAAGTCGAACCTGGAAAAGAAAAGTGCCCATCTGGCCTGACGAGGGTTAAGACATTGTGCGCTTTTCAGATATAAAAGATTCTTGTGGTCGGTAAGTATAGTGATTGAATGAGAAGCTCCCTCCAACAGATATCTCCACTCCTCTAGAGCGAGCTTGATGGCTAGCAACTCCTGGTCGCCAATGGCATAGTTGCGTTCAGCTGGGGAGAACTTCCGGGAGAAGAAACTGCAAGGATGTAGATGGCCATCTTTAGCCCTCTGGGATAACACCGCTCCTACTCCAACGGAGGAGGCATCCACCTCTAAGATGAAAGGAGAGTCGATGTCGGGCTGTTTCAGGACTGGTGCAGAGATGAACCGTTGTTTTAATAGATGAAAAGCTTGCATAGCTTCTTCAGACCACTTGGACGGGTTAGCACCCTTCTTAGTCAACGCAGTGATAGGCGCCACAATGGTGGAAAAATCTCGTATAAACTTTCTGTAGTAATTGGCGAACCCTAAGAACCTCTGGACCCCTTTTGAGGGTTAAGGGTATCGGCCAATTCTGTATTGCTTGTAGTTTCTCAGGATCCATCTCTAGTACGGAACCGGACACAATGTAACCTAGAAACGGAATGGATTTGACTTCAAAGACATATTTCTCTAATTTGCAATAGAGATGATTGACACGAAGACAGGACAGAACCTCCTTTACCCAGAAACGATGTTCCTCTAGATTATTGGCAAAGATGAGGATATCATCTAGATAAACCACGACATGGCGGTATAAGATGTCTCTGAAGATCTCATTCACGAAATGCTGGAAGACAGCTGGAGCATTGCTCAATCCGAAGGGCATGACGAGGTACTCATAATGTCCATCACGGGTGTTAAAGGCGGTCTTCCACTCGTCACCCTCACGGATCCGGATGAGATTGTAGGCACCCCTCAAATCCAACTTTGTAAAGATGGTTGCTCCGCTAACTCTATCGAAGAGCTCTGTAATCAGGGGTAAAGGATATCGGTTCTTGATGGTAATGTCGTTCAAACCTCTGTAGTCGATGCACGGCCGCAGACCACCATCTTTCTTCTTTACGAAAAAGAAGCCTGCGCCAGCTGGAAAAGAGGAAGGTCGGATAAAACCCTTCGCCAGGTTCTCTTTGATGTACTCCTCCATGGAGTGCGTCTCAGGCAGAGACAACGGATAAGTTCGGCCTCGAGGTGGAACCTTCCCTGGAATGAGATCAATTGTTCAGTCCCATTCTCTATGAGGAGGAAGGATATCAGCAGAAGCTTTACTGAACACATCCGTGAAGTCTTGATATGGAGGAGGTGGAACATCAGACGACCTGGAGGAGGAAGAACAAACAGGAAGTACCTTAAACAAACATGTCTCAGCACAGGAAGGACCCCATGCCAGTATTTGCGTAGTCGTCCAGTCAATCGATGGATTGTGGAGACGGAGCCACGGAAGGCCCAAAACCACTGGATGTGTGGCTCTTGGAATCACTAAAAAATAAATAAATTCTGAATGAAGAACTCCCACTCTCAGACGAACTGGTAGAGTCCTTAGAGAAATAACTGCGTCAAAAATCTTACTGCCATCCACGGCAGTCAAGGAAATGGACGAGGGAAGTCTCTCGGTGGGTAGGGACCACCGTTTAACATAGGCTTCAGTCATGAAATTCCCAGCTGCTCCGGAATCTAGGAGGGCAATGACGTTCCTATAACGTTGAGCAATTTGAAGCGAGACTGGGAGATTACAATCATGAGGAGATGGAGAGGAGATCATTACTCCTAGCCGGCCCTCTCCCTGGCGAGCTAGGATTTGAAGTTTCCCGGACGTTTGGGACAGGCATTGATGGTGTGAGACGGAGCTGCACAGTAAAGACAGAGAGACTCAGAAAGACGTCTTCGGCGCTCAGCAGGAGATAGACGGGAACAACCAATTTGCATGGGCTCATCTTTGGATGGAGACGGTTGACGAGGAGGAGGAGCAGAAGATTTTGGAGCAGATGATCTTTCACGCTCAGTTGCTCTTTCTCTGAACCGTAGATCAACTTTCGTGCATAGTGAGATTAGCTCATCTAACTAAGTAGGCAAGTCTCTGGTAGCTAACTCATCCTTAATGCGCTCTGATAAGCCATGCCAGAATGCAGCATACAGGGCCTCGTCGTTCAATGCCAGTTCGGATGCCAGGATCTTGAACTGTATAAGATACTGCCCTACAGTACGCGATCCCTGGCGTAAACGGAGAATCTCAGATGAAGCTGAAGTTACCCGGCCTGGCTCGTCGAAGATACGCAGAATGTGGACATCAGTATCACAGATGAAATCCGGCCCTGGAACGCTGAGCCAGCCTCAGGAGGCATCTGAAAGGCAAGTAATGGCGTCCAGATACCCGGATCGTGACACCTATAAACCTATATAGTATACAAACACAGCACTGTGTCTAGCTGCATTTTCTATATATAGATATAGAGATATAGCTATAGATATTCCATAAAAAAAATGGCAGTCAAAGACAACAATATAATCAAAAGAAATGTATTCCCATCAGTCAACGTTTCAGGGCTCCAAACCCCGTCGTCAGGACCAATAAACTGCTGTTTGGTCCTGACGACTGGGTTTGGAGCCCCGAAATGTTGACTGATGGGAAAACACTGCTTTTGATTATATTGTTGTCTTTGAGTGCCAAAGGAAACTATTGACCTGGGCACCACAAGATCTAGAACCAGCCCTTAATGAAAGATACTGTATGCCAAGATGCAGCCAAAGAGACTAGGACATGTTAAGGGTTGAACAAGCTGCACAGGTTCATGGGATATAGATCAAAGGTGAGCACGTAAATAAATCTGGGCCAGTAATGATTGGTCAGCCAGTAAAAGGCACCAGACAGAGTTTTGTACAACCGCCTCGACTGGCAACTGCATCTATTCATGTGCACTTTTTTTTTTTTTTTTTAAATACGTTTTATTAAGGTTTTAACATGGAATGGAAAATACAAGTCATATGTGTGAGACACATTGCACGTATACAGAAACAAGGCTGCAGAAATTTAAGCAATGAAAGAACTACAACATTTCACCTTCAGTGTAACTTCATCTTTGTCATAGAAACTCTCAAACCTGACAAGACAGACACAAAACGGGGAAGGTTGAGAGGTGGTGTAGGAGGTAAAAGGGTGAAAATTAGATGAAATGGGGAGAGGGGAGAAGAAAGAATAGTGGATAAAGAAGAGATACCTAAGGAAGAAAGGATAGGCATGGGCCTGGTATTTCAATGAGAATAGTAGAAAGGGATTTCGATTCACCTCTAAAACATAGAAAACATTCTGACCTGTATGGGGGAGGTTACAGCAAGCAATACATAATAAATATAATGCAACAAAACTTCATTGATGATATAATGAAATCACACAGGGGGCGTTAGCAGCATTCGAGCCCTTGTCCATTGTTGAGAGACAAAAAATGTTGATATGATGGATTTGCTTTCATCACCCAGAGTTTATATAAAAGTCCCATTTTTTTACAAAATTAGAAGAAGGATGGGCCTCGGTGAGTAGGAAAGATCTCATATCAAAGTACAGTAGGTATAAGAGACGGGATTTGAGCTCATGTATGGTAGGTGCCGTTTTCTTGATCCAATTAATTAATATCAGCTTTTTACCAAAGTTAATACCGTGACAACAAATGGGATATAACGAGAGGTGACAGCACCAAAAGTCCATTCCCTGAAGTCCAAAAGTAGACAAGCCTCCGGGGAGGGTGATTAGGAAAGCCTTAGTGTGGCATTAAGATAGCATATTATTTTCATCCAGAACCTGCGCACCTTGGAGCAGTCCCAAAAGCAATGAAATAGTTTTGCATTAGACATATTACATTTAACACAATTCCCAGATTCCCCAGAAAGCATATATTTTCTCTGAGCTGGAGAAACATAAGCTCTATGCAGAAGGCGTAGATGAGTTTCCTGTAGATATGCGGATTGCAGATATTCAGTGTATTTGCAATAGTTTTGAAGCAATAACACCTCTGACCCACGTAGCCTTGGCATATCCGCAGCCCACCCGGAGAAAACTTTTTGAGAGTGCTCCGGTGTCTTAACCTTAGATTCCATGAGTAGAGGGTAAAGATGTCTTATCCTATATTGAATAATGGGTCTAGAGCGTAGTAATCTGAGTAGTACATGGGAGTCACTGATTAACGGGAAAACAATTGGGAGAGACTGTATGTAGTGTCTGACTTGGAGATATAAGTAGAACAGAGTATTAGGTAGAGAGTATTGATGCTGTAATTCTGCAAAAGAGAGGATATTGCCTCCCGGGTCGAAGACCCTGTTCACTAGAGCAATCCCTTTATGTTTCCATACCTGAAAAGAAGGGTTATGAAGGGAGGGAGGAAATTTAGGGTTACCCCATAGGGGAAGGTAAGGGGAAAACCTATAGTCTCTGTGAAGTTTTTTATGTAAGCTCAACCAGGAAATGTAAGTGTCATGAAATATCACATGGGAGTATAAATTTTTAGGAATGTCACTAAATTTAAGGTGAAACAACGCTGAGGGGGAATAGGGGTAGAACAAAGCGTTATCCAAGCTTACGTCTGTAAATGTGGAAGTATCAAGCAGCCAGTCGCTGGCATATCGAAAGAATACTACTAACGTGTAGGCAGCAAAATCTGGGATGCCAAGGACCCCTTGGGATTTAGACAATATGAGTTTGGAGAGTGCAATTCTGGGTCTTTTGCCATTTCACAGAAAATTTGAAATAGAGGCATTCACCGTAAGAATGTCTCTGTTGCTCAGAGCAATAGGGAGCATTTGAATTGCGTATAATAATTTAGGAAAGAAAACAGTCTTGACCGCAGCAGCCCTACATAGCAGCGAAAGAGGGAGAGAGTTCCAAGAAGTCATTAACATAGTAATTTTGCTTACGAGGGGGGAGAAGTTTGCTTGGTATAATTTATCTATTGTATTAGAAATATAAATTCCCAGGTATTTTAATCGGGTGGAATTAATTTTAAATTCAGAGAACACTGGGGAAGAGGAGAGGTCTAGGGAATATGTGCCCAAGGGTAAAATTTCTGATTTGTCTACATTTACCTTGTAACCCGATATAAGATCAAAACTAGTAATTAGAGACATGATTACAGGAATGGAGTTCAAAGGGTCTAAAATAAAGAGGAGCATGTCATCCGCGAAAAGAGACACTTTCAACTCATAATCGGAGATGCGTATACCCCGAAAGCCTGAGGAGTTTCGTAGCATGATAGCCAGGGGCTCTATAGCTATTGCAAAGAGGAGGGGAGACAGGGGGCATCCCTGTCTCGTCCCTCTATGCAAAGTGAACCGGTCAGAGAATTGGCCGTTACACATGATTTGGGAAATTGGATTTTTGTACAGCATCTTAATATAGGAGAGGAACGTGGGGGGAAATCCAAAACGTTCCATTGTGTGGTATAAATGGGGCCAAAGAACAAGGTCAAAGGCCTTTTCTGCATCTACTGCCTGAGGATTGTTGGAGATGTTGGACCGCTGACAAAACTTTTCTGACATTAAGGACCGAATGCCTTCCAGCTATAAATCCGGTTTGGTCAGGGTGAATAATTAGAGGCAGGACTTTCTTGAGTCTATCCGCCAGAATTTTAGCCAGTATCTTGTAATCTGAATCAAGTAAGGAGATAGGCCTGTAAGAAGTAGGTTGGCATAGGTCTCTGTTTGGTTTAGGTAAGATTCGAATATACGCTGCGTTAAAGTACAAAGGTATAGACGTGGATTTCAGCATGTGATTAAAAGCAAGTACAAGCGAATCCAAAATGTCAGAATGCATCAGTTTGTAAAAGCTCCCACCAAAGACCCGGGGCTTTTGTTGTCTGCAAAGATTTAATAACAGCGGAAACTTCTTCATGAGTGACAGGCAAGACCAGATTAGCTTGCATGTCAGCCGAAAGAAGGGGGAAAGGGATATCATGCCAGGTGGGGGGGGTGTTAGAGGAGGGTGGGTCGTGGATATTTGATTCCTCCACAATCGGAGGGGAGTAAAGGGTGGAATAAAAATCCTTCATAAACTGCGCTATCTGTTTATTGGTGGACTTGTAGGAGCTGTCCGGATATCGTAAGGGTTGGACTGCTGCGGAAGATCTTGCGCCCTTCAAAATATTTGTAAGCAATTTTCTAGATTTGTTCCCAAATCTATGATATTTAAAATTAATACTATAAAAATATTTATTACCTTGTCTTATGAGATATTCATCAAAATGCGTTTTGGCTATGTCATATTTTAATTTGTTATCTGTAGTAGGGGTTCTACTAAGTTCTCTGTAGGCCGCAGACAGGCTCTGCTGAAGGAGGAGATAAGAAGCAGTATAGGACTTATTAAGTTTAGTCACATAGGAGATTATATCACCTCTTAGTACTGCTTTGGCTGTTTTCCAAAAAAGGGGTGGGTCTGAAGCAGCTTGTGCGTCGTTATTACTTGAGAATCTTTTACAGCTCCTTAAAATCAGGGGAAGCGTGGAGGTGAGAGGGAAAGCGCCAGGAGATCTTAGTCGACCTCTCCGAAGAGATGTGTAACTGAAATCTCAGTAGGTAGGGAATGATCAGACACAGAAATCGGTTCTATATGAACTGAGGAAGCTCTAGTGAACAGGGTCTGTGAGAGCAGCAAATAATCTATCCTAGACAGGGAGTGGTGAGCGGCTGATAGACACGTATATTCTTTTACAGTAGGATTCAAAGCCCGCCATATATATCTACCAACAGCATTCTGGAAATCAAGTAGGGCACGCCAAATTTGGGTAGAGAGCAGGAGTGATTGGAAGTAGAGGATCTATCTTGGTGTCTATCCGAAATAAGGTTAAAATCACCACATACCATCAGGGGTTCATGGAGAAACGGTGTAAATGTGGAAATCAGCTGAAAGAAAAATAGTTTTTATAGACTGTGGGTGCATATACATTACAGAGGACATAGGGGGAAGAAAATAATGAGACATGAGCTATAACAAATCTTCCCTCTGGATCTGTAATTATCTTTGATATTGTATGGGGTATACTACGTTTAATTAAAATCACAACTCCCCTGGCCTTAGAGGTATACGAGGAAGATGCTAGCAGTTTCCAGCCTAACATTTGAAGTTTTAACAATTCCGAATTAATTAAATGTGCCTCCTGAATAAAAACCAGGTCTAATTTCAGTTTGTTACAATATACCAGTATTTTCCTGCGTTTTGCAAGGGAATTGAATCCACCCACATTCAGGGATCCTACCTTAAGTGAGGTCATCGAGAATATGGAGCAAAAATATATAACCGGTCCAGGTACCAAATTGCAAGGTTGCTGTGAGAGAAAGAGAAGGACAGGGGGGGAGGAAAGAACACAGGGGGAAGGGGGAGACATACATACAGAAAACAAGAAAAAATAAACGTGACATGCAGTGCACGTCAAATGCAAGTGCGGAATTATCATGCCACTTCCAGACAATATCAAAATGTATCTGAACAAACAATGTGGTAACAAAACTATAACCACTATAACCCAGAGCATAACTCCCAACGTCCCCGGCCATAGAGCCACAAATTCTCCCCAATACTGGGCAGGGATGGAATGTATATTCCATAAACATATACATATCATTCCCCGAAGAAGAGGGATAACACTCTGAGGCAACTTGTATGTGGATAAAGAAAGAAACTCTTAAGGCCGATCAGAAATATCATCCTCAGAGACTTTTGTTTTGTCACAAAGGAAATCAGCTGCATCGTCAGGGGACAGAAAGTCAAAGTGCTTGTCCTTATCGAAAATGCACAATTTGGCTGGATAAATCAGGGCGAACTTCTGCTTGTCAGCAATTAGGCGTGTACATATCGGAGAGAAGGCTCTTCGTGCTTTGGTTAACTCTACGGAGAAGTCTTGGAAAAGCCACAGCGTTTTGCCTTCCCATTTAATAACCGGCTGTTTCCTGGAGGCTTTCCAGATTTCCAATTTATGCGTGTAGCTTAGGCACTTGAATATGGTGACCCTAGGTCGGGTATCCGTAGAGCGAGGGGGAGGGCCTATGCGGTGAACTCATTCAATAACCATGTCGTAACATAGATCTTGTATCCCCAAGAGCTGAGAGAGAGTAGATTTCACAAAGTTTTCCAGGGACGGGCCCTTAAATGACTCAGGGAGCCCCGCCACCCTGATATTGTTACGCTTAGAGCGATTTTCGATTTCTTCTAGGCGATTAGTAATAGCATAGTTTTCCTTTTCCAGCCTTTTAACAGCGCCTTGATAATCAGCCAATTTATGGGTTATTGAGCCTATTCTATTTTCAGCGGTGGAAACCCTGATATTTAGCTGATGTATTTGAGTAGAAATGTCACTTACCGCTTTAGAGAGAAGCGGGCCTACAGTTGAGGAAATTGCGTCCACTAGATCCCCATAACAAAGGGGGGAGTCATGGTGTCTCTGTGGGGGAGCCTTGTCAGCATCCTGGGACTCGGTTGCTGGTTTCTTTGATAACGGCGAAGCCGCTTGCGTCTTCGTGTCCGGCGCCATTACAGGGTCTGGGCTCCATTTCACTTGGCACAGCGTTTGATGCTGCAAGCGCGCCGGCTGGCTGGATGTGACAATTTGTCCATCCCGAGGTGCAGGCAGTACAAGGAGAGGTGTGGGGGAGAGTGGAGGCTAAATAGCCTTGTAAAAGCGGCAAAATAGCCGAGGACGGAGGAGAGCTGTGAGACGCGCTGCTCACTCCATGCACCCGGAACCGGAAGTCTCATGTGCACCTTTAGTACCACAGGTGTCTATTAATTCAGTAACGTGCACTGATTTAACGCAACTGTGGAGAACACAATGTCTGCCCAAACATTCCAGCTATAGTAGATAAAATTAATCAGAGACTCAGAACCAGGAACAAAGGACACTGATTCATGTGCACATTCTAACCAATGATGCCTGTCAGTGTACATCTTTTCATACAGATGGGTCCAGATTTATCTTGACCTTTAATAGGATTAACTGAGACTGGCCAGTCGGACTTAATCCCCTGCTGTAATTACTTAATCCCCTGCTGTATTGTTCTCTGTAATGTATTGCAGCTGAGAACAATAGATGAAGGGTTTATGCTAATAAATCATGTTGTGCCTAGGTGCAGAAAACTAGTCAAAATAACCATGGACCCATCTGTAGGTAGCGACTTTAAGCATACAATAGTGTCCTGATATCCAGCCTGTCCTCAGATACCGCAATCTAAGACAGCTGGGTCGTGACGGGTGCACACTTCGGTCCCTCAGGATAAATACAAATTACCTCTGCCCCCACCAAAGAAATTACAGCAGTCTTTCGGTTCTCCACACATTCACTTACATATAGGTGCGTAGCTTTTGACCTCACAGGCTTGCGAGTTTGACAAAAGACATAAAGAATACACTAAGCAATATTTTAATCCAATAAATATTTAAAGTGTTTTTGGACATAGAAAAAAATAATTACAAAATATGGACAACAGATTATAATGCATTGTTTTCAGAAATAGGGAAACAAGATTTAAATTTGCTTAAGACCTGGTTTCTTACCGTGGGAGAGAGCAAAGAAAATAAGGGTGCATGTCTCAGTCATATTTGACTTCTCTCTAGGTAGTGAACACTTGATGCCGTTGTCAGCTCATTCGTATTCCCTGCAGCTACTCCAAAGAAAAAGCCCTTGGGTTTTAACTAGAGATGTGCACTTGAAATTTTTCGGGTTTTGTGTTTTGGTTTTGGGTTCGGTTCCGCGGCCGTGTTTTGGGTTCGACCGCGTTTTGGCAAAACCTCACCGAATTTTTTTTGTCGGATTCGGGTGTGTTTTGGATTCGGGTGTTTTTTTCAAAAAACACTAAAAAACAGCTTAAATCATAGAATTTGGGGGTCATTTTGATCCCAAAGTATTATTAACCTCAAAAACCATAATTTCCACTCATTTTCAGTCTATTCTGAATACCTCACACCTCACAATATTATTTTTAGTCCTAAAATTTGCACCGAGGTCGCTGGATGACTAAACTAAGCGACCCTAGTGGCCGACACAAACACCGGGCCCATCTAGGAGTGGCACTGCAGTGTCACGCAGGATGGCCCTTCCAAAAAACACTCCCCAAACAGCACATGACGCAAAGAAAAAAAGAGGCGCAATGAGGTAGCTGTGTGAGTAAGATAAGCGACCCTAGTGGCCGACACAAACACCGGGCCCATCTAGGAGTGGCACTGCAGTGTCACGCAGGATGGCCCTTCCAAAAAACACTCCCCAAACAGCACATGACGCGAAGAAAAAAAGAGGCGCAATGAGGTAGCTGTGTGAGTAAGATAAGCGACCCTAGTGGCCGACACAAACACCTGGCCCATCTAGGAGTGGCACTGCAGTGTCACGCAGGATGGCCCTTCTAAAAAACACTCCCCAAACAGCACATGACGCAAAGAAAAAAAGAGGCGCAATGAGGTAGCTGTGTGAGTAAGATAAGCGACCCTAGTGGCCGACACAAACACCTAGCCCATCTAGGAGTGGCACTGCAGTGTCACGCAGGATGGCCCTTCCAAAAAACACTCCCCAAACAGCACATGACGCAAAGAAAAAAAGAGGCGCAATGAGGTAGCTGTGTGAGTAAGATAAGCGACCCTAGTGGCCGACACAAACACCGGGCCCATCTAGGAGTGGCACTGCAGTGTCACGCAGGGTGGCCCTTCCAAAAAACACTCCCCAAACAGCACATGACGCAAAGAAAAAAAGAGGCGCAATGAGGTAGCTGTGTGAGTAAGATAAGCGACCCTAGTGGCCGACACAAACACCTGGCCCATCTAGGAGTGGCACTGCAGTGTCACGCAGGATGGCCCTTCCAAAAAACCCTCCCCAAACAGCACATGACGCAAAGAAAAAAAGAGGCGCAATGAGGTAGCTGTGTGAGTAAGATAAGCGACCCTAGTGGCCGACACAAACACCGGGCCCATCTAGGAGTGGCACTGCAGTGTCACGCAGGATGGCCCTTCCAAAAAACACTCCCCAAACAGCACATGACGCAAAGAAAAAAAGAGGCGCAATGAGGTAGCTGTGTGAGTAAGATAAGCGACCCTAGTGGCCGACACAAACACCGGGCCCATCTAGGAGTGGCACTGCAGTGTCACGCAGGATGGCCCTTCCAAAAAACACTCCCCAAACAGCACATGACGCAAAGAAAAAAAGAGGCGCAATGAGGTAGCTGTGTGAGTAAGATAAGCGACCCTAGTGGCCGACACAAACTCCTGGCCCATCTAGGAGTGGCACTGCAGTGTCACGCAGGATGGCCCTTCCAAAAAACACTCCCCAAACAGCACATGACGCAAAGAAAAATTAAAGAAAAAAGAGGTGCAAGATGGAATTGTCCTTGGGCCCTACCACCCACCCTTATGTTGTACAAACAGGACATGCACACTTTAACCAACCCATCATTTCAGTGACAGGGTCTGCCACACGACTGTGACTGAAATGACGGGTTGGTTTGGACCCCCACCAAAAAAGAAGCAATTAATCTCTCCTTGCACAAACTGGCTCTACAGAGGCAAGATGTCCACCTCATCATCATCCTCCGATATATCACCGTGTACATCCCCCTCCTCACAGATTATCAATTCGTCCCCACTGGAATCCACCATCTCAGCTCCCTGTGTACTTTGTGGAGGCAATTGCTGCTGGTCAATGTCTCCACGGAGGAATTGATTATAATTCATTTTAATGAACATCATCTTCTCCACATTTTCTGGAAGTAACCTCGTACGCCGATTGCTGACAAGGTGAGCGGCGGCACTAAACACTCTTTCGGAGTACACACTTGTGGGAGGGCAACTTAGGTAGAATAAAGCCAGTTTGTGCAAGGGCCTCCAAATTGCCTCTTTTTCCTGCCAGTATAAGTACGGACTGTGTGACGTGCCTACTTGGATGCGGTCACTCATATAATCCTCCACCATTCTTTCAATGGGGAGAGAATCATATGCAGTGACAGTAGACGACATGTCCGTAATCGTTGACAGGTCCTTCAGTCCGGACCAGATGTCAGCATCAGCAGTCGCTCCAGACTGCCCTGCATCACCGCCAGCGGGTGGGCTCGGAATTCTGAGCCTTTTCCTCGCACCCCCAGTTGCGGGAGAATGTGAAGGAGGAGATGTTGACAGGTCGCGTTCCGCTTGACTTGACAATTTTCTCACCAGCAGGTCTTTGAACCCCAGCAGACTTGTGTCTGCCGGAAAGAGAGATCCAAGGTAGGTTTTAAATCTAGGATCGAGCACGGTGGCCAAAATGTAGTGCTCTGATTTCAACAGATTGACCACCCGTGAATCCTTGTTAAGCGAATTAAGGGCTCCATCCACAAGTCCCACATGCCTAGCGGAATCGCTCCATGTTAGCTCCTCCTTCAATGTCTCCAGCTTCTTCTGCAAAAGCCTGATGAGGGGAATGACCTGACTCAGGCTGGCAGTGTCTGAACTGACTTCACGTGTGGCAAGTTCAAAGGGCAGCAGAACCTTGCACAACGTTGAAATCATTCTCCACTGCGCTTGAGACAGGTGCATTCCACCTCCTATATCGTGCTGAATTGTATAGGCTTGAATGGCCTTTTGCTGCTCCTCCAACCTCTGAAGCATATATAGGGTTGAATTCCACCTCGTTACCACTTCTTGCTTCAGATGATGGCAGGGCAGGTTCAGGCGTTTTTGGTGTTGCTCCAGTCTTCTGTACGCGGTGCCTGTACGCCGAAAGTGTCCCGCAATTCTTCTGGCCACCGACAGCATCTCTTGCACGCCCCTGTCATTTTTTAAAAAATTCTGCACCACCAAATTCAAGGTATGTGCAAAACATGGGACGTGCTGGAATTTGCCCAGATTTAATGCACACACAATATTGCTGGCGTTGTCCGATGCCACAAATCCACAGGAGAGTCCAATTGGGGTAAGCCATTCCGCGATGATCTTCCTCAGTTGCCGTAAGAGGTTTTCAGCTGTGTGCGTATTCTGGAAACCGGTGATACAAAGCGTAGCCTGCCTAGGAAAGAGTTGGCGTTTGCGAGATGCTGCTACTGGTGCCGCCGCTGCTGTTCTTGCGGCGGGAGTCCATACATCTACCCAGTGGGCTGTCACAGTCATATAGTCCTGACCCTGCCCTGCTCCACTTGTCCACATGTCCGTGGTTAAGTGGACATTGGGTACAGCTGCATTTTTTAGGACATTTTCGGTATCGCCTGCCTAGAGAAATGGAACCTAGATGGTATTTGGTACCGGGGACACAGTACCTCCAACAAGTCTCTAGTTGGCTCTGCAGTAATGATGGATACCGGAACCACGTTTCTCACCACCCAGGATGCCAAGGCCTCAGTTATCCGCTTTGCAGCAGGATGACTGCTGTGATATTTCATCTTCCTCGCAAAGGACTGTTGGACAGTCAATTGCTTGGTGGAAGTAGTAAAAGTGGTCTTACGATTTCCCCTCTGGGATGACCATCGACTCCCAGCAGCAACAACAGCAGCGCCAGCAGCAGTAGGCGTTACACGCAAGGATGCATCGGAGGAATCCCAGGCAGGAGAGGAATCGTCAGAATTGCCAGTGACATGGCCTGCAGGACTATTGGCATTCCTGGGGAAGGAGGAAATTGACACTGAGGGAGTTGGTGGGGTGGTTTGCGTGAGCTTGGTTACAAGAGGAAGGGATTTACTGGTCAGTGGACTGCTTCCGCTGTCGCCCAAAGTTTTTGAACTTGTCACTGACTTATTATGAATGCGCTGCAGGTGACGTATAAGGGAGGATGTTCCGAGGTGGTTAACGTCCTTACCCCTACTTATTACAGCTTGACAAAGGCAACACACGGCTTGACAAATGTTGTCCGCATTTCTGTTGAAATACTTCCACACCGAAGAGCTGATTTTTTTGGTATTTTCACCAGGCATGTCAACGGCCATATTCCTCCCACGGACAACAGGTGTCTCCCCGGGTGCCTGACTTAAACAAACCACCTCACCATCAGAATCCTCCTTGTCAATTTCCTCCCCAGCGCCAGCAACACCCATATCCTCCTCATCCTGGTGTACTTCAACACTGACATCTTCAATCTGACTATCAGGAACTGGACTGCGGGTGCTCCTTCCAGCACTTGCAGGGGGCGTGCAAATGGTGGAAGGCGCATGTTCTTCACGTCCAGTGTTGGGAAGGTCAGGCATCGCAACCGACACAATTGGACTCTCCTTGTGGATTTGGGATTTCGAAGAACGCACAGTTCTTTGCGGTGCTTTTGCCAGCTTGAGTCTTTTCATTTTTCTAGCGAGAGGCTGAGTGCTTCCATCCTCATGTGAAGCTGAACCACTAGCCATGAACATAGGCCAGGGCCTCAGCCGTTCCTTGCCACTCCGTGTGGTAAATGGCATATTGGCAAGTTTACGCTTCTCCTCCGACAATTTTATTTTAGATTTTGGAGTCCTTTTTTTACTGATATTTGGTGTTTTGGATTTTACATGCTCTGTACTATGACATTGGGCATCGGCCTTGGCAGACGACGTTGCTGGCATTTAATCGTCTCGGCCATGACTAGTGGCAGCAGCTTCAGCACGAGGTGGAAGTGGATCTTGATCTTTCCCTAATTTTGGAACCTCAACATTTTTGTTCTCCATATTTTAATAGGCACAACTAAAAGGCACCTCAGGTAAACAATGGAGATGGATGGATACTAGTATACTTATGGATGGACGAGCGACTGCCGCCACAGAGGTAGCTACAGCCGTGGACTACCATACTGTGTCTGCTGCTAATATAGACTGGATGATAATGAGATGAAATCAATATATATATATATATAATATCACACTAGTACTGCAGCCGGACAGGTATATATATTTATTATGTAATGACTGATGACGGACCTGCTGGACACTGTCAGCTCAGCAGCACCGCAGACTGCTACAGTAAGCTACTATAGTAGTATGTATAAAGAAGAAAGAAAAAAAAAAACCACGGGTAGGTGGTATACAATTATGGATGGACGAGCGACTGCCGACACAGAGGTAGCTACAGCCGTGGACTACCGTACTGTGTCTGCTGCTAATATAGACTGGATGATAATGAGATGAAATCAATATATATATATATATATATATATATATATAATATCACACTAGTACTGCAGCCGGACAGGTAGATATATTTATTATGTAATGACTGATGACGGACCTGCTGGACACTGTCAGCTCAGCAGCACCGCAGACTGCTACAGTAAGCTACTATAGTAGTATGTATAAAGAAGAAAGAAAAAAAAAAACCACGGGTAGGTGGTATACAATTATGGATGGACGAGCGACTGCCGACACAGAGGTAGCTACAGCCGTGGACTACCGTACTGTGTCTGCTGCTAATATAGACTGGATGATAATGAGATGAAATCAATATATATATATATAATATCACACTAGTACTGCAGCCGGACAGGTAGATATATTTATTATGTAATGACTGATGACGGACCTGCTGGACACTGTCAGCTCAGCAGCACCGCAGACTGCTACAGTAAGCTACTATAGTAGTATGTATAAAGAAGAAAGAAAAAAAAAAACCACGGGTGGGTGGTATACAATTATGGATGGACGAGCGACTGCCGACACAGAGGTAGCTACAGCCGTGGACTACCGTACTGTGTCTGCTGCTAATATAGACTGGATGATAATGAGATGAAATCAATATATATATATATATATAATATCACACTAGTACTGCAGCCGGACAGGTAGATATATTTATTATGTAATGACTGATGACGGACCTGCTGGACACTGTCAGCTCAGCAGCACCGCAGACTGCTACAGTAAGCTACTATAAAAGTATGTATAAAGAAGAAAGAAAAAAAAAAAACCACGGGTAGGTGGTATACAATTATGGATAGACGAGCGACTGCCGACACAGAGGTAGCTACAGCCGTGGACTACCGTACTGTGTCTGCTGCTAATATAGACTGGATGATAATGAGATGAAATCAATATATATATATATATATATATATAATATCACACTAGTACTGCAGCCGGACAGGTAGATATATTTATTATGTAATGACTGATGACGGACCTGCTGGACACTGTCAGCTCAGCAGCACCGCAGACTGCTACAGTAAGCTACTATAAAAGTATGTATAAAGAAGAAAGAAAAAAAAAAACCACGGGTAGGTGGTATACAATTATGGATGGACGAGCGACTGCCGACACAGAGGTAGCTACAGCCGTGGACTACCGTACTGTGTCTGCTGCTAATATAGACTGGATGATAATGAGATGAAATCAATATATATATATATAATATCACACTAGTACTGCAGCCGGACAGGTAGATATATTTATTATGTAATGACTGATGACGGACCTGCTGGACACTGTCAGCTCAGCAGCACCGCAGACTGCTACAGTAAGCTACTATAGTAGTATGTATAAAGAAGAAAGAAAAAAAAAACCACGGGTAGGTGGTATACAATTATGGATGGACGAGCGACTGCCGACACAGAGGTAGCTACAGCCGTGGACTACCGTACTGTGGCCCTCATTCCGAGTTGATCGGTCGGTATTTTTCATCGCATCGCAATGAAAATCCGCTTAGTACGCATGCGCAATATTCGCACTGCGACTGCGCCAAGTAATTTAACAATGAAGATAGTATTTTTACTCACGGCTTTTTCATCGCTCCGGCGATCGTAATGTGATTGACAGGAAATGGGTGTTACTGGGCGGAAACACGGCGTTTTATGGGCGTGTGGTTGAAAACGCTACCGTTTCCGGAAAAAACGCAGGAGTGGCTGGAGAAACGGAGGAGTGGCTGGGCGAACGCTGGGTGTGTTTGTGACGTCAAACCAGGAACGACAAGCACTGAACTGATCGCACAGGCAGAGTAAGGTTGAAGTTACTCAGAAACTGCTAAGAAGTTTGTAATCGCAATATTGCGAATACATCGGTCGCAATTTTAAGAAGCTAAGATACACTCCCAGTAGGCGTAGGCTTAGCGTGTGTAACTCTGATAAATTCGCCTTGCGACCGATCAACTCGGAATGAGGGCCTGTGTCTGCTGCTAATATAGACTGGATGATAATGAGATGAAATCAATATATATATATAATATCACACTAGTACTGCAGCCGGACAGGTATATATATTTATTATGTAATGACTGATGACGGACCTGCTGGACACTGTCAGCTCAGCAGCACCGCAGACTGCTACAGTAAGCTACTATAGTAGTATGTATAAAGAAGAAAGAAAAAAAAAAACCACGGGTAGGTGGTATACAATTATGGATGGACGAGCGACTGCCGACACAGAGGTAGCTACAGCCGTGGACTACCGTACTGTGTCTGCTGCTAATATAGACTGGATGATAATGAGATGAAATCAATATATATATATATATATAATATCACACTAGTACTGCAGCCGGACAGGTAGATATATTTATTATGTAATGACTGATGACGGACCTGCTGGACACTGTCAGCTCAGCAGCACCGCAGACTGCTACAGTAAGCTACTATAGTAGTATGTATAAAGAAGAAAGAAAAAAAAAACCACGGGTGGGTGGTATACAATTATGGATGGACGAGCGACTGCCGACACAGAGGTAGCTACAGCCGTGGACTACCGTTCTGTGTCTGCTGCTAATATAGACTGGATGATAATGAGATGAAATCAATATATATATATATATATAATATCACACTAGTACTGCAGCCGGACAGGTAGATATATTTATTATGTAATGACTGATGACGGACCTGCTGGACACTGTCAGCTCAGCAGCACCGCAGACTGCTACAGTAAGCTACTATAAAAGTATGTATAAAGAAGAAAGAAAAAAAAAAAAACACGGGTAGGTGGTATACAATTATGGATAGACGAGCGACTGCCGACACAGAGGTAGCTACAGCCGTGGACTACCGTACTGTGTCTGCTGCTAATATAGACTGGATGATAATGAGATGAAATCAATATATATATATATATATATATAATATCACACTAGTACTGCAGCCGGACAGGTAGATATATTTATTATGTAATGACTGATGACGGACCTGCTGGACACTGTCAGCTCAGCAGCACCGCAGACTGCTACAGTAAGCTACTATAAAAGTATGTATAAAGAAGAAAGAAAAAAAAAAACCACGGGTAGGTGGTATACAATTATGGATGGACGAGCGACTGCCGACACAGAGGTAGCTACAGCCGTGGACTACCGTACTGTGTCTGCTGCTAATATAGACTGGATGATAATGAGATGAAATCAATATATATATATATAATATCACACTAGTACTGCAGCCGGACAGGTAGATATATTTATTATGTAATGACTGATGACGGACCTGCTGGACACTGTCAGCTCAGCAGCACCGCAGACTGCTACAGTAAGCTACTATAGTAGTATGTATAAAGAAGAAAGAAAAGAAAAAACCACGGGTAGGTGGTATACAATTATGGATGGACGAGCGACTGCCGACACAGAGGTAGCTACAGCCGTGGACTACCGTACTGTGGCCCTCATTCCGAGTTGATCGGTCGGTATTTTTCATCGCATCGCAATGAAAATCCGCTTAGTACGCATGCGCAATATTCGCACTGCGACTGCGCCAAGTAATTTAACAATGAAGATAGTATTTTTACTCACGGCTTTTTCATCGCTCCGGCGATCGTAATGTGATTGACAGGAAATGGGTGTTACTGGGCGGAAACACGGCGTTTTATGGGCGTGTGGTTGAAAACGCTACCGTTTCCGGAAAAAACGCAGGAGTGGCTGGAGAAACGGAGGAGTGGCTGGGCGAACGCTGGGTGTGTTTGTGACGTCAAACCAGGAACGACAAGCACTGAACTGATCGCACAGGCAGAGTAAGGTTGAAGTTACTCAGAAACTGCTAAGAAGTTTGTAATCGCAATATTGCGAATACATCGGTCGCAATTTTAAGAAGCTAAGATACACTCCCAGTAGGCGTAGGCTTAGCGTGTGTAACTCTGATAAATTCGCCTTGCGACCGATCAACTCGGAATGAGGGCCTGTGTCTGCTGCTAATATAGACTGGATGATAATGAGATGAAATCAATATATATATATATATAATATCACACTAGTACTGCAGCCGGACAGGTATATATATTTATTATGTAATGACTGATGACGGACCTGCTGGACACTGTCAGCTCAGCAGCACCGCAGACTGCTACAGTAAGCTACTATAGTAGTATGTATAAAGAAGAAGAAAGAAAAAAAAAACGGGTAGGTGGTATACAATATTATATATATATTATATACAATTATATATATATATATATATATATATATATATTAAACTGGTGGTGATTATTAAACTGGTGGTCAGGTCACTGGTCACACTATCAGCAACTTGCAAGTAGTACTCCTAAGCAGACAATCACAATATATATTATACTGGTGGTCAGTGTGGTCACAATGGCAGTGTGGCACTCTGGCAGCAAAAGTGTGCACTGTACGTTATATGTACTCCTGAGTCCTGCTCTCAGACTCTAACTGCTACCCACTGTCAGTGTCTCCCCCACAAGTCAGATATACATTATACAGTCACACTATCTATCTATCACTTCAGCAAGTAGTAGTACTCCTCCTAATGCTCCCCAAAATTACTATTTTGTCTCTCTCTACTCTAGTCTCACTCTCTTCTCTATAAACGGAGAGGACGCCAGCCACGTCCTCTCCCTATGAATCTCAATGCACGTGTGAAAATGGCGGCGACGCGCGGCTCCTTATATAGAATCCGAGTCTCGCGATAGAATCCGAGCCTCGCGAGAATCCGACAGCGGGATGATGACGTTCGGGCGCGCTCGGGTTAACCGAGCAAGGCGGGAAGATCCGAGTCGCTCAGCCCTGTGTAAAAAAAAATTACGTTCGGGCGGGTTTGGATTCCGAGGAACCGAACCCGCTCATCTCTAGTTTTAACTCTCTTGTTACTGGGCATTAATGAATTAGGGGGACATGTAATAAAAGTGGAGAAGTGAGCCAGTAGAGAAGTTGCCCATGGCAACCAATCAACATTGACATAAAATGTATAATTTGCGGCAACTAGTGCGATTGACATGCATCGCTAGACCCTGTGCAAAACTGCATCATTCGTTGTGCCCGTACCCCACGCGTGCGCATTGCGCTGCATACGCATGCACAGAATTGCCATTTTTTTAGCCTGATCACTGCGCTGTGAACAATTGCAGCTAGCGATCAACTTGGAATGACCCCCCATGTGCACTGCAGGGTGGGGGGGCAGATATAACATGTGCAAGGAGAGTTAGATATGGGTGGGGTGTGTTCAAACTGAAATCTAAATTGCAGTGTAAAAATAAAGCAGACAGTATTTACCCTGCACAGAAACAATATAACCCACCCAAATCTAACTCTCTCTGCAAATGTTATATCTGCCACACTTGCAGTGCACATTGGCCCTCATTCTGAGTTGATTGCACGTAGCAACTTTTTGCTGCTCGTGCGATCAACTTGACGCCGCCTATGGGCAGAGCCGGCCATAGGCATAGGCATACTAGGCAATTGCCTAGGACATTTGATATGCCTAGGGGCATCAGCAGCTCCTGCTGATTAAAATGATATGCAGCATGCCTATATTCTGTGTGTAGCATTTCATATGCAGATACAGCCACAGTCTCACACAGTATACTGTATAGGCATGCTGCATATCCTTTTAATCAGCAGAAGCTGCTTGTGCATCCTAGCCACATAGCAATGCAAATAAGATGCATTTTCATTAAAAAAAAAAGTGCCCGACCTTAGCATTGAGACAAGATTTATGAGGACACATCTGTATGCAAGCAGAGGCAGAGGTCACAGCGTTAGTGGCAGTGTGAGTGCTGTGTGCATGTGAGTGGGTTGGTTGTGCAGTAGTGTTCAGAATATGTGTAAGGAGCATTATGTGTGTCATGTAAAAGTGCATTAATAATGTGCAACATATGTGTAAGGGGCACTATGTGTGTCATTATGTGTATAAGGGCATTAATAATGTGCGGCATATGTGTAAGGGACATTATCTGTAAAAGGGCATTAATAAAGGTTGTCATAATGTGTAAGGCCTATTATGTTTATAAGGACATTAATAATGTGTCTCATGTGTAAGGGGCATTACTGTGTGGCATTATGTGTATAAGGTGCTCTACTATGTGGCGTTGCGTATAGAAAGGGCACTACTGTGTCATCTAATGTGAATAAAGAGCAATAGGGTGTGGTGTAATGTGAATAAGGAGCAATTCAGTGTGATGTAATGTGAATAAGGGGCTTTACTGTGAGGCATAACGTTTATAAGGTAAAGTGATACTACTGTGGGATGTAATATGAATTATGGACACTATCGCATGATCAAATGTGAATAAAGTTGCAGTACTGTGTGACGTAATTGGAATTGGGGTTACTATTGTGTGGCCATGCCCCTTGCCAGCAAAAACACATCCCTTTTTGGGCTGTGCTCCAAATTTGCGAATTGTTCCTATTTAAAATATAGGGGGTACAAACACAAAAATAAGGACTGCTATGGATGAGGGGTGATGGTGCTGGGAAAGAGGTGCAAGGTCAGAGGCGGAACCAGTGGTGGTGCTAGGGGGCACCAGCCAAAATCTTGCCTAGGGCGTCATATTGGTTAGGGCCGGCTCTGCCTATGGGGGAGTGTATTTTAGCATAGCAGGGCTGCGATCGCCCTGCTATGCTAAAAAAGTTTCCAGCAAAACAAGACCAGGGTCAGCCTTACTTATCCTGTGCGACGGATCCAGCGACGAAGGTCCTGGAATGGACGTCAGACATCCGCCCTACAAATGCCTGGACACGCCTGCGTTCGCCTCACCACGCCTGGAAAATGGTCAGTTGACGCCCCAGAACGCCTCCCGCCTGTCAGTCTTCTTGCGATCGCCGCTGTGATCACTTTTTACGCTGGCGGCATCGCTGCCCGAGCAACGATGTGCGTGCACAATGCGTCCACCGTGCATGCGCAGTTCTGACCCGTTCTCACTGCTGCGACAAACTGCAGCGTGCGAACGGGTCGAAATGACCCCCATGGTTTTGCCCAACTGCTAAGAAATTTGCTGCTGTGATCAACTCTGAATTACCCCCATTATGCCTACTATTTATGTTCCCCCCATTATGGCCTATTTATGTTCAAAAATGTAAGAAGCATTTTAAACTTTAAAAGATGTTATATTTAAAATTATACATGTGAGGTAACATGTACATAACTTTTTAAAAAACAATACAACCAAAACTTTTTTGCAACATATCTCTTGTGTCCTCTACTGTGTCATAGTAGTTAATACCCATTTTCCACTAACTTTCTAAAACACGGTTAAATGCGCGGGGGCGCGCATTTACCCGTGTTTTTCCCTAAAGGAAAAGGGTCTCCCTGCAAATTCCCGGATCAAGTGATCCGGGAATCCTACCGGTAAGCTGTCTAGTGTGAACGGGAGCCGCATCGAGGCGACACGGCTCCCGTTCACAGTGTATGGGAGGGTGGCGCTGGGAGATCATGTGATCTCCCAGCGCCGCCCCTGCCGCGTCACTAGCCGTTTCACCAACCCGGCAATTGCCGGGTTGGTGAGCGCTGTCTGAAGGGGGCTGTAGCACGGGTCGCAGCCGTGTCAGACGACACGGCTGCGACCCGTGCTACAGTGGTGGAAAAGGGGTATAAGTTAGCAGTGAGGGTGTTGCGTATTTCCTCAGCACTGTCACTACTTGTCTCCACCTCGTAGGCTGCTGCTTCTACCCGAATGTCGCTCAGTTCACAGTCCACAACATTCCACTCTGGTAACAGAGAATTTGACGGCAGATAAGAACCACTTGGCCCATCTAGTCTGCCCCCTTCTTTTTTTTTTACCATATTTTTATCTCAAACCTTATTTGATCCTTATTTCTTTGTAAGGATATCCTTATGTCTATCCCATGCGTGTTTAAATTGCTCCACTGTCTTAGCCTCTACCACCTCTGATGGGAGGCTATTCCACTTGTCCACTACCCTTTCTGTGAAGTAATTTTTCCTCAAATTTCCCCTGAACCTCCCCCCCTCCAGTCTCAGTGCATGTCCTATTGCTTCTCTTCGTTTGGAGATTGTTTCCCTCCCTTGATATAGTTTCTATCATGTCTCCCCTTTTCCAAACTATACATATTGAGATTTCTTAGTCTTTCTGGGTATGTTTTGTGATGTAGGCCATGCACCATTTTAGTTGCCCCTCTTTGTACAGTTTCTAATGTATTAATATCCTTTTGAAGATATGGCCTCCAGAATTAAACACAGTATTCTAGATGAGGCCGTACCAATGACCTATACAGTGGGTACCAAGATTACCAAATTATATAACAGCCTCAGAGACCATTCTTTCACATTGCGAATGATTCAAGTGAGTCTCTCAGAAAGGAAAAATCAGTGTTTCGTGTATGGTACATCTCTATATGCATTTAAATAATCTCAATGAATGTGACTAGCATTTTCTAGGAGAAAGGAATGCTCTCCTTTATTTTTGGCTAAATCATGATTCTCTTTTCGGTACACTCTCTCATCCACAAAATTGGGAGCACTCTGCAATACTAACCTAAGGCAACAGAGGCTCCTGTGTGGACAGCAGAAGTGTAATACTTACCTTATTTCTGAACTTTATTCTTTCTCTTTCTCAACCTACATACCTATCTTGCTTGAATCTGATACACTATCTCATCCAGAACGGATTAAGATCCTCATGGAACTCCAGGTTAACTACCCATAATCTACAGTCACACCCAGTGGTCGAAGTGGGGCGGTATACGGTGCTATGGTATACCGCCACTTCTTCCACTGATGCAGAAATGAGGAAATGAAAGTGCAGCAGGAGGCGAGGGAAGTGGCCATCCTGCTGCACATGGTGCTCCCGTCCCTGCTTGGCGGCCGGTGGCTGTGTAGAGAGCTGTACTATCTCACAGCCGCTCACTGCCGCCAGCCGCTCACTGCATGCAGCTCACGGCCGCCAGCCGCTCCCCGCCGCCAGCCGCCCACTGCTCACCGCAGCCAGCCGCTCACCGCCGCCAGGCGCCCACCGCCGCCAGCCACCAGCCGCCCGTTGCTGACCCACAACAAATGAGTCAGGTAATGTTCCCCTGCTGTCACCCTCTCTCCCTGTCGTTACTGTCCCTGTCCCTACTGTCACTCTCTCTCTCCCAGCTGTCACTGTCGTCACTCTCTCCCTGCTGTCACTGTCGTCACTCTCTCTCTCTCCCTGCTGTCACTGTCATCACTCTCTCTCCCTGCTGTCACTGTCATCACTCTCTCTCTCCCTGCTGTCACTGTTGTCACTCTCTCTCCCTGCTGTCACTGTTGTCACTCTCTCTCTCTGCCGTCACTCTCTCTCCCTGTCGTCACTCTCTCTCCCTGTCGTAACTCTCTCTCCCTGTCGTCACTCTCTCTCCCTGTCGTCACTCTGGCATTCCCTGCTGTCACAATTTCAGCTCATTCAGTGTGCTATAATGTGAATTTCGGCTCATTCGTTGTGCATAATGTGAATTTCAGCTCATTCAGTGTGCTATAATGTGAATTTCGGCTTATTCAGTGTGCTATAATGTGCATTTTGGTTCATACCGTGTGCTTTAATGTGAATTTCGGCTCATTCAGTGCGCTATAATGTGAATTTCGGCTTATTCAGTGTGCTATAATGTGAATTTTGGCTCATACCGTGTGCTATAATGTGAATTTCGGCTCATTCAGTGTGCTATAATGTGAATTTTGGCTTATTCAGTGTGCTATAATGTGAATTTTGGCTCAGACCGTGTGCTATAATGTGAATATCGGCTCATTCAGTGTGCTATAATGTGAATTTCGGCTCATTCAGTGTGCTATAATGTGAATTTCGGCTCATTCAGTGTGCTATAATGTGAATTTCGGCTTATTCAGTGTGCTATAATGTGAATTTCGGCTCGTACCGTGTGCTATAATGTGAATTTTGGCTTATTCAGTGTGCTATAATGTGAATTTTGGCTCGTACCGTGTGCAATAATGTGAATTTCAGCTCATTCAGTGTGCTATAATGTGAATTTCGGCTCATTCAGTGTGCTATAATGTGAATTTCGGCTCGTACTGTGTGCTATAATGTGAATTTCGGCTCGTATCATGTGCTATAATGTGAATTTCGGCTCGTATCATGTGCTATAATGTGAATTTTGGCTCATACCGTGTGCTATAATGTGAATTTCGGATCATTCAGTGTGCTATAATGTGAATTTCGGCTCATTCTGTGTGCTATAATGTGAATTTCGGCTCATTCAGTTTGCTATAATGTGAATTTCGGCTCATTCAGTGTGCTATAATGTGACTTTCGACTCATTCAGTGTGCTATAATGTAAATTTCAGCTCATTCAGTGTGCTATAATGTAAATTTCAGCTCATTCAGTGTGCTATAATGTGAATTTCGGCCCATTCAATGTGCTATAATGTGAATTGCGGCTCGTACCGTGTGCTATAATGTGAATTGCGGTTCGTACCGTGTGCTATAATGTGAATTTTGGCTCGTACCGTGTGCTATAATGTGAATTTCGGCTCATACTGTGTGCTATAATGTGAATTTCGGCTCGTACCGTGTGTTATAATGAGAATTTCGGCTCGTATCGTGTGCTATAATGTGAATTTCAGCTCGTACCGTGTGCTATAAGGTGAAAGGGGCACCAGTACTAGATAGTATAAAGGGTTCTACTACACTGGACATGCCCCCTTTTGGGTGACCACACCTCCTTTTCTGGAGCACGCGCGCTTGACTTTTGCATACCCCCACTTAAAAATTTCCACTTCGACCACTGGTCACACCACACTGGACATACCCAATCTCATCTGATCTTGGAAGCCAAGCAGTGTTGTGCCGGGTCAGTACCAGAAAGGAAGACCCCCTGGGAATACCTGGTACTGTAGGAACACAGGGCAGTTTAATCATTCAACTCACATTGGAAAGCAGAAGTGTACTTTTCTTTCTTCTTGACCAGGCTCCTCACTCTCTCATTGCCCATTCGATGGCAACAGATGGGCAAAAGCAGAAGTGACTGGTCCGCACTATTTTTCCTGATTCTTTTTGGGACCTATTTCCTATTAGAGACAATTCTAGACAAATAGATCTGTAATTTATGCCCACATCTTATCCGTATACTCTTCGGGTGCCTGGATTCACTCAGCCCACTCCTGTTCTCTTAAATTGTTAATATACTAATTATATTTGAAATCTGTTAAAGAGAACAGACAAATAGAAATGTTCGCTCCCTAAATATCTCCTTTCATATTCGCTCACTCTCCAATATTTACATACTCTTAGGAATTTTATTCAATAGAGTAGTAGAGAGCAAACAATTTAATATGCTTTTTAACCACTTTTTTCGACGCCTCCAGTCGTCTGAATATATGTTTATTGTGAATAATATTAAAAGTTAAGTTTTAATTACATCTATATACTTTCCGTAATTATTGTTAAGCGTGCCCCAGATAGACCAAGCAGTCTTCTTTTGCTTCTCTGCAAAACCCCACGAAATGTAGTTTCCTGAACTATCTTCTGGGAGCACCACCAACCAGTCACAACTACATAAGAACCCTTTAATAGTTGCTTCACGTTGGTTTGTACAATATCATATACCCATTGATACAATACTATTATCATCTACTAATAATGTTGCACTCACAATCTGGTCCTGTGCAGAGTCCACACCCCAACCTTCTTCTAGAAATCATGTGAGCAAAACATGACTGCAAGTGCTGCTGATCAGCTGTGATTGATGAGCAGCAAGGAGCCCAGCAAAGCTAATGAATCAGCAGCACAGGAAGGCAAGGTGAAATATGGTTGGCGAGCAAACTCAGTACACAAAAGCCAAAACTACTGAAATTCAACTACATGCTGCTGATAAATAGACTGTAACAAAAATGATTTGTGTCTGTCCCTTTTATGTGTGGCGGTAGGGGAGTTGCACAACAGGCAGGGGTGTATCTTCCTATTGGCCAAAATGGCACTTGCCAGGGGCGCCGGCCAAGGGAGGGGCGCCGCCCGGCAGTGCCACACGCACCAGGGGGTAGAATGACATAGTAGTTCTCGCTGAGTACATCCCGGAGCAGTGCTCATCCACTGCCAGACTCTCAGAAGAGTATTGCACTCTGACACTCTCTGTGACTACAGTCACATTGATGGTGAATATAGCCGGGGAGCGGGGCACTTCCAGGTATGGGGAGGGGCGAGGCACCTCCTCTTCCTCATCCGCTCCCCTTCTCATTGGTCACACGCGATCTGTCACCAAACAGCAGCCACTACAATCAGCACCAGTCAGCAGTGCAGCATGAGCATACCTGTACATGTGGTACCGTAGCTGCACTGCATGGTCTATCCTGGCAGTCTGGATCACAGCTGACAAAGAGCTCAGTATGGAGAGGTATCTAGACCAGTGACTGCCTGTCCAGCTGTGTTGAGACTACAAGTCCCAGCACACCTTGTCACCTGGATTTGCTGGGAAATGTAGTGCCATAACACCTAGAGAGGGGTTTTTAACTGTATGTATGTGTGCATATATCCCCATGGTGTCCCTGCCTGCCCCCTCCTTGTAATTCCCCCTCTGTGTCCCTGCCCGCACCATCCCTGTAACTGCCCGCTCAGTGACCCTGCCCATACACTCCTGTAATTCCCTCTCAGTGTCCCTGCCCGCACCCTTCCCATAATACCCCTTCAGTATCCCTGCCCGTACCCTCCACGTAATTCCATCTCAGTATCCCTGCACGCACCCTCCCCGTATTTCCCTGTCAGTGTCCCTACCTGCACCCTAACCGTAATTCCCCCTCAGTGTCCCTGCCTGCACCCTCACCGTAATTCCATCTGTGTCCCTGCCCGCACCCTCCCCGTAATTCCTCCTCAGTGTCCCTGCCTGCACCCTCCCTGTAATTCTCCCTCAGTGTTCCTGACCTCAGCCTCCCTGTGAATCACCCCTCAGTGTCTCTGCCAGTACAATCCTGTAATTCCCTCTCAGTGTCCCTTCCCGTACCCTCCCTGTAATTGCCCCTCAGTGTCCTTGACCTCAGCCTCCCTGTAGCCCCTCCCTCTCATTTTCCCTACCCGAACCCTCCCTGTAATTCCACCTTAGTGTCCCTGACCTCAGCCTCCCTGTGACTTCCCCCTCAGTGTCCCTGCCCACAGGCATACCCTCCTGTAATTCCAACTCAGTGTCCCTGCCCGTATCCTCCCTGTATTTCCCCCTCAGTGTCCCTGCTCACACCCTCCTGTAATTCCACCTCAGAGTCCCTGCCCGTAGCCTCCCCATAATTCCCCCTCAGGGTCCCTGCCTGCACCTTCCCTGTAATTGCCCCTCAGTGTCCCTGACCTCAGCCTCCCTGTAAGCCCTCCAACTCATTGTCCCTACTTGCACCCTCCCTGTAATTCTCCCTCAGTGTCCCTGACCTCAGCCTGTAACTCCCCCCTCTGTGTCCCTGGGTGGGGGAGACGGGGGGCCAGTTCCTTACTTTGCCAGGGGCGCTCAGACCCCTAGATACACCCCTGACCAGGGCCGGTTCTGGCGCTCTGTGCGCCCCGGGCGGCAATAGGGGCATGGCTTCGTACAGGGGGCGTGGTCATTTCCGCCCCATGTACAGACTGAAATTATGTGCGGTGTGCGATGACGTCATCGCGCACCGCTCAGCAAAGGTCCTCTCCACGAAGGGAAACTAGACGCGTAGCATCTAGTTCCCTTCGTGGAGAGGACCTTTGCTGTGCGGTGCGCGATGACGTCATCGCGCACCGCACAGTAAAAGACCTCTCCACGAAGGGAAACTAGATGCGTACGCGTCTAGTTTCCCTTCATAGCGGCAGACGGGGGGGGGCAGTGGCCAGCGGCAGCAGGGGGGCAGCGGCCAGCGGGGGGCACACAGCAGCAGCGGATCTTGCTCTGGTGCGGCGCCCTCTGGAAGACGCCATGCGCCTCCGGAAGGCGGCGCCCCAGGCAAAAGTCCTGCTTGCCCGTGGCAAGATCTGCTACTGCCCCTGACAACAGGATACCTCCCGACATGACCCTCTCCAGGAGGGACAGAATGCTCTGGTTCTGGACTTCCCTCTTAATTTATGATTGCCAGCACCTGTGCTGAAACAGACTGAGAATCAAAGCCTTTTCAACGGAATTCTCCTCATCCGAAGCCGTTAAGGAACGGGATAGGGCATCAGCCTTGGTGTTAAAAGTTCCAGCCCGGTACTTAATGACAAACGAAAATCGGGCAAAGAAGAACGCCCATCTAGCTTGACGGGGATTCAAGCACTGGGCCGTCTTGAGATACAGCAAATTCTTGTGATCAGTGAAAATCGTAATTAGGTGTTTAGCACCTTCCAAAAGATATCTCCATTCTTCCAAGGCAGATTTTATTGCTAAAATCTCTTTGTCTCCAATGGTGTAATTTTCGTTCAGCAGGAGAGAATTTGCGAGAATGGAAACCACATGGATGTAACTTCCCATCTGGAGCGTACTGCGAAAGCACGGCACCAATGCCTACCGTAGAAGCATCAACCTCCAAAAAGAATGGTTTTAAAAAGTCTGGTTGCTGAAGTACCGGAGCGGTCATAAAGGCTGCCTTCAACTGAGCGAACGCTGCTACAGCTTCAGAGGACCAATGGCTTGGGTCAGCCCCCTTCTTGGTTAGGGCAGTAATAGGCGCCACAATGGTAGAGAAACCCCTTATGAATTTCCGGTAGTAATTTGCAAACCCCAGAAATCGTTGCACCGCTTTCAAGGAAGAGGCTGAGTCCAGTCCCGAATGGCAGAGAGTTTCTCCGGATCCATACGAAGCTCCGTGCCCGAAATGATGTAACCAAGAAATGGAATAGAAGGGACCTCAAAGGTACACTTGGAAATCTTGCCGTATAGATGGTTCTCTCGCAATCGAAGAAGTACCTCTTTAACCTGTACTCTGTGCTCAGTGAGATTCTTAGAAAATATCAGAATGTCATCCAAATATACCACTACATTTAGGTATAACATATCCTGAAAGATTTCATTAATGAATCCCTGGAAGACGGCGGGGGCGTTGCTGAGGCCGAACGGCATTACCATATACTCATAATGCCCGTCCCTAGTATTGAAGGCCGTCTTCTATTCGTCCCCCTGTCGGATACATATCAAGTTATAAGCTCCCCTTAAATCGAGCTTGGTGAAGACTCGGGCTCCGCAAACTCTATCAAAAAGCTCCGTGATGAGCGGCAAAGGATACTTATTCTTAATGGTGACATAATTTAGACCACGATAGTCGATACATGGCCTCAGGCCTCCGTCCTTTTTCTTCACAAAAAAGAAACCTGCTCCCGCCGGGGAAGTAGAGGGGCGGATGAATCCCTTCTGCAGATTAGACTTGATATATTCCGACATAGCTTGAGTCTCGGGTACTGATAAAGGATAAGTGCGACCCTGAGGTGGCATTTTCCCCGGAATGAGCTCAATAGGACAGTCCCAGGGTCTATGCAGTGGTAACTGATCGGCCGCCTGTTCCGAGAACACATCTGAAAACTCCCGATAAGCCTCTGGATTAAGCCCTTCATCCGACTTGGAAGATACACGGAGCGGGTAGAAAGGAGTGAGACAATTTGAATGACAAAATGGACTCCAAGAAATTATCTGTGTCGACCTCCAGTCGACGTGAGGGTTGTGAAGTTTGAGCCAAGGAAGACCAAGAACGAGATCGTGAGGCATCTCCCGAATCACAAGGAATTCCAGATGTTCTTGATGCAAAGCTCCCACTTGCAGCTTGGTTGGCATTGTACAACTTGAAATCAGACCATTAGAAATTTGTGTACCATTAATAGCAGTTAACGTAATAGTTCGTTCGACCGCACGGTAACTGTAAACCCAGATTCTGGGCACAGGAAAGGGAAATAAAATTCCCCGCAGCCCCTGAGTCCAACAGTGCCTTAACGGTTTTGACTACTGACTCAGAAAACAGAGACACGGAGAGTAAACAGTCCACTGCCGGAGAAGATTGAGAAGAAACCCCTAGCTCGACTTCTCGAGAACAAGCTAGGACTGCCCGTTTCCCGGGCGAGACTTGCAAAACTTGAGAAAATGATCCGCAGCTCCACAGTAGAGGCAGAGTCTACCCTCACGACGACGCTGACTTTCTTCTGGGGACAGCCGAGACCGATTAATCTGCATGGGTTCGTCTGGACTCGGAATAACTGTTTGCTTAGACGGAAGAGATCGGAATATTGACCGATCTGACCGACTACGTTCACCACCTCGTTCCTGCATACGAAGATCCACCTTTACACAGAGTGAGATCAACTGTTCCAAGGAATCTGGCAGATCTCTAGTGCCCATTCAAGAGCCCATTCCAAAAAGCAGCCCGAAGGGCATCATTATTCCAGCACAGTTCTGAAGCTATGGTTTGAAAATGAATCACATACTGTCCCACTGAACGAGAGCCTTGTCGAACACGGAGCAAGTCAGCAGAGGCAGCGGTCGTCCTGCCGGGCTCATCAAAGATCCTTCGGAATGACGTGATGAAGTTGGTATAACTAGAAACCAACGGATCTGATCGCTCCCATAACGGTGACACTCACTCCAACGCTGAACCCTCAAGCAAAGAGATAATGTATGCCACTTTAGACCGATCAGTAGGAAAGTTATGTGAAAGGAGTTCGAAATGTACCTCACACTGATTGAGGAAACCACGGCAATTCTTTGGATTCCCGTTATAACGAGGAGGAGTAGGAAGCTGAAGGCGTGACCTGGTTCCAGACAAGGATGGAACATTGCTAGAGACAACCACTGGAGCGGATACTGGAACTGGAGTTGAAACCACTGAAGCCAGAGAAGTCTGGATTTGATCCAGACGGCCAGATAATTCCTGGAGATAATGCATCACCTGATTCTGTGCTGCTTCCTGACTCTGTACTTGGGAAACCAGGTCCTGCATGGTGCTTGCCTCTGGGTTCCGATTCCCCGGGTCCATGGGGCCTGAGTATACTGTCACTGACCTAGATTGAGGGTGTTGTGAACTCGGGGATTCTTCCGATGATTGGGAAGAGGAACCACAACTGGGCCGGAACAGGGGTGGCCTGATATAGGATTTCCTCATACAGGACTCTGACAGTAAGGTTTGGTGAAATATTGAAGAGCTTTATTGCAGGAAAAGAACAACTCAAAGTCATATAGCATAAAGGGAGCTTATGAGGGAATGTCCAGGCCCATTGAAGGGTTTGTGAGCAATGTTAAAGATACTGGTGACTGAAGAAATTGTGAGTAATTTTTAAAAGACACTGATGATTTGAAGAACTTGTAAACGGTGGTTAAAGACACAGATGACTTGTAGAACTTGAGAACGGAGATTAGGACGCCGGTGATTTGAAGAGCTTAAGTGCAGTGGTTTAGGACGCTGATGATTTGTAGAACTTGAAAACGATGACTGAGACGCTGATGATTTGAAGAACTTAAGTGCAGTGGTTTAAGACGCTGATGATTTGTAGAACTTGAGAACGGTGACTGAGACGCTGATGATTTGAAGAACTTAAGTGCAGTGGTTTAAGACGCTGATGATTTGTAGAACTTGAGAACGGTGACTGAGACGCTGATGATTTGTAGAACTTGAGAACGGTGACTGAGACGCTGATGATTTGAAGAACTTAAGTGCAGTGGTTTAAGACGCTGATGATTCGTAGAACTTGAGAACGGTGACTGAGATGCTGATGATTCGTAGAACTTAAGTGCAGTGGTTTAAGACGCTGATGATTTGTAGAACTTGAGAACGGTGACTGAGATGCTGATGATTTGTAGAACTTGAGAACGGTGACTGAGACGCTGATGAGTTGAAGAACTTAAGTGCAGTGGTTTAAGACGCTGATGATTCGTAGAACTTGAGAACGGTGACTGAGACGCTGATGATTCGTAGAACTTAAGTGCAGTGGTTTAAGTCGCTGATGATTTGCAGAACTTGAGAACGGTGATTAGGGCCCGCAGCCCACGCTGATTCCTAGGAGCACTGGTGACTGGACCGCAGAGAGACACACCAGCCGCTGGGAACGCTGGAACCTGTGCAGCGAACTGGCACCTGGAAATGCCAGAGACACTGGAGTACAGCTTCAGAGATTCTCGCCGGGAACAAGAGCGCTGGCATCCACTTCAGGGGAAAGACGATACTCAGGCGCCGAGGCTCTGTCTGGCGTCTGACTTTGAATCTCCCGCCACCGCTGGATTGGCGGAACAGTCTGATGACGTCACCTGCCCCCCGCCCACGTGATGCCGGGTGTCATGGCGGCGCCCTTGCCCCGGAGAACCGCCGGGAGCCGCGCCAGCCAGACGCCGGAGCCCGTGGCCCACCGAAGGCGGAGGCCGCAACACAGACCAGCAGGCACGCAGGGGTAAGCGCGGCGAACGTCGCCTCTGGCATGTGACACCCAGGTACTGTGTCACCCCATCGCCCTCATGTGTCCAGGGCTTGTGTCACCCCCCCATGTCCCCAGGTCCTGTGTCACCTCCTACCCCTTATGTGTACTGTACATATCTTGTATCACCTCCGCCATGTCCCCAGTTCGTGTGTCCCTCCTCTTCCTTTTTCCACCCTCATGCGCCCAGGTACTGTGTCACCTTCTCCCCCTCATGTGTACATGTCCTGTGTCACCTCCCCCCATGTCCTGTGTTCCTCCTCTAACACTCTCCACCCATATGTCCTCAGGTCCTGTGTCACCTTCTCCCCTTATGTGTACTGTACATATCCCGTGTCACCTACCCCATATCTCCAGTTCCTTTGTCCCTCCTCTTCCTCTCTCCACCCTCATGTCCCCAGGTACTGTGTCACCTTCTCCTCGTGTGTACATGTCCTTTGTTCCTATATCCCTTCTCTAACACTCTCCATACTCATGTGCCCAGGTCCTGTGTCACCTTCTCCCCCTCATGTTTACATGCCCTGTGTCACCTCCCCCATGTCTCCAGGAGATGTCACCCCTGATATCCTTAGGTCCTGTGTCCCTTAGGTCCTTCCCCCATCTTTTGGCCATGTCCAGTGTCACCCTCTCCCACTCATGTTCCCAGGTGCTGTGTCATCCCATCCCCCTCATGTGTCCAGGGCTTGTATCACCCCCCCATATCCAGTGTCACCCCCCATGTCCCCAGGTACTGTGTCCCTCCTATCCCTCTCTCCACCCTCATGTGTCACCTTCTCCCCCTCATGTGTACATGTCCAGTGTCGCCTCCTCCATGTCCCCAGGTCCTGTGTCCCACCTCCCCATTCCCCCGTCTTGTGCCCATGTCCTGTGTCACCCCCTCCCACTCATGTTCCCGGGCTTGTGTCATCCCCCCACTCCATTTCCTGCATCACACCCCCTCATGTCCCCAGGTACTGTCCCTCCTCTCCCTCTCTCTACCGTCATGTCCCTAAGTCCTGTATCATCTCCACCTCATGTGTACTGTACATGTCCTATGTCACCTTCCCCCATGTCCCGAGGTGCTGTGCCCCCCCCTCTTTCACTCTCCACCCTTATGTCCCCAGGTCCTGTGTCACCTCTTCCTCCCCATGTGTACATGCCCCGTGTCGCCCCCCCCCCCCCCCCAGGTCCTTCGTAACACCCCCCCTCCCGCGATGTCCCTAGGTCCTGTGTCACCTCCTCCCACTCATGTGCCCAGGTCCGGTGTCACCCCACATGTCCCCATGTTCTGTGTCACGCCACCATGTCTTGTGTTACCCCCCTCATGTCCCCAGGTGCTGTGTCCCTCCATCCCCTCCTTCCCCCGTCATGTCCCCATGTCACCCCTCATGTGCCCACAGCTTCACCAGGCTCCTCCATCCCTTCAGGGGGGCAAGAGACTGAAGTTTTGCCTAGGGTGCTGAGAAACCCTGCATATCTTGATTCTTGGGAGTAGAGAGGGAGTAGAATTTAAGAGGTGGGCAGGCAGGAGCAGAAAGACCAGAAAATAATGCACTCAATACACCAGGCAGTGTAGAGGCTATACAGTAGGAGGAGCACCGCAGGTGGAAGCTGTACCATCTGAAATCCAATATGGTGGCTGCCCTGCAGGGCTGGTTCCACAAGGACTCACTGGTGAAGTGTAACAGCGTTATGCATGCCTACCATAATCCTGAGCCTGTAGAACCATCTTGCACCTATTGTTCATTGGTATTTGGCTGCCGTCAGGACTTTTTCACCTAGTAGTGCAGGCTCAAAATCACATACACATATATTTAAAGTGAACTACACACTTTGGAAAAACTGAATGGCATAAGAAAATAAAAGCCCTAGCTAAATGTACCATTTAACTGAATGGCACTATATGAATATGCCAAGTAAATAGGAATAACTAAGTAATACTAAAGCTATATATAAAAACATCTAAGAGCCTAATTCAGGTCACATCGCAAAGGAGATGTGACTGCAATTTCAGCGATGGAACCCACGTACGCATGTTCCGTCCTGCATGTGCATGCACAGTTAATGCAGTCTGCCTGACAGATTGACGGGCAGAGGCATTTGCGGGGTGGGGCGGTTGGGTGGCAACCAAGCTAAAAAGCAGAATCTGCAGTCCTTTCTGAATAAGGTCCTAAACCTGTCTCCAAAATAGCACTGGAAATTTACACTGAAAAGTATGCTAGCAGGTTTACTAAATAGCAAAGATAATTGCAAAACAGAGCTATGCGAGGCGGATCTTCCAAATAACACAGGTACAGTAACTTGCAGAGTGAAGAAATGCTCACAGGTAACAGGTTATCAGAATAGAACAGATTAGTTGAACTGTGGAGCCACATGCTGGCAGATCTTCCAGATACCACACGTACAGATGTAGCCATGACATTGTGGCTATGAAGCGACTGGCCATGCTGGCTGTGGCTTTTGACACTCAATACAATGTTAATGGGCACAGGCACAACGAAGATGCACGTGTATGATGGCGTGCGCACGCATCACGGCAAACAAGATGCGTCCGCACTTAGGCGCAGCCACAATGAGCTTGGCTACATCTGTAAATATGCTTCACTAAGCACAGAATCAGACTGATTTCAACCCAGTAATACCACCAAACTTGCACAAGCCCTATGACATGTGCAGTTTCTCTGTCAGAGTATGGCCTCCTATGAGAGCGGTTCAGTGTCTTTGTACAGAATGGCTTTCAGAGACAGGGCAGCAACAATCTCGCATGACACCACATCGCTAAGCTTCTTATTAACCAGCCCCCATCCAGAAACACGCCTAACAGTCTTCCGTGCATCCAAATCTGTACTGTGACCATGTACAGTATATGCAAAATCAGGATGCATGAGCGGTGTGATTCAGAGAAAGAAATACTTTATCCGTTTACGTGGATATCGGCCTAGAATCCCCTGCCCCACATTCCCCTGAGCTTTTTGTCAGAGTTCCGAAGAAGCAGGGCCACGGAGGATATCGTCTGCTTCCAGTGTCGGACTGGGGCATGAAGGGCCCACCGGGAGAATACCGTTATGGGGGCCCATACTTAGGGGTGTGGCCAGCATACAAAGGGGGTGTGGCCAGCCTCCACAGAGGCTTGAAATACACAATAGTTTAGTGCAGTGTAATGCATCATATCTACCATGTATAATACAAGTGCACAGTCTGGAACCTGATCCCTAGAGGAAGGAGTGGGCCCTCAGGCAGTGGGGCCTACCGGTGGTTTCCCTGGTACCCCTGTGGGCCAGTCCGACCCTGTCTGCTTCCCAGCTTGTCAGCCCACTGCGGTTTGTCGGATACACCTACTCATTTTATCTGTTGTTCTTATAGATTAATAAAATATTTTCCCGTAAATGATGCAGACTTGACTTGCAGACTAATGAATTCATAAATATTTCTCAGGTACAGTAGTTGCTTCTGCTTGCAAGTTATAACAATGCAAATTGTCTACTGTCTTTCTGTGGGGCATAACCTTATTCACCCTAAACTACACACTGTCCAGAGATGAAGAGCTGCTTTCTCTATCTGTATGACCATAATTAACAGCAGTGGAGTATGTGATCTTCAACTGACAGGACAGCCAGTTCAGCATTGTACAGTGTATTGAAGGGCGTTTTAATAATACAATATATTAAGGAGTATAATATAGTTGTCTGAAAAATACCATGGAAAGAAAATGATTTTCAAATCCGTGATGAATTTGATCCTAGCTTTTTTGTTTTTGTTTTTTTTGTTTAAGTAATCTGTGGATGTAGTTTAATGTATCAGAATAATCATGATTTTTACTTTTTTAATCTCATATTTGCTTATGTACAGTATTTAGCATCAAGACTTAAGAAGAAACGTTTGGGGATAAAGCTCTACATGCCATGACTGGCTAAATGAATGAGCAATTAATTGAATATAAAAAATTTAAGTATTTTTTCAATAGGAATGGGGTCACTATAATGTTACATAATGCATTTACATAGTAGTATTCTCTTCATAAGACCACCATCTTTGGTTTAGCCAGTATTAGTTCTACTACAGTAGAAAATACTAATTTTGACATTTAAAAAAAGTAAAAGTACTGTATGATTCTTTGTATAAACAGGATTTGTAATAAAGCTACCCTTTGTCCAAGAAACTTGTGAGGTGTATTGCTTTAAAAACAGAAATGCAACACATAACGGCGGAGGAAATTAACACTGCTATCTCCAGTTTACCTCATGGTAAGTCTCCAGGCCCAGATGGCCTGTCGGGAGATTACTACCGCATGTTACAGGCCCATATTGTTCCCGCCTTAATGGAATTGTTTCATGCCATACATGAGAGGAGTTCTCCATCTCCTCTCTTTAATGAAGCGTTTATTACACTTATCCCTAAACCTGGTAGGGACACCAATTTTCTTTCCTCATACAGACCAATTAGTCTCTTAAATGTCGACTATAAACTATTGGCCAAGATAATGGCGACGCGGCTTCAATCCATTCTCCCTGATATCCTCACTACGACACAAATGGGTTTTGTGACTGGCAGACATGCGGTTAAAGCAATCCGCATGGCACTAGCGGCGGTGGCGGCGTCCCAGTCTCCATGTACAGACTCAAATATGCTTCTTAGCCTCGATGCCAATAAGGCCTTTGATATGGTCTTGTGGCCACATTTGTTTGCTGTGTTGGGGAGAAGGGGGTTTGACACAGGCTTTATTAACTATTGTGGCCGGAGAGCCCCAGCCACGAGGGAAATGGCCGCCGTAGCACTGAAGGGGTTAACCCCTAGTGCCCGGCGCCATTTCAAAAGACAATGGGCGCTTGGCACCAGATTTAAAAACATATTGTGGGCGCTAGGCGCCGTGTTTTATTAATGTTAAAAAATTTATTTTTAACTGTGCCGTGGTCCCGGACCCCTCCGGAGACCACGGCAGTGAGTACAGCCCCCGGCGCGCTCAGCAGAGTGTGCGCGCCGGGGGAGGGGGCAGCCGCTGACCGCCGGAGTCCGGGAGCTCCGCTCCCGGCAGCGGTCGGTGCAGCCCCGGGCGCACTGGAGTGTGCGCGCCGGGGAGAAGGGAGAGCCACCGCTGGGGGCCGGGAGCTCTGCTCCCGGCGCCTCAGCCCGTCGGAGGTGGCCAGACGCGGCAGCCGGGACGAACGTCCCGGGCTGCTGGGCAGCGAGGGGGGTGCACCGCAGCCCCGGCTCCCCGCCGGACGCTGCGGCGAGGCTACAAGACAGGCGCCGCTCATGGGGGACCGGGCTAGCCGGCTCCCTAGCGGCGTGGGTGCAGTTAGGCTGATGAGCGCTGGGGTCCGGGAGCTACGCTCCCGGCGCCTCAGTGCTACAAAAGAGCCAGAGTCACGGCGGCCGGGACAAGTGTCCCGGGCCGCCGGGCTTCAGTACAGGGGGGTGCGCTGCTGCGTGCGGCGAGGCCACGAAGTTAGTGCCACACTGGGGGGACAGGGAGAGCCAGCTCCCTGGACCCCAGTGGCAGGCAGGCAGGCAGGCTGGAGGGTGGGGGAAGCCAGCCCCATACCTCCAGCACTGAGAGAGCCCTAGCAGCCAGGCTGCAGGGCTAGGGGAGCCAGCACAGACAGGGTCCTAGCAGCCAGGCTGCAGGACAAGGACACAGTATTCCACAAACCAGACATTGTTTAAATGTAGAAAGTACAGTGTGTTGTAAGGCACTGCAGTGCCTAGGTATGTGGAGCCTGTGCAGGCTCAGAGTGTATTTAAATGTATAACATGTACAGTGTGATTTAAATGTAATGTATTTCAAGGTAAATTGCACTTACTTGGTTGTGTGTCCCAGGAGGGGGGAATCCATGGCTGTGCAGGCTAATGGATTCTCCCAGACCTTTTCCCCAAAAACGGAATGCTTTCCCATCCAGCCTCACACTTCCAAGGGGCACAGGGAGAGAGAGAAGCAGCTCAGCTATGAAACAAGCTGAGTGGTTTCTTGGAGCTCCATGGAGATCAGCCGTAGTGGCCTAGAAACCTGGACCGGGGAGCCAGGCTGCCCAGCTCTGGAGCCCAAATCCAGGCTGCAGCCAGTGGGCTGGGTCCCGGGCAGGTTTCTGGAAGTCAGTTTAGGAGGGAAAACTTTCCCCCAGCCAGACTGAACGGCACCGGGGAGTATCCTGATTCTCCAAGATGGGAGAGTCAAAGGAGACTGACCACTCCCCACTGTCCATAGGGGACAATGTTAGCTGTGCATGAGACCAAGGCATGCACAGCTCATGGGTAAACATTGATTGGCTGTGCACCACAGGGCGGGCTTACCCCCTGTGGTAATGGGTCTTGGAGAGGGATAAAAGGAGGGCAGTTGGCCCATAGGAATAGTATTATTCTATCTTATTCTGCTGAAAACATCTGATTGTATGCTGTTACCCCTAGCAATAGGGAGGAGCCTTTTTAAAGGTTATTGAGCAATAAACATCTTTGCCTCAAGAAGACTGCTTCATCTTGTGACCAACAGGGTTAGGCCAAACCTAGCCCCGTCCTCCGGCTGTCCAGGGAAGCACCTAACGTCTCCAAGCTCCGCCTTCCGCCAGCTACCGGTAGAGGCCTAGCAAGTGGCTAGTGGGGATTCGTCAGCACCACACAGCTGTGGTAAGGCAGTGCGTCGGCACATACAGAGCAGAACCGTGGTTCCAAACGCCATGGCAGGTTAGGAGTTTGGTGGTGGCAGCGAGAACCCGCCCACAGCGCAGTGGGTGGAGTCAGTAACAGGCGGTTACTGACGGTAAGCGGGAATCCCCTATGTGCTCAGGCCTCGTGCGGCTTGACCTTCCATTCTGTGCGCAGCAAACGGGACGCGAAAGCGGCGAGTGCTTTCGTACGGTACCGTCCTGTCACAACTATATACGATATATCTACAATAATCCATCTGCCTCTCTGTTAATTAATGGGATCAGGGGCCAACGGTTCTTTTTAGAAAGGGGCACCCATCAAGGATGCCCTCTATCGCCACTGCTATTTCATTTGGCCCTCGACCCGTTGCTTAGGACACTACAGGGTTGGTCTGTTTTTAGGGGTATAAAAGTGGGTGGTCGGGAAATCAAATTATCTGCTTTCACTGACGATATCCTCCTTTATATATCTGACCCCGAACATTCCCTTACTTTGATACTAGACAAGATCCAATTATTTGGCCACATTTTGGGTTTTAGTATTAATATGGACAAATCTAAAGCTTTATTACTATATGGCAATGTGACGTCTCCGAGCTGGACCTCACACTTTCCCCTACACTGGGTGTCCACATATATTATATATTTGGGTATTATGGTGCCACGCTATATTTCTGAACTATATAAACTCAACGTAAATAAGGCCATACACACTTTAATTGATGATATTAAGAGATGAGAACGTCTTCCACTGTCATATCTAGGCAGGGCTAACCTGCTAAAAATGGTGGCTATACCACGAATACTATACCCATTGCAAACGCTTCCCATACTGCTGACTAAGCAGGACACACAACAGATTAACAAACTTATTAGAACCTTTATATGGAAGGGGGGCCGAGCATGTATTGCTTTGCGTAAACTTGCTCAACCTAAATCTAATGGAGGTATCAACTTTCCAGATGTAGTAGTCTATAATCATGCTGCACTTCTGAGACATTTAAGAGATTGGCTGCAAAACAGTTCTATCTATACGAATACATCCCTCGAACACGGCTTCCTATCGACTGTAGCTTTGACGTGTTTTCTTCACCAACATGACTGGGAAATACCTGAGCATGTTAGGTCTAACCCTCTCCTGTGGTCTACTAGGGAAATGTGGCACATACTGCATCATGGTACGAAATTTAATCCATACCACTCCTTACACCTACCCCTAATTAAAAACCCAGAATTTTTAGATGGCATGGCTGCCCACCCCTTCAAAATGTGGAGGGAGGATGGTATAACATCGATTCATTTACTGGTATCTGTGGAAGACGACCGTCTGCTCACTCTTTCAGAAGTTTCAACGAGACATGCAATGGTCTCTTCGTCTCCCCTTCCATTTCTGCAAACACAATTCTACGTCAGGCATGTTCTTACACATTTTGCGGAAGGGGACTGGACCAACCCTCTAGATAGCCTCTTACTACACCCTATATCGAGCCACAAGGCCATTTCCATACACTATACTTTCTTGAGAAAAATATTAGATCACGCTACTGTGACAGGTGGCATGTCCACATGGTTAGCTCATTTTCCTGAACTGACCATACCAACTATGGAAAATGCACTACTTTACTCCCAAAAGGTCCTCCCAGCAAGCATGTATACTGAATTATTTCTTAATGTGTATCATAACACTTATCTATCCCCATTGCGACGCTTCCATGTGGGAGCAACGGAAATACATTCTTGCCCAAAATGCCACCAGAGTGAGGCTGATACTTTCCATTGCTTGTGGGCATGTCCGATTGTGCAATATTTTTGGCATCTCATTAGGAGATACGCGGAGGCTAACTTAATAACCTATGTGCCCTTTACCCCCGAATGGGCAGTTTTGGGTATCACTAATCCTACTCTTCACATGCCATCAGAATGTAAAAAAGTGCTGATAGCCTTAAGTGCGGCAGGAAAAAAAGACGATACTACAGGGATGGATAGATAGTACGCCACCACAGATACCATTATTTTTGAATAAACTACATCATATTTTCAGGATGGAATGGGTGGAGGCTATTGTAGATAGAGGTAAACAAGTGGATCGATTTTTTAATCTCTGGGAATCCTATATCTCCACTTTGCCCCTTAATACGCGACTACACATTCATAACAGTCTCAAGAACTCAACGTGGTACCTAACTAGATTGGCTACAACCTATATCTTTGGTCTAAGAACGGACGATTGTGGCGGCTTCCCTCACGGTCACCTATACTTTGTATAATATCATTAATGTACTGAATGATTGATTACTCACAATGCTAAAGTCTTTATTGTTAGAAAACAAGCAATTTGATGTACAACTTCCAGTCATAACCCCCTTGTATTATTACATATATTTCTATGTACGTTTTATCCTATACTGTGATGTCCATGATGTCTCAATAAAAATTTTGTTACAAAAACAAAACAGAAATGCAGTATCGAAGATGCTTTTATGAATACCAGTGATGGTGTTATAACATTTTTCTTTTCAAAACTCTATATTGTTGATATATTGTTGAGGGAAATGCAGTCTGCAGTGACATCACCTGAGCTGAGCATGGTGGAAAGGAAACTACACCTACTATGGCAACATTCTGAATGTCATCATGGCTGTAATGTCGACAGAAAAAATGTCAACATGGACGTAATATCATTACATCAATACTGTGGGGTCTATTTACTAAGCCTTGGACGGAGATAAAGTACCAGCCAACCAGCTCCTAACTGCCATTTTTCAAACCCAGCCTGTGACATGACAGTTAGGAGCTGATTGGCTGGTACTTTATCTCCGTTCACTTTATCTACATCCAAGGCTTAGTAAATAGACCCCTCTGTATGTTAACTAACAGTACATATCAGTGTTAGATTTAGGTTTAGGGTTAGGCTGTGATTAGGGTTCTAACACTGCAAAAATGATATGTCAGCAGACTGACTGTTGACATGTGCAATGTCTATATTATTACCATGTCAACATTGTGCATGTCGAAATAACACCCACGTCGACATTTCATACCACACACCTCTCCCCTGTGCTGTTAGCAACAATCTTGCTGTTACAGCAGCCATTTAGGGGTGGTAATGGGTAGGCCAAACAATTCTAAAGCTGCATTACAATTTCTGTTACCTAGCAAAACTTAACTAACCAATATTATATGACTGGGCGACAGGCAAGTTTAACCCTGAGAGACACAAAAGTAGCAAGTCATCTTTAAAGTGAAAATTTTGATACTATAAATCAGTGGTTCCCAAACTGTGTGCCATACAAACAAATGTACTTAATTTTATATTTTTTTCAGAATTTCTCAGTTAGGGACTATTGGCCTAGGGGTGCTGTGAAAAAAATTCTGTTACTCTGGGGCGCAGTGACTCAAAAAAGTTTGGGAACCACTGCTATAAATGTTTATCAATGATATGAAGTCTATTTTGGTGTTGCTTACCCTAAACATACTTTATTATAAATTGTCATATTTTAAAATATTGAACCATAATTAAAAGAAAAGAATAAATAACCTTTACAAAAATTAATACAATAAAATAACTTCAGACAGAATGATAAAAAAATGTGCACTGGATATTTTTTGGGTTTTGTGTTTTGGTTTTGGATTCGGTTCCGCGGCCGTGTTTTGGAATCGGACGCGTTTTGGCAAAACCTCCCTGAAATTTTTTTGTCGGATTCGGGTGTGTTTTGGATTTGGGTGTTTTTTTTACAAAAAACCCTCAAAAACAGCTTAAATCATAGAATTTGGGGGTCATTTTGATCCCATAGTATTATTAACCTCAATAACCATAATTTACACTAATTTTCAGTCTATTCTGAACACCTCACACCTCACAATATTATTTTTAGTCCTAAAATTTGCACCGAGGTCGCTGGATGGCTAAGCTAAGCGACACAAGTGGCCGACACAAATACCTGGCCCATCTAGGAGTGGCACTGCAGTATCAGGCAGGATGGCACTTCAAAAAAATAGTCCCCAAATAGCACATGATGCAAAGAAAAAAAGAGGCGCACCAAGGTCGCTGTGTGACTAAGCTAAGCGACCCAAGTGGCCGACACAAACACCTGGCCCATCTAGGAGTGGCACTGCAGTGTCAGGCAGGATGGAACTTCAAAAAATTAGTCCCCAAACAGCACATGATGCAAAGAAAAAAAGAGGCGCACCAAGGTTGCTGTGTGACTAAGCTAAGCGACATAAGTGGCCGACACAAACACCTGGCCCATCTAGGAGTGGCACTGCAGTGTCAGGAAGGATGGCACTTCAAAAAAATTGTCCCCAAACAGCACATGATGCAAAGAAAAAAAGAGGCGCACCAAGGTCGCTGTGTGACTAAGCTAAGCGACCCAAGTGGCCGACACAAACACCTGGCCCATCTAGGGCTGGCACTGCAGTGTCAGGCAGGATGGCACTTCAAAAAAATTGTCCCCAAACAGCACATGATGCAAAGAAAAAAAGAGGCGCACCAAGGTCGCTGTGTGACTAAGCTAAGCGACCCAAGTGGCCTACACAAACACCTGGCCCATCTAGGAGTGGCACTGCAGTGTCAGGCAGGATGGCACTTCAAAAAAATTGTCCCCAAACAGCACATGATGCAAAGAAAAAAAGAGGCGCACCAAGGTCGCTGTGTGACTAAGCTAAGCAACACAAGTGGCCGACACAAACACCTGGCCCATCTAGGAGTGGCACTGCAGTGTCAGGCAGGATGGCACTTCAAAAAAATTGTCCCCAAACAGCACATGATGCAAAGAAAAAAAGAGGCGCACCAAGGTCGCTGTGTGACTAAGCTAAGCGACCCAAGTGGCCGACACAAACACCTGGCCCATCTAGGAGTGGCACTGCAGTGTCAGGCAGGATGGCACTTCAAAAAAATAGTCCCCAAACAGCACATGATGCAAAGAAAAAAAGAGGCGCACCAAGGTCGCTGTGTGACTAAGCTAAGTGACACAAGTGGCCGACACAAGCACCTGGCCCATCTAGGAGTGGCACTGCAGTGTCAGGCAGGATGGCACTTCAAAAAAATAGTCCCCAAACAGCACATGATGCAAAGAAAAAAAGAGGCGCACCAAGGTCGCTGTGTGACTAAGCTAAGCGACCCAAGTGGCCGACACAAACACTTGGCCCATCTAGGAGTGGCACTGCAGTGTCAGGCAGGATGGAACTTCAAAAAATTAGTCCCCAAACAGCACATGATGCAAAGAAAAAAAGAGGCGCACCAAGGTCGCTGTGTGACTAAGCTAAGCGACATAAGTGGCCGACACAAACACCTGGCCCATCTAGGAGTGGCACTGCAGTGTCAGGCAGGATGGCACTTCAAAAAAATTGTCCCCAAACAGCACATGATGCAAAGAAAAAAAGAGGCGCACCAAGGTCGCTGTGTGACTAAGCTAAGCGACCCAAGTGGCCGACACAAACACCTGGCCCATCTAGGAGTGGCACTGCAGTGTCAGGCAGGATGGCACTTCAAAAAAATTGTCCCCAAACAGCACATGATGCAAAGAAAAAAAGAGGCGCACCAAGGTCGCTGTGTGACTAAGCTAAGCGACCCAAGTGGCCTACACAAACACCTGGCCCATCTAGGAGTGGCACTGCAGTGTCAGGCAGGATGGCACTTCAAAAAAAATTGTCCCCAAACAGCACATGATGCAAAGAAAAAAAGAGGCGCACCAAGGTCGCTGTGTGACTAAGCTAAGCAACACAAGTGGCCGACACAAACACCTGGCCCATCTAGGAGTGGCACTGCAGTGTCAGGCAGGATGGCACTTCAAAAAAATTGTCCCCAAACAGCACATGATGCAAAGAAAAAAAGAGGCGCACCAAGGTCGCTGTGTGACTAAGCTAAGCGACCCAAGTGGCCGACACAAACACCTGGCCCATCTAGGAGTGGCACTGCAGTATCAGGCAGGATGGCACTTCAAAAAAATACTCCCCAAACAGCACATGATGCAAAGAAAAAAAGAGGCGCACCAAGGTCGCTGTGTGACTAAGCTAAGTGACACAAGTGGCCGACACAAGCACCTGGCCCATCTAGGAGTGGCACTGCAGTGTCAGGCAGGATGGCACTTCAAAAAAATAGTCCCCAAACAGCACATGATGCAAAGAAAAATGAAAGAAAAAAGAGGTGCAAGATGGAATTGTCCTTGGGCCCTCCCACCCACCCTTATGTTGTATAAACAGGACATGCACACTTTAACGAACCCATCATTTCAGTGACAGGGTCTGCCACACGACTGTGACTGAAATGACTGGTTGGTTTGGGCCCTCACCAAAAAAAGAACCAATCAATCTCTCCTTGCACAAACTGGCTCTACAGAGGCAAGATGTCCACCTCATCATCATCGTCCGATTCCTCACCCCTTTCACTGTGTACATCCCCCTCCTCACAGATTATTAATTCGTCCCCACTGGAATCCACCATCTCAGGTCCCTGTGTACTTTCTGGAGGCAATTGCTGCTGGTGAATGTCTCCACGGAGGATTTGATTACAATTCATTTTGATGAACATCATCTTCTCCACATTTTCTGGAAGTAACCTCGTACGCCGATTGCTGACAAGGTGAGCGACTGCACTAAACACTCTTTCGGAGTACACACTGGAGGGAGGGCAACTTAGGTAGAATAAAGCCAGTTTGTGCAAGGGCCTCCAAATTGCCTCTTTTTCCTGCCAGTATACGTACGGACTGTCTGACGTGCCTACTTGGATGCGGTCACTCATATAATCCTCCACCATTCTTTCAATGGTGAGAGAATCATATGCAGTGACAGTAGACAACATGTCAGTAATCGTTGGCAGGTCCTTCAGTCCGGACCAGATGTCAGCACTCGCTCCAGACTGCCCTGCATCACCGCCAGCGGGTGGGCTCGGAATTCTTAGCCTTTTCCTTGCACCCCCAGTTGCGGGAGAATGTGAAGGAGGAGCTGTTGACGGGTCACGTTCCGCTTGACTTGACAATTTTCTCACCAGCAGGTCTTTGAACCTCTGCAGACTTGTGTCTGCCGGAAAGAGAGATACAACGTAGGTTTTAAATCTAGGATCGAGCACGGTGGCCAAAATGTAGTGCTCTGATTTCAACAGATTGACCACCCGTGAATCCTGGTTAAGCGAATTAAGGGCTCCATCCACAAGTCCCACATACCTAGCGGAATCGCTCTGTTTTAGCTCCTCCTTCAATGTCTCCAGCTTCTTCTGCAAAAGCCTGATGAGGGGAATGACCTGACTCAGGCTGGCAGTGTCTGAACTGACTTCACGTGTGGCAAGTTCAAAGGGTTGCAGAACCTTGCACAACGTTGAAATCATTCTCCACTGCGCTTGAGTCAGGTGCATTCCCCCTCCTTTGCCTATATCATGGGCAGATGTATAGGCTTGAATGGCCTTTTGCTGCTCCTCCATCCTCTGAAGCATATAGAGGGTTGAATTCCACCTCGTTACCACCTCTTGCTTCAGATGATGGCAGGGCAGGTTCAGGAATGTTTGGTGGTGCTTCAGTCTTCGGCACGCGGTGTCTGAATGCCGAAAGTGGCCCGCAATTCTTCGGGCCACTGACAGCATCTCTTGCACGCCCCTGTCGTTTTTTAAATAATTTTGCACCACCAAATTCAATGTATGTGCAAAACATGGGACGTGCTGGAATTTGCCCAGATGTAATGCACGCACAATATTGGTGGCGTTGTCCGATGTCACAAATCCCCAGGAGAGTCCAATTGGGGTAAGCCATTCTGCAATGATGTTCCTCAGTTTCCGTAAGAGGTTGTCAGCTGTGTGCCTCTTCTGGAAAGCGGTAATACAAAGCGTAGCCTGCCTAGGAACGAGATGGCGTTTGCGAGATGCTGCTACTAGTGCCGCCGCTGCTCTTCTTGCTGCGGGAGGCAATACATCTACCCAGTGGGCTGTCACAGTCATATAGTCCTGAGTCTGCCCTGCTCCACTTGTCCACATGTCCATGGTTAAGTGGACATTGGGTACAACTGCATTATTTAGGACACTGGTGACTCTTTTTCTGAGGTCTGTGTACATTTTTGGTATCGCCTGCCTAGAGAAATGGAACCTAGATGGTATTTGGTACCGGGGACACAGTACCTCAATCAAGTTTCTAGTTGCCTCTGAATTAACGGTGGATACCGGAACCACGTTTCTCACCACCCAGGCTGCCAAGGCCTGAGTTATCCGCTTTGCAGCAGAATGACTGCTGTGATATTTCATCTTCCTCGCAAAGGACTGTTGGACAGTCAATTGCTTACTGGAAGTAGTACAAGTGGCTTCCAACTTCCCCTCTGGGATGACGATCGACTCCCAGCAGCAACAACAGCAGCGCCAGCAGCAGTAGGCGTTACACTCAAGGATGCATCGGAGGAATCCCAGGCAGGAGAGGACTCGTCAGACTTGCCAGTGACATGGCCTGCAGAACTATTGGCTTTCCTGTGTAAGGAGAAAATTGACACTGAGGGAGTTGGTGGTGTGGTTTGCAGGAGCTTGGTTACAAGAGGAAGGGATTTAGTTGTCAGTGGACTCCTTCCGCTATCACCCAAAGTTTTTGAACTTGTCACTGACTTCTGATGAATGCGGTCCAGGTGACGTATAAGGGAGGATGTTCCTAGCTGGTTAACGTCCTTACCCCTACTTATTACAGCTTGACAAAGGCAACACACGGCTTGACACCTGTTGTCCGCATTTGTGTTGAAATAATTCCAAACGAAGAGCTGATTTTTTTTGTATTTTGACCAGGCATGTCATTGGCCATATTCATCCCACGGACAACAGGTGTCTCCCCGGGTGCCTGACTTAAACAAACCACCTCACCATCAGAATCCTCCTTGTCAATTTCCTCCCCAGCGCCAGCAACACCCATATCCTCATCCTGGTGTACTTCAACAGTGACATCTTCAATTTGACTATCAGGAACCGGACTGCGGGTGCTCCTTCCAGCACTTGCAGGGGGCGTGCAAATGGTGGAAGGCGCAAGCTCTTCCCGTCCAGTGTTGGGAAGGTCAGGCATCGCAACCGACACAATTGGACTCTCCTTGGGGATTTGTGATTTAGAAGAACACAGTTCTTTGCTGTGCTTTTGCCAGCTTAAGTCTTTTCATTTTTCTAGCGACAGGATGAGTGCTTCCATCCTCATGTGAAGCTGAACCACTAGCCATGAACATAGGCCAGGGCCTCAGCCGTTCCTTGCCACTCTGTGCCGTAAATGGCATATTGGCAAGTTTACGCTTCTCATCAGACGCTTTCAATTTTGATTTTTGGGTCATTTTACTGAACTTTTGTTTTTTGGATTTTACATGCTCTCTACTATGACATTGGGCATCGGCCTTGGCAGACGACGTTGATGGCATTTCATCGCCTCGGCCATGACTAGTGGCAGTAGCTTCAGCACGAGGTGGAAGTGGATCTTGATCTTTCCCTATTTTAACCTCCACATTGTTGTTCTCCATTTTTTAATGTGTGGAATTATATGACAGTATCAATAGCAATGGCCTACTACTATATATACTGCGCACAAATGAAATGCACCACAAGTATGGATGGATAGTATACTTGATGACACAGAGGTAGGTACAGCAGTGGCCTACTGTACCGTAATGCTATATATTATATACTGGTGGTCAGCAAACTGTGCAAAACTGAAATGCACCACAGGTATGGATGGATAGTATACTTGACGACACAGAGGTAGGTACAGCAGTGGCCTACTGTACCGTACTGCTATATATTATATACTGGTGGTCAGCAAACTGTGCAAATCTGAAATGCACCACAGGTATGGATGGATAGTATACTTGACGACACAGAGGTAGGTACAGCAGTGGCCTACTGTACCGTACTGCTATATATTATATACTGGTGGTCAGCAAACTGTGCAAAACTGAAATGCGCCACAGGTATGGATGGATAGTATACTTGATGACACAGAGGTGGGTACAGCAGTGGCCTACTGTACCGTACTGCTAGATATTATATACTGGTGGTCAGCAAACTGTGCAAAACTGAAATGCACCACAGGTATGGATGAATAGTATACTTGACGACACAGAGGTAGGTACAGCAGTGGCCTACTGTACCGTAATGCTATATATAATATACTGGTTGTCAGCAAACTGTGCAAAACTGAAATGCACCACAGGTATGGATGGATAGTACACTTGATGACACAGAGGTAGGTACAGCAGTGGCCTACTGTACCGTACTGCTATATATTATATACTGGTGGTCAGCAAACTGTGCAAAACTGAAATGCACCACAGGTATGGATGGATAATATACTTGACGACACAGAGGTAGGTACAGCAGTGGCCTTCTGTACCGTACTCCTATATATTATATACTGGTGGTCAGCAAAATTATGCACTGTACTCCTACTATATACTGTCTACAATGCAGCACAGATATGGATTATTTTTCAGGCAGACAACGTATACTGGTGGTCACTGGTCAGCAAAACTCTGCACTGTACTCCTCCTATATAATACTATACTGGTGGTCCCCAGTCCCCACAATAAAGCAGCACACTGAGCACAGATATGGAGTGTTTTTCAGGCAGACAACGTATACTGGTGGTCACTGTCAGCAAAACTCTGCACTGTACTCCTGCTATATAATACAGCTGCTCCCCAGTCCCCACAATTAAGCAGTGTGAGCACAGATATATGCAGCACACTGAGCACAGATAAGGAGCATTTTTTTCAGGCAGAGAACGGATAAAACTGGTGGTCACTGATCAGCAAAACTCTGCACTGTACTCCTCCTATATTAATATACAGCTGCTCCCCAGTCCCCACAATTAAGATATAACTAAGCAAGCCAATGCACGAGTGAAAATGGCGGCGACATACGGCTGCTTATATAGAATCCGAATCTCGCGAGAATCCGACAGCGGGATGATGACGTTCGGGCGCGCTCGGGTTAACCGAGCCATACGGTAGAATCCGAGTATGCCTCGGACCCGTGTAAAAAGGGTGAAGTTCGGGGGGTTCGGTTTCCGAGAAACCGAACCCGCTCATCACTATCAAAAACATTAGAAAACTGCAGCTTTTTCCATTTTATCCTGTGAAAAACAACAATCTAAAAGAAGGAGGGAAACTGCAGCCAAATTAAATATCCTAAAACAGTGAAGATTGCTCACACGGTTAATAAAGATCTCATTGGTGGAGAACTTTCACGGATAATTTTCAGCACATCTTGAAGCTGAACTACATTCCGAGTTGTTCGCTCGTTGCCGATTTTCGCTATGCTGCAATTTGTTGCTAATTGCGCATGTGCAAGGCACGCAGGGCGCATGCGCTTAGTTATTTAACTAAAAACTTAGCAGTTTTGCTGTGGATCCTGCAACGCTTTTCAGTCGCACTGCTGATCGTGAATGATTGACAGGAAAGGGGCGTTTGTGGGTGGTAACTGAGCGTTTTCCGGGAGTGTGCTAAAAAACGCAGGCGTGTCAGGGAAAAACGCGGGAGTGTCTGGAGAAACGGGGGAGTGGCTGGCCGAACGCAGGGCGTGTTTGTGACGTCAAACCAGGAACTAAACGGACTGAGCTGATCGCAGTCTGTGAGTAGGTCTGGAGCTACTCAGAAACTGCAAAGAATTATTTAGTAGCAGTTCTGCTAATCTTTCGTTCGCTATTCTGCTAAGCTAAGATACACTTCCAGGGGGGCGGCGGCCTAGCGTGTGCAATGCTGCTAAAAGCAGCTAGCGAGCGAACAACTCGGAATGAGGGCCACTATATAGCATGTCTTGTCCCATCGCAACACGCAATCTTGTAATTAGGAGTACCAGTTCGCTGAATGCTCTTTCATATATCAGTTGTGTAAAAGATAGTAGATACTTGTATGACACAGATAACTAAGCATCTGACTTCAAAAGTAATTTGTGACAGCAGAGGAAGCATTTTTATATGATTTTCACTTTGTTTTGTCATCCTTGATTTCAGCAGATTACACCCCATTTATCCTTATCCTTACCAGCTGGAAGTAAATTCTGTCTTCTTAGTTCATAGAAAGTGTCCTGTCAGTTTAGGAAAGAAAAGGTTTTCAAAACGAGTAAAAGTTTACTAATAAAAAACTTCCCTAATTTTTTATTTATTTACTATTCCAAAAATCCTTTTAAGAGTGTCCTTATCAAGTAGTTGTGAATCATGGAATACTTTCCAAAAAACAGAGCACTGACCTGCCATTCATTTCTTTCTGGCAACTCTTCTAACTGGGACCTTAGTTTCTCCAGGAAAGAAATGTTTTCATTGTTGGATATCAGATCATTTATTTTTAATGTGATCAAACTTCATTTTCAATGGCATTCTTAACCATTTTCCTTGCCATGAGAATGTCAAGACTGCTAGTTTGTAAATATTTTGAAACTGGACCAATCACATCAAGAATGAAACTGAATATATTTGATATTAGAATGGTTGTGAAATCACACAGCTTTTCATACACCAGCCTCAGAAGTGGTCCTTGAACTCCAGTTGCCCAATGGCGAGATTAAAATTTAAATCTCAATAGTATATAAATACAGAGATTGCTTTTCTCAAAATAACCAATTTAGGGCTTCTCCTTCAGTGGCGCACGCAGGGGGGGGGGGGGTTCCGAGCACCCAGAAACCCCCCCTCACTAAAAAAAAAACGAAAACAATTTTTTATTTTATTTTTTAGTTTTTTGTCCTTGACTATTATTATGCCTGCTGTCTTCCTGGTGGTACTTATAAGTACTTACAAAAAGTTTACTTTACTTTAATTATAGTACATATATATCCATGTGCATACATATATACACATGTATATACATACATATAAACACACACACATATGATATATATACATGTGTGTATATATATGTGTACTGTATATATATGCATGTTTAATATGCTATGTATATGTATATATATATATATATAGAGAGAGAGAGAGAGCGGTGTATATACAGTATATATATGTGTGTAGATATATGTATACATACATACACAGGGACACAGTAGTTTTTACGGACCCATCATATACTGGGTCACCTCAGTCCCCACCCTCGTGCTTGGCTCCTCCCATTTCTGGAACCCCCCCCCCCCCATGCAAATCCTGCGTTTGCCACTGTCCTTTGCCTACCACCTTGTCTCAACAAGTTTTTCTTGTCCCTTTCTTTTCTGAAGTTGTTCTGTTCATATGTTTATACATTTACAGGAATCGCCAATAAAGGATGCCAGGAAATTAAATGGAAGTTTTTTTTTACTTCAACACTTGACAACAATCAGAGATACATAAATTGAGAGGATATGACTATAACACCAAAAACAGATGAAATCAAACAATTCTTTAGCAATTTGTGCTTGTAAGCCTACTTATGAACACCTCATATTTGCCTCATCATAAAATGACTCACCAGCAGTTTTATGATAGACAAGCCCATGCACTCCAAATGTAGCCATCAATAGCTCATTGAATGTTTGACCTGATGCATCTTCAGTAACTGGGACAACAGAGATGACTCATTCTTGATTCTCTTCTGTTTTTTTCATACACATAATGACAACTGTGTCTTGGTCTACTATTCCACAATCTTGTGTGGAATCAATTTGTATACTTAATCTCTTTGCATCATTTTCCAACATTATTATTTACTTATTATGAGAAACAATTGCCATACCCAATTTACGGTCTTGAATGATAAAGAGGTCATTAGACTTCCTTGGCTAAGTGCCTGTTTTCCAGTTTCTTGCAAACATTTTTTCTTTTTTTCACTCTCTTGAATACAATGTTCAAAGTATTTTTTTTTAAAACTTGATATGTATACAGGTTGAGTATCCCATATCCAAATATTCCAAAATACGGAATATTCCGAAATATGGAATTTTTTGAGTGAGAGTGAGATAGTAAAACCTTTGTTTTCTGATGGCTCAATGTTTACAAACTTTATTTAATACACAAAGTTATTAAAAATATTGTATTAAATGACCTTCAGGCTGTGTGTATAAGATGTGTATGAAACATAAATGAATTGTGTGAATGTACACACACTTTGTTTTATTGCACAAATTTATTAAAAATGTTAGCTAAAATGACCTTGTGTGTATAAGGTGTATATTAAACATAAATGCATTCTGTGCTTAGACTTAGGTCCCATCGCCATGATATCTCATCATGGTACGCAATAATTCCAAAATACGGAAAAATCCCATATCCAAAATACCTCTGGTCCCAAGCATTTTGGATAAGGGATACTCAACCTGTATATATATATATATATATATATATATATATTTATTTTGGGATTATTAGAATACAACCAACATTGGCAGATATACAAGATGCATTTTTAGGTAATAATTAAGCAGACTAAAACATATGGACATGGGGAAACATACAAGAGGGAACAGGGGTAGAAAAGGGAAGAGGCAATATCCAGAGACAATGGTACATTTTAAAAATGAAAAAATAAATATATATGTAGTCAATAACATAGCGATAAAGTAAAACATAAGAAACTGGGAGATAGAAAAGGCAACAAAACATCTAATGTAATGTCAAATACACCAAATAGTTACTGACTATGGATCCTGGAGAAGGAACTCAGTGAGAACAGGGGAGCTGAGCAGTAATAGACCAGAAACTACATTGTACTAGAGGTGAGGGGGTTAAAAAGGAAACTCTAAAACCAATAGTAACTCTTTTGAATATTGGAAATGATCCTAGAGAGTGACGGAGTGCACAAATTCTTCCAAAATCGGGCAACAAGCATGTGACTCGTTACATATCTGCAATATGATTGTAGAAAGGCAGGGTAGTGATGGAAGAGTGCTAACTCTGGGAGTAAAAAAAGATTAATTCCAATAACCCTAGAAGCAAAAACAAATGTCCTCTGACACATTCTATATGATGGGACAGGACCAAAAAATATGGAGCAACGTACCAACCTCACCATAAGTCTTCCAACATAGCTGGGAAACATCAGGCCACATCTTATGAGGATGATCTGGGGTAAGTTATAAGGAGACATACAGTTACATTTCCCATTTATATTAAACCACTTATTGTTTTCAAACTGGGACATGAGCTTTTTACACCATAGCGAAATACTACTCCTTAAAGAAGGAGAGGAGTACTTAGAAACTAGTAGGGAGAAGAACCTGAGAACCTATATTGAGTGAAACCAGTATATCACATTTAAATTCTTAGAAAAGTCTTGCATAGCACTTCAAATTTATTCTGTAACTGAATTTATTCTGTAACTGGTAAATCATTTAAAAGTAGTAGTCTGAAATAAGTCTTGGAATGTGATAATACATAATTCTAATAATACCTAACCACTTTGACAGTGATAAATCTGGTATTAACTTAGAAACCGCTTTCAATAAGAACCAAGCCAATTTAAGAGCAATATCCCCAGAGGCCTTTACCTTTACTAGCTTAGTAAAAATAAGACGGGAGAACGCCCTTTGTTTATGATCAAACATATAGAATCCACCAGGGGACAAGCAATGTTCAATATCCACCCAGGGTTTAGGTGAGGGAAAATCAAACAAGTAAGAGAGTTGGGCCAATAGACTGGCAAATTGATGAAATCCCAATTTAGGGGCAGTCAGTCCGCCTCTTGTTTTAGACCTACAGTAAACATGTGATTCAAAGTAATTTTTTAATGAGACATCATAATGAGATAACAGTAAGATAATTCTCCTGTTGTTATGATTTTAGAACGACTCATTAGTTTCAGGGGCAATCCTGGTTTTCCAAGATGGTTTACCGCATTAAATATACATTTCGAGGGGGTAACTCAAATGTTTGAAAAGTCGGTTGGGTGTCTGTCTATTAGATAGGAAAAAACAGACGCCCAACTGAATTTTCAAACAATTGAATATCCCCCCATGACTTCAATATTTAAAATATCACTTTCTGCAAGTTTGAACTTGATCATTATTTATAAGTGTGTCAGTGGCTCTGCTCTTGTTTACAATGAGGTTGTCACAAACAGGCTAGGTGGATCAGATGAAGGCAGCAGGAGATGCGACAGGGGTAGACCCCAACACCACTGGACCCGGTAAGGCAGAGCAGAGCTCTATTTTGTGACAGTGTGTATGCATTATCAGGATCACAATAACTTGAGTATTTCTGTTGATAGCAGTATCTTACATTTTTTTAGCCTCTAACAAATGGAGAAGAAGCATCTGAAACAGAAGGGTATGCTGCCAAAAAATGCTTCTATTTTTCCTTTTTCACCTGGTCATTAATTTATCCATGAGTCGGGTGAGCAAGCCGGTTCTCAGTCCAAAACACACACACACACACACACACTGTTACACACATCTGCCTAGAGGGGGCTGCCTCTACAGCTAGCGGCTCCTCTGTCCATCTCCTCACTGCTGCTGACATAACCACTTGAGACTCAGTGTAGAGGCAAATAGGAGGAGCTGTCAGCAGATGTCACCTCATGGAACATCATGGTCTCTCCCAGCAACATTCGGAATAAGCACTGATACAAGGCATGAGCTGAGTGCATGGGAAGAGGGTCCAATAAGACTCTGGGTCCCATAACAATGGCACAATCTGAACCCACTATAGTTACGCCCCTGGCTGAAGGCATCATATGGTAGGAATATTTAATAAAAGTTGGCTCACACAGTAAAATTGTTCTTAATGGTGTAAGACTCGGAGGTGCCCCCTTACATTCCAAAGTGGGACCCACGCTCCTGGGCTCCTCAGACCAGTAGTCGCTTGGCTGTGACATCAAAGCTAACACCTCACTCCCACTGTAACATGGAGAAGCAGTAGCCAGCAACTTTCCATGGAAGAAGCTACTGGCTGCTTCTCCTGAGGGCATTAAAATCTCTAGATGAATGACATTATGTGGTAGGCATCCACCCACCAGCATTAAATTAATTGTCAGAGGAAGAGGTTTTGTTTTTCTAAAATTAGTGCTAAAATGAAAAGAGATTACGCCACACAAGGAATCAAGGAGGGGCACAGTACTTGTCTGTGTTGTCTGTGATAGAGCTTCTGGAGAAAGCTGCAAATTGCTGTATCGTTCACTTCAATAAAATCAATTAAACAGTTGCATTTAAAACACTATCAGCCAAAGTAGATATCAACAAGAATGTGCCATTTTATAGATGTTTATATTGGATAGTAATCATTTCATACATCTCCAGGACTTTCTAACCAGTTTGATACAATTCCATCATAAGCACTAGGAACAGTGCCAGCTAAGAGGCTTCACTGTAAACCACAAGCTATGCGTGTTGTGATGTTTCAGAGAACTATTTTCATTACAAGGTTACTAACTCTTTAACGATTACCCATTTGGGTACAAAACTGGGCATATCTGCTATACTTTCTAATGACCAGAGCAGGAAATCAAAGCAGAGAAAATATAGGAGCACAAGAAAAAGTGGAACAAGATAAATCAAGTGGAAACACAGGCACAACAGCAGAAGTGCATCAATTAACACGTGCAAGACATGTAGGTCAGGTACAAGTACGTCAAGAGTCAGAAGACTTCCAATAAATTACTGAAACAAGACACTATAATGTGTTTTCTCTCAAATATTCTCTTCACTGGAGATCTAGCCAGAAATTTGCAATGTTCTTACTGCAAAGCCTTTTAGATGCTCAGTGGCCCAGTTGTTAAATAACCCTTAGGATAATGAAAGTACAAGCTTATGCATGTGTATAAATCATTCAAAGTTTATAGTAAAAGATTGGAGAGATTTCTGGGTCTCAGTGCAACAGTTCCAAAGAGCTCTCCTTTAACTGCTGTTTGATTTTAGAGAGCTGTATAGAGTAGCTGTATTAAACAAGTAGTACAGAAGTTTACCGCAAAACTTCAGCAGTGCACAGTAAATACGGGTTCACTACGATCTGCCGGCGGCCGGCCTCCCGGCGACCAGCATACCGGCGCCGGGAGGCCGGCCGCCGGCTTACCGACAGTGTGGCAAGCGCAAATGAGCCCCTTGCGGGCTCGCTGCGCTCGCTACGCGCGCCACACTATTTTATTCTCCCTCCAGGGGGGTCGTGGACCCCCACGAGGGAGAATAAGTGTCGGTATGCCGGCTGTCGGGCTCCCGGCGCCGGTATGCTGGTCGCCGGGAGCCCGACCGCCGGCATACTGAAGACCACCCGTAAATACCAGTGCTTGATAGATCACTGGAACACATTTGTAGTGAAAAAATCAAACATATAAACAAATAATGTTCATCAAATGAGAGTCGTAAAACCCCAACATATTAACTTTTTAAAAGTACCCTTCAGTAGCCCTTGTTGCAGTCTGATTACAGCAATCAGTGCAAAACAATCCTGAACACCTGGAAGACAGCAGTATTGTTTTCATCATCAGTGCAGTCATTATTTCTATTGATGCTAGCTAGCGGGAGTTTCCGACAGCAGTAATACAGCTCTAGAACTATCTCTAGAAAGAATGGTTGCACTCGTCACTCAAGAATTTGAAAGTGAGAGCATATTATGAACAATGTCACAAAATGTTTGACTTTGTTTACAATATACTTTTTCACTTTAAAAGTCGAGTGTTATCCCTTTTCTCCGTATATGTATAATGATTAAATTCACCCCAGCTCATCTAGTGGCCACCTGCATCTTCCCTCCGAGAGGTAATGGGGTTTGCAGGTCAGAGGGCACTAGGCTGAAGCTTTGTCTTGGGTACAGAGCATACTTGCCGACTTTATGGCTGCTCTCTCCGGGAGAGAGCAGCCAGGTCGGCTCAGCAGGGGGCGGGCAGTGACGTGACGTGCAGAGAGGGGCGGGCCAGAGGCGGAACAGGGGCATAGCAGAGGCGGATCGGGGTGTGGCTGTGGGATCGCGTCATGTAAGCCACACCCCCTGCTGTGTAATGCCGCATTACCGGCATTATGCAGCAGGGGGTGCGGCTATGATGACGCGATTCAACAAGAATCGCATCATCGCGCCTGCCCGGACCGCCCACTTTACTCGCTAAGTGGGCGGCCGGGCAGTGCGGACCCCTGAAATCGGTAGACTTGCCTGCTCTTCCGGGGGAAGGGGGAGGCCGGGAGGGTCACCTGATTTTCGGGAGCCTCCCGGTCATTCTGAGAGAGTAGGCAAGTATGGTGCAGAGAGACCTTACACCGGCACTGCCAGTCAGTAAGTACCGGACACTGACGCATTGTGAGTCTACTTTCATTCTCTGGACTGTCTGTGAGTGTGAAGCAGTTTGCAGCCAGGATTATTAATGTCAGCTGGCATCTTACATCTGTATGCCCATACCTCCTGATTTTCTATACAGCAACCAAACACCTCTTTTTTTGAAACTGGTAAACACAACAAATTATTTTTATTTTAGAATTATTATTTTTTTTAAACAGTGCTCTACAAGTTTTGTAGTAACAGATTGATTTGACATACAGTAAATTGTTTTCCAGCTACAAAATTGGTTCTGAGTTGCAAAAGCATACATGATTAACCTTGATAAGACACAGCTTGACAAGCATGGCTAAGAAACAAATTACATTTTTGCAACTACAAAAACTATTTTTACATTGTTTTTCATTTATCTAAAAAAAATTTACTAGCCAACTACTATTTTTTGCACCCAATTAACCAAATTCTTATGTGTTTAAAAGGGATGCAGTCAGGCTCAAAATATCAGCACCGGAATCCCAACACACAGGCAAAATCCTGGTGTGGAAACTCTGACAACACTTAGAATACCGACGCCGTTATCCCAACCACCGGCATCCTGAACGTTAGTATGCCGGGGTCTCCTACATTTTAGCCGCAGAGGGGGGTTAAGCTTAGGGTGCGGAGGGACGGTTAGGGATAGGCTGCGTACAAGGGAGGGTTGGGGTTCGGCTGCTGGTAGGGCTTAGGTTTAGGCACCATCGGGGAGGATTAGTGTTAGGCTGCAGGGGAAGGGGGGGGGGAGTTTAGGGTTAGGCTGCGGCAAGGTAGGGTTAGGGATAAGGGGGTAAAGATAAACATACTTACCCGAGCCCTGACACCCTCTGCATTGGGATGTCGGTGTCATTCAAATATATCACTATAATGAAAATGATCTATGAGATTAGCTTTCATAGTAATACCTATATATTTTTTACAAATATTGATTTTCTTGATCGGGAAATTGATAAGCTATAATCAGTGCCAACGCTGGATGCTGGGGCTCTGCTATGTTTATATGTCCCTGCCAGCTACTCCTACTGTATCTACAGCCAAAGATTCAGAGGGGCTGAGTATTAAGTTGAATACTAAGTGAATACACAAGCTTTGTATCATCACATCTGAAAAGTTAAAACCTGCTCTTATTTAATATAATAATATATTTAAGACCAAAATATATATTTTTTGATATTGCCATTTTAATATTATTCAAGAAATGTTCAACTTATGAACTATAACAAAATACTCAATATCATTTCATCAGTGCACAGAATTTGTTGAGAAAAATGAATGCACTTTCTTCGAGATTGGTTCCAGTGGTCGAAGTGAAAATTTTGAAGTGGGGTATGCAAAAGTCAAGGATGCAATTATGCGCGTGCCTTTAGAAAAGGGGGCATGGTCATCATGGGGGGCATGGTCATTATAGCACACGGTATGAGCCAAAATTCACATTATAGCACACGGTATGAGCCGAAATTCACATTACAGCACACGATCCGATCCGAAATTCACATTATAGCACACTGAATGAGCCGAAATTCACATTATAGCACACTGAGTGAGCCGAAATTCACATTATAGCACATTGAGTGAGCCAAAATTCACATTATAGCACACTGAATAAGCCGAAATTCACATTATAGCACACTGAATGAGCCAAAATTCACATTATAGCACACTGTATGAGCCGAAATTCACATTATATCACACTGAATGAGCTGAAATTGTGACAGCAGGGACAGCCAGAGTGACAGCAGGGACAGGGAGAGAGAGAGAGATGACAGGGAGAGAGAGTGACGACAGGGAGAGAGAGTAATGACAGGGAGAGAGTGATGACAGTGACACCAGTTAGAGAGAGAGTGACGACAGTGACAGCAGGGAGAGAGAGAGTGACGACGGTGACAGCAGGGAGAGAGAGAGTGACGACAGTGACGACAGTGACAGCAGGGAGAGAGAGAGTGACGACAGTGACGACAGTGACAGCAGGGAGAGAGAGAGTGACGACAGTGACAGCAGGGAGAGAGAGTGACAGTAGGGACAGGGACAGTAATGACAGGGAGAGAGGGTGACAGCAGGGGAACATTACCTGACTGTGGTCGTCGGAGGCACCCATGGGCAGCGGCGGTGATAAGGAGGCCTTTGGTGCGGTGAGGTCCCTCTGACCGTCATATGTTGCGGGTGAGCGGCTGGCGGCAGTGAGCGGCGGGCAGCTGGTGGCGGTGAGCGGCGGGCGGCTGGTGGCTGGCGGCGGTGAGTTGTGGGCGGCTGGGCTGGCGGCATTGGGCGGCTGGCGGCGGTGGGCAGCTGGCGGCTGGGCGGCTGTGAGCTAGTACAGCGCTCTACACAGCCACCGGCCGCCGAGCAGGGACGGGAGCACAATGTGCAGCAGGATGGCCACTTCTCTCGCCTCCTGCTGCAATTTCATTTCCGGGTCAGTGGAAGAAGTAGCGGTATACCATACCGCCGTATACCGCCCCACTTCGACCACTGATTGGTTCTCTATGCCCTGCTTTGGGGATGCAGTTAATATACCGTCTGTCAGGATTCCGGCGTTCAGGATACTGACGCCGGAATCCCAACAGCTGGTAAAATGGTGGCGGCTGGAATACCAACCGCATCCCGCTATTTCCACTTGAAATATAACCTGAAGTACTCGCTGCTTGGATTCAGGCTGGATGGATGGCGCTGTTGGTATACTGAGAGCTGACATCCCGTCTGCCAGGATCACATATGTATTCCCTGCTTTGGTATTCATGACACAGAATCAATGGTTGATAAACTGTTGATTAATAGGAATAATAGCTGCAAAATTCCATAGATAAGAGAAACCAAAATGAAATAAAATAAAATGATATGACAGAGCGAGATATAAACTACAGTAATCATGAAAAGGGCACCTTTTGGCTTCTTGAAGTGCACCTGTAAAACTCTAACCAGCGTTGGAGATTTTGATACTGAAAATGTTAGATTCTTTACTGTGATTTGGATGGTGTATTATTAAATTGCTGTCAATGGGCCTAATTCAGACCTGATCCCTGTTGTGCGATTTCGCATGACGGGCGATTATCGAATGACTGCACATGCGTATGGGAGTGTCAGGAAAAACGCAGGCGTTCCCAAGCGTTTTCAGGGAGGATGTGTGACATCAGCTCAGAGTCCAATCAGCCTGTTTGTATCGCACTGTAGGAGTAAGTCTTGGGCTACACCCAGACGGCACAGACTGGAAAAATCAATCAATGGTGAGTGAGTTGCAAAGGGATTTGCAGATGTCTGCTGTCTGGCAAATTTTTCGCATAGTGTACGCATACATTCGCACACTTACACTGGGGGGGGCGGTTTCACTCTTTATGGGCGGTGGCTATTTGATTGCAGAGGAGCGATCAGATATGAATTAGGCCCAATGTTTGGCAATTTGTTGAAGGTTGAAAAAATGGCAAAAAATTGTGTTTTGGTCCAAATATTATATTAAAAACTGAAGTTTTTTGACTGTTTCAGATTTTTTGAGATTTGTATTATTACTAGAGATGTGTGGCGGACATTTTTCGGTTTGTGCTTTGATTTTAGATCTGGATCTCGTGTTTTGGATCTGGATTGGTTTTGCCAAAACCACCCTTTCGGGATTTTGGTTTTGGATCTGGATGTTTTTTGAAAAACACATATAGCTAAAATCACAGAATTTGGTGGTAATTTCGATCCTATGGTATTATTAACCTCAAAATCATTCATTTCCACTCATTTCCAAACTATTCTGAACGCTTCACACCTAACAATATTGTTTTTAGACCAAAAGGTTGCACCGAGGTTGCTGGATGACTAAGCTAAGCGACACAAGTGGGTGGCACAAACACGTAGCCCATCTAGGAGTGGCACTGCAGTGGCAGTTTTAAAAACTAAGACCAAAAGAGCACATAATGCAAATAAAAAAAGGAGGTACAAGATGGAATTGTCCTTGGGCCCACCCTTATGTTGTATAAACAAAAAATGCACACTTTAACAAATCAATCATTTCAGCAACAGGGTCTGCCACACAACTGTGGCTGAAATGATTGGTTTGTTTGGGCCCCCACGAAAAAATAAGCAATTAATCCCCCCACAAAAAAGAAGCAATTGATCTCTCCTTGCACAAACTGGCTCTACAGAGGCAAGATGTCGTCCTCATCCTCTGATTGCTTGTAAACGTCTTCCTGGAGGAATTTATCATTCATTTTGATGAAGATCATCTTCTACACATTTTGTGGAAGTAACCTCCTACGCCGATCGCTGACAAGATTACCGGCTGCACTAAACACTCTTTCGGAGTACACACTGTAAAATAAAGCCAGTGTGTGCAAGAGCCTCCAAATTGCCTCTTTTTTCTGCCAGTATACACACGGAGTGTCTGACATGCCTAATTGGATGCTGTCATCGATATAATCCTCCACCTTTCTTTCAATGGTGACAGCATCATATGCAGTGACAGTAGACTTGTCAGTAATCGTTGGCATCTCCTTCATTCCGGACCAGATGTCAACACTTGCTCCTGACTGCCCTGCATCACCGCCAGCAGGTGTGTTAGGAAATTTTAATATCTTTACACCTCTGCAGATTTGTGTCCGCCAGAAAGAGATACAACATAGGCTTTAAACCTAGGATCGAGCACGGTGGCCAAAATGTAGTGCTCTGATTTCAACAGATTGACCACCCTTGATCCTGGCAAAGTGAATGAAGGGCTCCATCCACAAGTCCTATATACATAGCAGAATCGCTTTGTCTTAGCTCCTCCTTCAATTTCTCCAGCTGCTTCTGCAAAAGCCTGATGAGGGGAATGACCTGACTCAAGCTGGCAGTGTCTGAACATGTGTGGCAAGTTCGTAGGGTTGGAGAACTTTGCACAACACGGAAATCATTCTCCACTGCACTTGAGTCAGGTGCATTCCCCCTCCTTTGCCTATATCATAGGTGGATGTATAGGCTTGAATGGCCTTTTGCTGCTCCTCCATCCTCTGAAGCATATAGAGTGTTGTATTCAACCTCATTACCACCTCTTACTTCAGGTGATGGCAGGGCAGGTTCAGGAGTGTTTGCTGGCGCTCCAGTCTTCGGCACGCAGTCCTTGAATGTCAAAAGTGGGCCGCAATTTTTCGGGTCACCGACAGCATCTCCTGCATGCCCCTGTAGTTTTTCAAAAAAGGCTGCACCACCAAATTAATTGTATGTACAAAACATGGTGTCAGACTTGGTTTTGTCTGTGTCCCCGGAGGGGGCGCTAGTGGGTCAGTGGAGGTGGATGGGAGAAAACGAGGAGGCTGGATTATGTTTCTGCGCATGAGCGCAATGATATTTATTATACAGATGATTCACAAACGGCAGCAGAAAATAACAGTAGAAATGCAAATGTCAATTGTACAGCGTAATAGCTGAGAGTCTATGGTAACAGAATGAATGGTGACTGATGAAATAATAACCGGTAGTGATGATAACAGATGAGTGATAATTTGGCAGAGAATATTCTGGTATGGAAACCAGAACAGATTAAAACATGGAACCAGCAGAGATGGTGTTGTATGGCAAACCTGGTAGCAGAGGCAGGAGTCTGACTATGTCCACAGTGCAGGTGATGAGGCACTGGCAGCGAGCAAGCTGCATCACAGGTGGGGAGATGGAACACACCTGGAGTCAGTCTCTACTGCTAGGCTGAAGCACACAGAGATGGTGATGAGTGTGAAGCCTGTAGATGGATGCAGGTATTGCTGGGGCTTGAAGTTCCACGGAGCTGTGAAAAGTAACCAGGAGTACAAAGTCTCAGGTAGAAAGCCAGGAACACGGAACAGCAGGTAGGTATCCAGGTACACGGAGGAAACAGGAACCAGATCCTTACACATGAGTCGCAGGAGTGACACAAAGTTCAGGATGCCTGCAGACTGATCCTGCAGCTTCATATATACCCCTTGTTAAACAGTCATTGGTGGAGTGAGGAAAAGTGGGTGCGGCCAAGCACCGGATTGGCCGCCGTATGCTGACTGCTGGAGGCTGTCATGGCGGCGCCCATGCCGTGGCCTAGCGGGAACGCGGCGTGCTACACGCCCGCTATCACAGGAGCGCTCCCAGGCCCAGGATGGCGTCTGATGGCAGAGACGCGGATGACAGATGAACGCAGGGACCCAGGACGGAGTCCGCAGCGGCGGACAGATGTCAGCTTGGTGAGTCGATTCCTGACAGTACCCCCCCCTTTAAGGGTGGGCACCGAACACCCACGTGGCTTGGAAGGATGAGTGTTATGGAAGACACGGACCAACCTTGGAGCATGGACATCCAACGAATTTACCCAACTTCTCTCCTCTGGGCCATAACCGGACCAATCGACAAGGTATTGAAGACGTCCATACCGGCAACGGGAATCCAGAATCTTGCCAATCTCGAACTCCACGCCCCGCTGAGTTCGAACTTTGGGGCCAACTGGAAGAGCTCTTTGGAAATGATTCAGGACTAAAGGTCTGAGGAGAGAAACATGAAAAGCATTAGGAATTCGCAGAGAAGGTGGTAACTTCAGCTTGTAGGCCACAGGGTTGATGACTCTTTCGACAGGGAAGGGGCCAATGAAACGTGGTGCAAATTTCATAGACGGGACCCTAAGACGGAGGTTCCGGGTAGACAGCCAAACCTTGTCCCCAGGTTTCAGGCTAGGAACTGCGCGTCTTTTGCGATCAGCAAAGTATTTATACCGGCTGGAGGCCTTTTTGAGAGAAATGTGAATCTTCCTCCAGATTGAAGAAAACTGACTCAGGGCAGTAGTGGCGGCAGGAACATCCATGTGAGGGAGTTCTTGGAAGTCTGGAACACGAGGATGTTGCCCATATACTGCAAAGAATGGAGTTGTCTCAGTAGCAGTGTGGTAGCGGAAGTTGTGGGCAAACTCGGCCCATGGGAGCAGATCAAACCAGTCATCCTGAGAAGATGAAACATACAATCTTAAAAATGTCTCTAGTTCTTGATTTACCCTCTCTGTCTGCCCATTCGTCTGAGGGTGGTAAGATGACGAGAACTTCAGTTTAACCTGCATGGCAGAACAGAGAGCCCTCCAAAACCTCGCTACAAACTGTACACCTCGGTCGGATATTATTTCTGAGGGTAGACCATGTAAGCGGAAAATCTCCCGTAGGAAGATTTGGGCGAGTTTTGGGGCAGAAGGGAGACCCTGGAGAGGAACAAAATGGGCCATCTTGGTAAATCTGTCCACTACAACCCAGATGGTATTGTATCCTTGAGAAGGAGGAAGGTCGGAGATAAAGTCCATGGACAGGTGTGACCAAGGGCGACTAGGAATAGACAATGGTTGTAACTGACCTGCTGGAGACTGACGAGGAGTCTTGTGCTGCACACACTTAGGACAGGATGCTACGAAATCCTTGATGTCAGCTTTCATCTTTGGCCACCAGTATGTCTCAGAGAGGAACTTGAAGGTTTTCAGGACACCGGGATGACCAGTGAACTTGGATTGATGGGCCCAAGACAGCAACTTGGGACGGAGTTCTGGGGAAACAAAAGTCTTACCAGGAGGAGGAGCTGGGGAGACTTGAGATGCAGCAAATACCACTGGACTCAGGATGGAATGTGGAACTGAGTCAGGCGTTTCCTCTTCGGATTCCATAGATCGGGATAAGGCGTCAGCTTTAACATTCTGCGAACCTGGGCGGAAATGAAGCTTAAAGTTAAAACGTGAGAAAAACATAGCCCACCTGGACTGGCGAGGATTAAGGCACTGGGCTGCCTTTAAATATAGCAGATTTTTATGATCCGTGTAGATGTTGAACGGATGTTTGGCCCCTTCCAGGAGATACCTCCATTCCTCGAGGGCCAGCTTAATCGCCAGTAGTTCTTGATCTCCAACGGAGTAGTTAGCTTCTGCAGGGAGGAATTTACGAGAATAAAATCCACAGGGGTGGATTTTCCCATCGGTTCCCTTCTGGGAGAGAACAGCTCCAACTCCAACTGTAGAGGCATCCACCTCCAACTCGAACGGTCTGTTTACATCTGGCTGGGACAGAACTGGAGCAGACATAAAGGCCAGCTTGATCTTCTGGAAGGCCGCTAAAGCCTCTTCTGACCAGTTGGAATGGTCTGCCCCTTTCCGAGTTAAGTTGGTAATAGGAGCGATGAGAGTGGAGAATCCCCGAATAAATTTCCTATAGTAGTTGGCAAATCCCAGGAACCGCTGAATAGACTTGAGAGAATTTGGAATGGACCAATTGGCAATGGCTTCCAACTTTGTCGGGTCCATCTGGAGATCCGATCCGGAAATTATATAACCCAGGAAGGCTATAGAGGAAACTTCAAAGGTACACTTGGATAGTTTACCGTAGAGCCGGTTCTCACGAAGACGTCGGAGGACTTCACGGACTTGTAGACGATGAGAGGGAAGATCTTGGGAGAAGATGAGGATATCATCCAGATAAACAACGAGGTATTTATACAGAACGTCACGGAAGATTTCGTTCACAAAGTGTTGGAACACTGCTGGGGCATTACTCAACCCGAATGGCATTACCAGGTACTCGTAATGACCATCTCGAGTGTTAAAAGCTGTCTTCCATTCGTCACCACTCCGGATTCTGATGAGGTTGTAGGCACCGCGGAGATCTAGCTTGGTGAAGATGCGGGCTCCTTTAACTCTGTCAAATAATTCGGTAATGAGTGGTAATGGATAACTATTTTTAATGGTAATGTCATTGAGACCCCGGTAGTCAATGCATGGACGCAGTCCTCCATCCTTCTTTTTAACAAAGAAGAAGCCTGCACCAGCGGGTGATGATGAAGGACGAATGAATCCCTTCTGTAAATTCTCCCTGATGTAGTCGCTCATCGCTTCAGTTTCGGGAACAGATAACGGGTAGGTACGCCCCCTAGGTGGCTTCTTGCCAGGAAGGAGATCGATGGGACAATCCCATTCTCTATGGGGCGGCAGGACATCCGCGGCTTTTTCACTGAAGACATCAGAGAAATCTTGATAAGCCCCAGGAAGACTTGACTGGGTTTTTACTTCAGTAGACTTGATTGGACAAACTTGGGCTAAACAGGACTGATGGCAATGTGAACCCCATGAAGTAAGTTGTAACGTTGACCAGTCAAACTGTGGATTGTGTAGCTGGAGCCAGGGCATGCCCAAAACGATCTCCTGGGTGGCTTGAGGAATGACTAAGAACTTTATTAATTCTGAGTGTAGGAACCCAACTCCCAAAACCACTGGTGCAGTTTGGTGAGAAATATTCCCCTTGGAGATTCGGCTACCATCCACGGCGGTAATGTAGACTGGGTAAGAAAGTTCACATACAGGCAAGCAAAATTTATTTACCGCAGCTTGGGTGATGAAATTTCCTGCGGCTCCACAGTCCACTAATGCTGATGCAGACTGAAGCCCAACTGAAGTCTCTAAAGTCACAGGAAGGATAAGGTCTTGATTAGAAGGAGCTTGTCTAGAAGATCCCAACTTGACTCCTCCTTTACAAGTCAGGATCTGGCGTTTCCCGAACGCACTGTGCAGGAATTAATCTGGTGACCTGCAGCCGCACAATAAAGACAAAGTCTCTCACGAAGTCTTCTTGACCGTTCCTCAGGAGTTAGGCGGGACCTATTTATTTGCATAGGCTCATCAGAAGGTGGAGACTGGAACTGTACGGAAGGTATCATCCTTGATCTGCGTGGCTCACTCCGAGCACGTTCATTGTTGCGTTCGCGGATGCGAGAGTCCAACTTGATGCACAGGGAAATTAAATCAGACAATTGTACAGGAAGATCGCGGGTTGCCAGTTCGTCCTTGATCCGATCAGAGAGTCCATGCCAGAAAGCTGCTACCAGGGCTTGATTGTTCCACTGAATCTCTGCGGCCAACGTCTGGAACTGGATGACATATTGTCCCATACTACGGGTACCTTGACGAAGTTGGATTAGGTCTGCAGAAGCTGATGTTGCACGACCAGGCTCGTCAAAGATCCGTCTGAAGGTTGACACGAATTCTGTATAGTTGTTAATCAGAGGATCGGCACGTTCCCACAGAGGAGACACCCAACTCAAAGCAGATCCAGAAAGTAGAGAGATGATGTAGGCAACCTTGGATCTTGACGTGGGGAAATTATGTGACAACAATTCAAACTGGATTTCACATTGGTTGAGAAACCCGCGACATAACTTTGGGCTGCCATCATACTTGCTTGGCACGGGCAGGTGCAGACGTGACACTGGAGCTGATGCAGCCGGCATAGAGGAACTCACAGTACTGGCAGGTGCTGGAGTAACAGGAACTGTAGAAGTGTGTACACTAGGCAGGGATTGCTGTAGTGTATCTATCCGGGAGGACATCCCTTGCAGGAACTGGAACATCTGCTGCTGCGCAGCCTCTTGACCATCCAGACGGGAGACCAGATTTTGCAAGGCCTCTGACCCCACACTCCGTCCACCATCCGAGTCCATCGATCCTGAACTTACTGTCAGACTTGGTTTTGTCTGTGTCCCCGGAGGGGGCGCTAGTGGGTCAGTGGAGGTGGATGGGAGAAAACGAGGAGGCTGGATTATGTTTCTGCGCATGAGCGCAATGATATTTATTATACAGATGATTCACAAACGGCAGCAGAAAATAACAGTAGAAATGCAAATGTCAATTGTACAGCGTAATAGCTGAGAGTCTATGGTAACAGAATGAATGGTGACTGATGAAATAATAACCGGTAGTGATGATAACAGATGAGTGATAATTTGGCAGAGAATATTCTGGTATGGAAACCAGAACAGATTAAAACATGGAACCAGCAGAGATGGTGTTGTATGGCAAACCTGGTAGCAGAGGCAGGAGTCTGACTATGTCCACAGTGCAGGTGATGAGGCACTGGCAGCGAGCAAGCTGCATCACAGGTGGGGAGATGGAACACACCTGGAGTCAGTCTCTACTGCTAGGCTGAAGCACACAGAGATGGTGATGAGTGTGAAGCCTGTAGATGGATGCAGGTATTGCTGGGGCTTGAAGTTCCACGGAGCTGTGAAAAGTAACCAGGAGTACAAAGTCTCAGGTAGAAAGCCAGGAACACGGAACAGCAGGTAGGTATCCAGGTACACGGAGGAAACAGGAACCAGATCCTTACACATGAGTCGCAGGAGTGACACAAAGTTCAGGATGCCTGCAGACTGATCCTGCAGCTTCATATATACCCCTTGTTAAACAGTCATTGGTGGAGTGAGGAAAAGTGGGTGCGGCCAAGCACCGGATTGGCCGCCGTATGCTGACTGCTGGAGGCTGTCATGGCGGCGCCCATGCCGCGGCCTAGCGGGAACGCGGCGTGCTACACGCCCGCTATCACAGGAGCGCTCCCAGGCCCAGGATGGCGTCTGATGGCAGAGACGCGGATGACAGATGAACGCAGGGACCCAGGACGGAGTCCGCAGCGGCGGACAGATGTCAGCTTGGTGAGTCGATTCCTGACACATGGGACGTGCTGGAATTTGCCCAGTGCACGCACAATATTGGTGGCATTGTCCGATATCACAAATCCCCAGGAGAGTCTAAATGGGGTAAGCCATTGTGCGATGATGTCCTATAGTTTCCGTAAGAGGTTGTCAGTGGTGTGCCTCTTACGGAAACCAGTGATATACAGCATAGCCTGCCTAGGAATGAGTTGGTGTTTGTGAGATGCTGCTGCTGGTGCGGCTGCTGTTGTTGCTGTGGAAGGAAATATATGTACCCAGTGGGATGTCACAGTCAGGTAGTCCTTAGTTTGCCCACATGTCCGTGGTTAAGTGGACAGTGGGTACGACCGCATTTTTCAGGATACTGAGGACACTTTTCTTAATGTCCCTGTACAGTCCGGGAATCGCTTGCCTAGTGAAGTGGAATCTAGATGGGATTTGGTGCCGGGGACACAGTAAGTCCATCAACTGTCTAAATCCCACTGCACTAATTGCAGGGATGCACGTATAACACACCAGCATAGTTGTTATGGCCTCAGTAATCAACTTTGCAACAGGGTGACTGCTGTCATATTTCATCTTCCTTGCAAAGTCAATAGCTTAGTTGAAGTAGTACAAATGGTATTCCGACTTCCTCTCTGAGATGACAATCGACTCCGAGCAGCAACAACAGCAGCGGCAGCAGCAGTAGGTGTACCACTCAAGGATCCTCTGCATTAATCCCGGATAGGAGAGAATTCATCAGTCATGCCAGTGACATGGCCTGCAGGGCTACTTCCATTCCTGACTGATGAGGAAATTGACGTTGAGGGCAGTGCCGTTTCTTGCGGCGGGCGAGCCGTGCAACCGCACGGGGCGCCCGCCGCGGCACTTCTTGAACACTTTAAAATCCATTCCCACCTCCTCCGTCCTCCCGAGTACCCAGCTTGGGGGGCGGAGTTTCGTGGAATGACACGGTGCGTCGTGACGTCACGACGCAATCGCGTCATTCCACAAAACTCCGCCCCCCGAGCTGGGTACTCGGGAGGACGGAGGAGGGGGAGCCAAGCCGGCGGCGCCGCGAAGAGGAGGGAGAGGCGGCGAAGAGCGGGAAGAATCGCTTCAACTGTAAGTCAGCCTCTCCCTCTCTCTCTCTCTACCCCCCCTCTGCCACCTGCCATCATGTATACAAAGGGGACACTTGCCTGCCGTAATATGTTAAATGGGGACACTTGCCTGCCATAATATGTTAAATGGGGACACTTGCCTGCCATAATGTGTTAAATGGGGACACCTGCCTGCGTACTGTGTAAAATGGGGACACCTGCCTGCGTACTGTGTAAAATGGGGACACCTGCCTGCGTACTGTGTAAAATGGGGACACCTGTCTGCGTACTGTGTAAAATGGGGACACCTGTCTGCGTACTGTGTAAAATGGGGACCCCTGCCTGCGTACTGTGTAAAATGGGGACACCTGCCTGCATACTGTGTAAAATGGGGACACCTGTCTGCGTACTGTGTAAAATGGGGATATCTGCCTGCCGCACTGTGTAAAATGGGGACACCTGTCTGCGTACTGTGTAAAATGGGCACACCTGCCTGCGTACTGTGTAAAATGGGGACACCTGTCTGCGTACTGTGTAAAATGGGCACACCTGCCTGTGTACTGTGTAAAATGGGGACACCTGCCTGCGTACTGTGTAAAATGGGGACACCTGTCTGCGTACTGTGTAAAATGGGCACACCTGCCTGCGTACTGTGTAAAATGGGGACACCTGCCTGCATACTGTGTAAAATGGGGACACCTGTCTGCGTACTGTGTAAAATGGGGACACCTGCCTGCGTACTGTGTAAAATGGGGACACCTGCCTGCGTACTGTGTAAAATGGGGACACCTGTCTGCGTACTGTGTAAAATGGGGACACCTGTCTGCGTACTGTGTAAAATGGGGACACCTGTCTGCGTACTGTGTAAAATAGGGACACCTGCCTGCGTACTGTGTAAAATGGGGACGCGTAACTGTCGTACTGTGTAAAATGGGGACTCTTCCCTGCCGTACTGTGTAAAATGGGGGCACGTGCCTGCCGTACTGTGTAAAATCGGGGCACGTGCCTGCCACAATGTGTAAAATGGGGACACTTGCCTGCCGTACTGTGTAAAATGGAGGCACGTGCCTGCCGCAATGTGTAAAATTGGGACACTTTCCTGCCGCAATGTGTAAAATGGGGGCACGTGCCTGCCGCAATGTGTAAAATGGGGACACTTTCCTGCCGCAATGTGTAAAATGGGGACACTTGCCTACCGTGCTGTGTAAAATGGGGACACTTGCCTGCCGTGCTGTGTAAAATGGGGTCGCGTGCCTGCTGTAATGTGTAAAATGAGGACTTTTTTTTTTTATCCTGTGGTGGCCATGATGATGAGATCAGATGAGGCCACGCCCGTCTTAACAAAACCACGCCCATTTTAACGAGGCCACGCCCCCTTGCCGGGAGCGCGAGCGCCTTCCCAGCGCGCATGCTTTTACTCTTTATATCTATGGGGGGGGCGCATTTTTTTTATGTGAATGGGGGGGGCGCATTTTTAAATCTCGCACTGAGAGCCAAATTGGCTAGAAACAGCCTGGTTGAGGGAGATGGTGGTGTGGCTTGCAGGAGCTTGGGTACAAAAGGAAGAAGGGATTTAGGTGTCAGTGGACTGCTTACACTCTTACCCAAAGTTTCTGAACTTGACAATGACTTCTGATGAATTCGCTGCAGGTGACATATAAGGGAGGATGTTCCTAGGTGGTTAACATCCTTACCCCTACTTATTACAGATTGACAAAGGCAACACATGGCTTGAAACCTGTTGTCCGGATTTATGGAGAAATAATTCCACACTGAAGAGGTAGTTTTTTTTGTATTTTGCCCAGGATTGACAATGGGCTTTTTCATCCTATGGACAACAACTGTCTCCACTGGTGCCTTATTTAAACAAACCATATCATCAGAATCCTCATAGTCAACTTCCTCCTTAGCACCATCTACACCAATATCCTCCTCATCCTGGTGTACTTCTACAGTGACATCCTCAGTCTCAATATCAGCAAATGGACTGGTGGTGCTCCTCCCAGCACTTGCAGGGGGCGTTGGTAATGGTGGTAAGAGCCTCCTCTCTCAGTACAGTCTTAGGAAGGTCAGGCCTAGACATCGCAACCGTGGACACACTTGGACTCTCCTTGGGGATTTGTGATATCTCTGAATGTACAGTTGTTGTTTTTTTTCCTGTGCTTTAAAAAGCCTAATTTTCTTTTTAATTTTTTTGAGAGGGAGAAGGGCTTCCATCCTCATGTGAAGCTGAACCACCAGTCACGAACATAGGCCAAGGCCTTAGCCTTTCCTTGCCACTTTGTGTCGTGAATAGCATATTGCAAATTTTATGTTTCTCATCAGATAATGGGGGTCATTCCGAGTTGTTCGCTCGCAAGCTGCTTTTAGCAGCTTTGCACACGCTAAGCCGCCGCCTACTGTGAGTGAATCTTAGCTTATCAAAATTGCGAACGAAAGATTCGCAATATTGTGAAAAGACTTCTCTGTGCAGTTTCTGAGTAGCTCGAGACTTACTCTGCCAGTGCGATCAGTTCAGTGCTTGTCGTTTCTGGTTTGACGTCACAAACACACCCAGTGTTCGCCCAGACACTCCTCCGTTTCTCCGGCCACTCCCGCGTTTTTCCCAGAAACGGTAGCGTTTTTTCACACACACCCATAAAACGGCCAGTTTCCGCCCAGAAACACCCACTTCCTGTCAATCACATTACGATCACCACAACGAAGAAAAAACCTCGTAATGCCGTGAGTAAAATACCTAACTGCATAGCAAATTTACTTGGCGCAGTCGCACTGCGGACATTGCGCATGCGCATTAGCGACTAATCGCTCCGTTGCGAGAAAAAAATAACGAGCGAACAACTCGGAATGACCCCCAATATCTTTTTTTTCTGATGATTAATTTTTGCTTCTTGGATTTTACATGCCCTTTATGACATTGGGTATCGGTTTTAGCAGACGACGTTGATGAAATTGCATCGTCAATGTCATGACTGGTGGCAGCAGCAGCTTCGGCACTAGTACTAGAAACTGGAAGTGGTTCCAGATCTTCCACTATTTTTTCCTCCAAATTTTTGTTCTCCATGTCACAGGACAGCACCCCTTTGTTACTACAGCCCACAGAACAGTGCCCCTTTATTTTCATAGCGCCCTTTATTTTTACAGCATACAGGACCAGTGTACTTTTATTTTAACAACAGCACCCCTGAATTTTTACAGCATACAAGACAGGGTCAGTGTACATTTATTTTCAATGCACCCCTAAAGTTTTACAGCATACAAGACAGGGCCAGTGTAAATTTATTTTCACTGCACCCCTGAATTTTGACAGCATACAAGACAGGGCCAGCACCCCTGTATTTTCACTGCATTCAGGAGGACAGTGCCCCTGCCCCCTGTACAACACAGTGACAGCCAGGACAGCAACACCCATGTACAGCTGCAGCACCCCTAACAGCACATAAAACACCAATGACAGCCAGGACAGCACCCCTAACATCACAGGGACACCACAGTGACAGGAACAGCCCCCCTACGGAGGGACCACAGTAGTCTGTACGTTTATGGAAGCTGGGGCTACTAGGCTGTTGGTTTTACCAAGCTCACAAATACAAAGCATTCTGGAGCTGTGTCCTACCAGCTAACGCCATCTTCAAGTGGAATTTATAATTGCTGGGTCTAGGATCAGATAATTAATAAATATGCCCCCAAGTAATTTAAGCCATCTTGCCAATCAGAGGCACCTCTATTGTTTGGCACTTTTCTGGTGCGTTTGTCTTATATGTAAACTCATATCTTACTACTTCTATTCATAGCATTAGAATAAAGTAATACATCTGCCATTGTGTAACACACCCAACATAATCACAGAAGACACATCTCCATAAGTGTGACTTAAACGGACGGTATTCTGTATGCTGGGTGTTGGGATCCCGGCGCTCAGTATACCGACAACTGTTCTCCCTCTTGGGGGTCCACGACCCCCCTGGAGGGAGAAGAAATAGCGTGGTGCTCGTAGCACACCACCGTGCCCGCAAGGGGCTCATTTGCGCTTGCCCAGCTGTTGGTATGCCGGCGGTCGAGATCCTGGCGCCGGTATGCTGGCCACCGGGATCCCGGCTGCCGGCATACCATACTACACCCATTTAAACTGATCCTTACATTAACAGGATTTAATTAATTTGGAGGAATACAACTTCTTTGGATCATTGGCTTCACATGCACTGTGTGTGCTAATATAACTAAATTGCTTCCACTTCCCATAAAAATCTGTTACTGTACAGAAAGTAGGTGACTAAATAGATGAAACACCATGGACAACAGAAACAAATGAATGGTGAGTCCATAGTCCATCTTCTATTCACTCCGAATGCATCTGTGTATTCTAGGCCTAGTTTCCATAAATCATTGATGCCTTTTTTCTTTCATATTAATTAACCATCAGAGTAGAAAATGTCATCAAATTTATGTCATGTGAATAAGGTATGAGGAAAACCCCAACATTAGGAGCTAGGAGCTTGTATGGCAGAGGCGGTATCATTGCAATTCTGCACCCGGGGCTGCCCTGCAGCACCCCAGCACTTATGATGTGATGAATCACAGATTAGGGGTCAGGGAGAAGGAATCTGGGCTGTAGTCTGAACCTCAGGCACTCCACAAGCTGAATACAGGTGAATATAGGTGCCATTGAAGCAGCAACAAGCTGGGTACACACTTTTATGATCAGGTCAACACTCCAGATCAGCAGCTTTTCCTGCGACACCCATAAACACAGTGCTAGAAATAGCTCAGTGTGTACAGGCTTCTGTGGGATTAAGATGATGGCCCTGATACTAATTAAACAGTACATAAAATGTGAGCGCTCAATCCCAGCCGTTGCAGGAACATTAAAAGCCGTTTATCAGCTGTTTTGTTCATATGTTTGTAAATCCAGTCATCAGGACACAGAGACATGTGAGTTCACTGCTGTGCTGTTTTATTCCATCACCAACTCCAGACACACTGCACACTGGACCACCCACTTCCCAGCATCCCCCTGGTCCCAGGGACCATCACTGAAGATTCAGGCTTACACATATTAGTAAGGGAGTGTCTACAAATATTAAGCATTCTAATACACTAACATCACATCATCTTTTCTTACGATTTTTCCCTTCAAAAGCGTTAACATCATTGTTTTTTAAAATTTATTTTATTTAATAAAGTTGAAAAAGTATTTTTTTAAATATTTAAACATTATATTCTGCACATCTGCAGAACGGATCTCCTCGTCAAAAACGGGGGGACAGGGTGAGACGGTGCAGTTGCATGAAAACTGACCATGCCAGTTAAGTGGTTAAAGATAAGCCCTATACGCTTCAATGCAACAATTAACAACGTCGTATTAAGAACATCATCTAACACATTTCAATGAGTCTCTCAGGTCTGCGTATTTCCCTTTTGGGTCTTTCATACACAGTCTGTGTTTCATCTACCATGTTGGACCTTTCTAGAATCGTGGTTTGTTCACCATTATGAGGATCATCATACATGTCAGATGAAGAGTATTCTTCAGTCATGTTGTCTTCATTATGGTTAGGTTGAGATCTTAAATCCACCCGATTTCTTCTTACTTCCATTCCACGCTCTGTACGTATAGTAATAGTATAAGATCTTAGTGCTACTTGTGCTTGCACAATACCTTTCTGCACCCAAATACCTTTCTCGTGATCTCTGAGACGGACTTGGTCACCCGATTTTAGATCAGGTAAGCTTTTTGTTCGCCTGTCATGGAACAGTTTCTGTTTCGCCTGTTGACGTTCCTTACTCAGTCTGACTAACGCTGAGTTATGTGTATTAAGCAGTTCATCATGTATCGGGAGATTTGCTCTAATCCTCCTTCCCATCAGCATTTGTGCAGGAGAAAGTCCATTCTGTAAAGGTGTACTGCGGTAGATTAAAAGACTTTTGTAGAAATCTTCTTTACCTTCTTGAGCTTTTTTCATGAGACTCTTTACAGTTTTTACTGAACTTTCCGCCAACCATTTGAGCATGGATAGTGGGGACTTGATGTAGTATGGACAAATTCCCACTCATCAGCAATTGTCTAAATTCAGCACTGGAAAACTGAGGACCATTGTCAGTGAACACTTCCATAGGAACACCATGCCTTGCAAAGACTGACTTCATGCAATTGATTACCGCTTTACTAGTAGTTGCATGTAGTGTCTTCACCTCAGGGTAGTTAGAGTAATAATCAGTCACAACAATGTATGTTTTCCCATTACAATCAAACAAATCTGCGCCAACTTTCTGGTACGGTCTCTCTGGCACTGCGTGAGGACTCAGTGGCTCGACTTGTTGTTTTGATCTATACGTAAGACATAATTCACATGTAGCTGTAGTCTGTGCTATGTCTTGGTTCATTCTTGGCCAATACATAACTTCACGCGCTCTCCGCTTACATTTTTCTTCTCCTAAGTGGCCTTCATGTATCTTGCACAGCATAGTTTTTCTTAGTCGTACAGGTATGACAAACCTATTGCCTTTGTAAATAATACCATCGACAACTGTAAGGTCCCTGTGGTACATCCAATAATCATGGATAGACAGCGGACACGCATGTTTTTCTGCTGGCCAACCTTTCAGAATGATATCTTTCAACACTTTCATTGTGTCATCTGTCTCAGTTTCTTTCCTAATCTGTTCTTGTCTTGCAAGAGACACTGGTAGAGAAGCTACGATCAAATTAACATAGGCTTCTATCTCTTCATCCATCAGACTTTTGGAACCTTCACTTTTGTCCACAGCACGAGAAAGTGTATCAGCATTGTACATGTATTTGCCGGGACAGTACAGCAAGTGTACATCATATTTCTGTAGTCTGATAAGCATTCGTTGAATTCTCATGGGACAGTCATGTAATGATTTAGTCATGATAGCTACCAATGGCTTGTGGTCAGTTTCCACTGTAAATGTTTGACCATACACAAACTGATGAAATCGCTCACATGCATATGTGATCGCTAGAAGTTCTTTTTCTATCTGAGCATACCTTGTTTCAGCACTTGTCAGTGCTCTTGATGCATAGATTACTGGTTGCCATGTATCCTCATGTTCTTGTAACAGCACTGAGCCTAGGCCAAATTGCGAAGCATCTGCTGAAATTCTTATTCTTTTCGCAGGATCAAAGAATTTTAGCACTGGTTGCTCAGTAATGATCTGTTTCAAGTTTTGCCAACTTTCTTCTTGTTCATGTGACCACATCCACTCGTTATCTTTGTCCAACAACCATCTAAGAGAGGCTGTTCGTTCAGAGAGTTGAGAAATAAACTTTCCTAAGTAAGTAATCATTCCTAGGAATCTTCTGACGTCGTCTTTGTTGTTAGGACGTTCCATGTTCACTATGGCTGATATTTTCCTTGGGTCTGGTTTTACACCTTGATCCGAGACCATGTCGCCCATAAAGGTAAGTGTATTCTCGCCAAATTCACATTTGTCCTTGTTTAGCTTTAGATTCACTTTCTTGACAAGTTCCATTACCTGTCTCATTCTAGAATCATGTTCTTCCTTTGTAGATCCCCAGACAATAATGTCATCCATCATTGTTTCAACACCTGGACTATGTTCAAAAATCATGTGTATCTTTTTGTGATATACTTCTGGAGCAGACAATATTCCATATGGTAGTCGAAGAAATCTGTATCTACCTTCTGGTGTGTTAAATGTACAAAGCTTTGAGCTGGCCTCATCTAGCTTCATTTGCCAGAATCCTGAAGATGCGTCCAATTTACTGAACCATTTTGCTCCCGCAAATTGCGACATGATTTCATCTCTGGTTGGTAGTTTGAAATGTTCTCGTTTAATAGCTTTGTTTAAATCTCTGGGGTCTAGACATATTCTGAGTTGTCCATTTTTCTTTTCAACAGTTACTAAGGAGCTTACCTATTCAGTAGCCTCATGAACTTTCTGTATCACACCCAAGGCTTCCATGCGATTTAACTCTTGTTTCAGTTTTTCTCTCAGCGTAAACGGCACTTTTCTACAGGGGTGTATCACTGAAGAAACTTGCGTGTCTTTATTTATTTTATGCTCTCCAGGCAAACAACCTAGACCTTCAAACAAGTCTCTGTATTCTGTAAACATCAATTTGCAGTCATCTTCTACTTGTGATGTCACCATAAAAACTTTCTTTAGCAAGCTTAGTTTCTCACAGGAACTTAATCCTAGAATTGGTTGCACATTTTTATCCACAATCAGTAGAGATGTTTTAAACTGTTGTCCCTTATATTTCAGTGTCACTAAGCATGTACCTTTCACAGGAATTTCCTCCGCAGTGTACCCTGTAACTTTCACTTTGGCTGGATGAATTTTAGGTTTTACTCTAAAAGTCTTATAGTCTTGAAACGATATTAAATTCACCTGCGCGCCAGTATCAAGCTTAAAGGTAATGACAATCTCATTCACAGTAAAAGGGACAATCCATTCTTTCTTATCTGCACTGCAAAGTTCAATGCAATCCACAAAGAATTCCTCTGTTTGTTTAACAGCATGCACTTTGGTTGTTTCACTTTTCATTTTACAGCATTTGGCAAAGTGATTAAGTCTACCACATTTCATGCAGCTTTTACCATAAGCAGGGCACATTTTAGGATTGTGAGCATTTCCACATCTACAACACATTTCCTTGTTAGACTGTGGCTTAGACTGCTTCATTCTTTAGAATGGAGGTTTGCTTGGCTCTGTTTTCTGCACTACATGTACAGCACCAGCTTCCTTGTGTAACTTATTGGCTTGAAATCTAGTTATTTCTGCAGATCTGCACATAGTCACTGCCTTTTCTAGTGTTAGGTCTTGCTCTCTCAGCAATCTCTCTCTGAGTACATTATCAGGTATTCCACAGACAATACGATCTCTAATCAGTGAATCCTTTAAATCACCAAACTCACAGGTTTTACTGAGTGATTGCAGCTCTGTAACATACTGATTAAATCCATCTCCAGATTTCTGATCACATGTGAAAAACTTATATCTTTCATATGTCACATTTTTCCTTGGCACAAAGTAATCTTCAAACTTTTGCATTATAGAAGATAGCACCATATTCTGCCCCTCATCAAACTGAAAACTATTATAAATGTCCAGCACATCCTCTCCTATCACATGGAGGAAAATGGATGCCTTAGTTTTGTCAGCCTCTGTATCAGTTGCACATGCAGCAGGATATATATTAAACCTTTGCTTAAATCTTTTCCAGTTTTCAGACAAGTTACCAGACATCAGCATGCCGGTTGGAGGAGCCAGTTTATCCATGGTTACTCACTGTATGAAGAGAGGAGCACACGGCAGGCTTGGCAGACACTGAGTATCACAGCCTTACAGACTGCTGCAGGATTCTTTCACACTCTGAGAGCATTAGCAGTCCAAATTAAACTTCTTCTGACACCATGTTTTTGTTCATATGTTTGTAAATCCAGTCATCAGGACACAGAGACATGTGAGTTCACTGCTGTGCTGTTTTATTCCATCACCAACTCCAGACACACTGCACACTGGACCACCCACTTCCCAGCATCCCCCTGGTCCCAGGGACCATCACTGAAGATTCAGGCTTACACATATTAGTAAGGGAGTGTCTACAAATATTGAGCATTCTAATACACTAACATCACATCAGCTAACGTTCCTGCAATGGTACAGACAGCAGTATATGACTGTTGGCCCGTTCACCCTATATTGGGTGATCAGGTCATGGACTGTATAGGTGTGTAGCCATCTTAACCCCCCGTGCCTTCTGCCTTGGGCTATAACACCATTTCCAGACCCCTAGATGGCTGTGGGAAGAGAGAAGCAGCCTGGACAATAAGTATAGAGTTTCTAAGATGTTTAAAATCAACACAGATGCTACTGAAAGGCAAAGAAAATATGGAACAGACAATGATTTTCTGAGTCCTGGTACACGTATAGGGATTTATGGCAGCATTAGCGGGTCGCTTTTCAGAAAGGATCATGTATTCTAAACATGTCAAGTGGGATCATTAGACCGGTGACCTCCTGCTGAATTCAAAGTCTTTTCCTGCCATCTTACAGGCTGAGTGTTTTCTGATGTTTCTGGGATATTAGATCATTCAATGTGCTTTTTTTTAGCTAACACTTCCAGTACGCACAATACCAGAAGGGGTTTTGTAGTCACATGGGTGGCTTATGTTTTCTGCAAAATGGTTTATGATTAAATGTGAGTGCTATATTTATAATACATATAGGACCTAATTCAGACCTGATTGCAGCAGCAAAACCATGTGCAGTGCAGGTGGTGCAGATATAACATGTGCAGAGAGTGCATGCGCACTCCACAAAGAAATTCAGACTTCGATCGCTACCGATCCCCCCATTGTACCTTCAGTTGCACAGTGTTGCACTATTGGATATTTTATATTTCTCCACATGTTCATAGGAGAGCTTTTGAGGTGTGATCCAACTATACAGAAGAATACCAGGATTGTTTTTTATGTGCATTCTTACAAGAAAGGAGCTAGTAAGAAGCTTTCTAGAGGGAGATGCTTCTCTCTACTGTCTTAAGGCTTCACACATCATTCCTCCATTTTAATAAACACAAGGGTGCTTTATAACCAAATAGACTAGACTGGGTATGGGACTCAGGGTCGACAGTGTCTAAGTCAACACCTATTGGTCGACAGTGGCTAGGTTGACACTAGAAATAGGTCGACATGGCCATTAGGTCGACATGAATTAGGTCAACATGAAAATAGGTCGACATGAGTTTTTCATGTTTTTTTTTGTGTCGTTTTCTTCATAAAGTGACAGAGAACACCAATTAGTGCACCATGTCCCCTCGCATGACACGCTTCGCTTGCTATGCTTCGGGCAAGGTACCTCGCTCCGCTACTGCTGCGCTCGGCACAGGTTACTGTTCCCAATCGTAGTCCATGTGGATCGTAAAGTATGAAAAAGTTAAAAAAATAAAAAAACGTGAAAAACTCATGTCGACCTTTTTGCATGTCGACCTAATGTCCGGATACTGACTCGACTATGGGGTCTATTTATTAAGCCTCGGAGAGAGATAAAGTACCAACCAACCAGCTCCTAACTCATTTTACAAACACCGCCTGTAACATGGCAGATAGGAGCTGACTGGCTTTTGGGGTAATTGTATGAAAGGTTGTTATGGGAGGGGGGGGGGCAGAATAAGCGCACATTGGGCGGTATTCAGTTCTTTCCGATCCCTTCCACGCCCATACTGTTTCTGCGGACGGGTGTGGTATCATCATCTCAGCTCACTACACCTTGGGTAGCAAGGTGCCCAACCCTTTACGCAGCTGCACCTGATTACTATGGGCGTGATATGTGCGATAACAGGGATCACTTTAGAAAGGAGGTTGGGCATGATATATCATTTGAATACCGCCCATTATGTGCATTGATGCCGCTTCCCCCATGTATGACAGTACTCGCTCAGTGGCAGGGGCGCTATGCTATCTACAAGTTACAGTACCATTCCGATATGCAGGGGCAATGCAAGAACGGTCAGCGGCTCTGATAATTTCGACACCTGTAGCTATCGATTTTGACAGATGCAGGTGGCGATGCCCATTCATCACAGCCAGTGGCTGCCATCTCCACGCTGTATGTGAGATCTTGCGTGAGAAGCAAGAACTTGCAAATGCACACTGGAGTCTGCCGGGGAAGGAGACACAGCGCAGAACATTGGTATTCTCTCTCCAGCTTCGGCAGACAGGACGATCATACATCTTGTCACATTAGTTTTGTGCCAAGCAGGATGTGTTATAGCGGCATGGATCATACATTCCCCTGTATCTTTCACCACTTTATCTCTTTCCGGGGCTATAACACATCCTGCTTGGCACAAAGCCAAAAAGACAATGGCCCTCATTCCGAGTTGTTCGCTCGCTAGCTGCTTTTAGCAGCATTGCACACGCTAAGCCGCCGCCCTCTGGGAGTGTACCTTAGCATAGCAGAATTGCGAACAAAAGATTAGCAGAATTGCGAATAGAAAATTCTTAGCAGTTTCTGAGTAGCTCCAGACTTACTAAGCTAATGCGATCAGTTCAGTCAGTTTCGTTCCTGGTTTGACGTCACAAACACACCCAGCGTTCGCCCAGACACCCCCCCGTTTCTTCAGACACTCCCGCGTTTTTCCCAGAAACGCCAGCGTTTTTTCGCACACTCCCATAAAACGGTCAGTTTCCACCCAGAAACACCCACTTCCTGTCAATCACACTCCGATCACCTGAACGATGAAAAATCCTCGTTATGCCGTGAGTAAAAAACCTGACTTTTGAATAAATAACTAATCGCAATATAGCGAAACTCGGCAACGAGCGAACAACTCGAAATGAGGGCCAATATTTTAGATTTAATTTATTTAATTTATTTTAATTTAAATTCATTTAACTTATTTTATTTTATTTATTTAGAATCAAATTCTTCATTTCCTCAAAGATATCTTCGATATGCAGAAAGTTTATTTATATTAATTTAATTTAAATGTATATAATTTATAATTATTTTTAATAATATTAATTTGAATTAATTACAATGTGGTGATAAGAAGAGTTATGAAAATAGGAAAATCAGTTATAATAAGAATATGAGCTACAGACACCACACCGTCATATGGATGGAGCACATATAAGTGAATGTACTCTGGGAGGAAACAATACAAAACATTTAAAAAAAGATGTCTCTTATTTTGGGTGGACTGACAGAACACCAATAGATGGATGGAGCAGCTGCAGTCCCTGGATGTATACTGGGATGACACAGCACAAAATATTAATTTAAATCAAAATATATACATTATTTTTTATATCACACACTGCGGTTACTGTCTCGCACAAATGAGTCAAAAATATGTAGAAGTATTTTATATATCACACACCGGCGGTTACAGTATCACACGAATGAATCAGAAATAAAAAATATATTTAATAATTACACACTGTGGTAGACTACATCAATAGCATTGCACAATGCGTTTATGAGTAGGAAATAATATACTGCGGTGTGACCAGTAGTGTCACAGCACTTATGAAAATAAAATAACAATTGTATAGTACACTGGGGTACAGCACAAACAAAAAAAAGATATACTTCTTTATAATTATAATTTTAGGCTTTTTGTTTTAAGCTTTTATTTTCATTTTAGACTGGGGCGGAGCTCCTGGATGGATGGACAGATCACCCCTTTCAGATAAAATAGACAGAGCACCCCATTCAAATACAGTACATAATAGAAATATATTTTTGGCTTTGGATCACACACAGTTATATAGCAGTAGTGTAAGGCAGCTGCAGTACTGGTTGTCACTGAGTGACACACCAATAGAAATATATTTTTTATTTTGGATCACACAGAGGATATATAGCAGTAGTGTATGGCAGTACTGGTAGTCGTCACTGATTGACGCACAAATAGAAATATATTTTTTGCTCTGCATGACACACAGAAGTTATATGACAGTAGTGTACGGCAGCCGCAGTATTAGTAATTAGAGTGACGCACCAATAGAAATATATTTTTTGCTTTGGATCACATACAGAGGATATATAGCAGTAGTGTACGGCAGTACACAGATCCTTAGACAGAGAACAACACCTGGTCCTATACACAGCCACAGTATGCTTTATGCAGTGCATTGTCTACTATGCAGAGCCCTAACACAGTGACAATCACAGCACACCTACACAAGCAGCACCCCAGGTTAACTCAACTCTCCTGCTGCAACCCCTCTACTCTCTCCTGCCCCCTTTCCCTAACCTGCGTATCCGATTACAGCACAGAATACAACACAGAATACAGCACAGAATGAAAAATTCCTTATTGTGCACTCTCCAAGTCTGGAGTGAAGATGGCGATTCTTAGTTTACTTTGTAAATCCTACCTTATTACCACAGTAGGTGATATTTATTACTCCATCTTTTCCTGGTTTTCCTGTGTAGCCTTGTGTTTTCAAGGAATCATGATTTAGCTGTCCTTACTCAAGGATGACAATATGGCTTCTTTCAATAGTTTAAAAACTGTCTCCACAAATGTTAAACACATCACTTGTAGACAAGGGTGTAGCTATCATAGGTGCTGGGAATGCAGCTGCTATGGGGCCCAGAGCTGAGAGGGGCCACTCTCCCTGTAAAAGTTGCATGAGCTTTATAATTTTTTTCCCCACTGGGTGGTACATAGGGGCCTTTACATACTTTTGGCTATGAGCCTACAAATATCTAACTACACCCCTGGAACTGCTCATTGCAGTGATGTAAAGGGTGCACGGACCATGAGGGTCATTCCGACCTGGTCACACGCAGGCTATTTTTTGCACTGCTGCGACCAGGTAATCGCCGCCTATAGGGGAGGGGGTTAGGGCTGTGCAGGGCTGCAATCGCTTGTGCAGAGAGCTGCACAAACGAAAAATGTTTGTGCAGTCTCTGCACAGCTCAGGCTTACTCACCTGCTGCGACTATCCGGCTTGGAGCCGACGTCAGGAACCCTCCTGTTCACCGGCTGGGCACGCCTGCGTTTTTCCGGACACTCCTCGAAAACGGTGAGTTGCCACCCATGTCCGCCTTCTACCTGTCAATCTTCTTGCATTCGCCGCTGCGAACGGCTTCATCGTAAGGTCCATCGCTCTGTGGTGCCGGCCGTCGCTGGCGACCAACGCACCTGCGCATTTCCGCGCGCATGCGCAGTACCAGAGGCGTAACTAAGGGGGTCAAGCAGGGCACTTGCCCTGGGCGCCATGGCAGGTCCAGCAGAAGGGGGGCGCCGCCGGCCAGGGCATCGTACCTGCTCGCCTGCCCCCGCCTCCATTAATGTGCTGCTGCTGCCGCCGGGAGCCTGCTGTGTGAGAACGAGGAGCAGCAGCAGCTCAGCAGCAGCAGAGAGTAACCTGTGACAGTGGGGTCAGAGGAGCGTGTGCTGAGCCCAGATTGGTGGAGCCCAGCACATGCTCCTCTGACCCGAGCAGGGCGCGGGGCTACATCGGGATCTTCTACAGCTCTTCTCCTGGGCCCTGGCTGGCAGCGTGGAAGAGGAAGGGAGGAGCTGCTGGAGGCTGCAAGTCATCAAGGTGAGGGCACCTCTGTGTGTGTGTGTGTGTGTGTGTGTGTGTGTGTGTGTGTGTGTGTCTGAGTGTCTCCATGCCCCACATCAGTAGTGTGTGTGTCTCCATGTCCCCCTCCCCAATCAGCAGTGTGTGTCTTCATGTTCCCCTCCCCACACCAGAGTGTCTCCATGCCCCCCTACCCCCATCAGCAGTGTGTGTGTGTGTGTGTGTGTGTGTGTGTGTGTGTGTGTGTGTGTGTGTCTCCATGCCCCCTACCCCCCATCAGCAGTGTGTATGTGTCTCCATGCCCCCCTACCCCCATCACCAGTGTGTATGTGTCTCCATGCCCCCCTACCCCAATCAGCAGTGTGTATGTGTCTCCATGCCCCCCTACCCCCTTCATCAGTGTGTGTGTGTGTCTCCATGTCCCCCTCCCCCCATTAGCAGTGTGTGTCTCCATGCCCCCCTACCCCCCATCAGCAGTGTGTGTGTGTGTGTGTGTGTGTGTGTGTGTGTGTGTCTCCATGCCCCCCACCCCCCATCAGCAGTGTGTGTGTGTGTGTGTGTGTGTGTGTGTGTGTGTCTCCATGCCCCCCTACCCCCATCAGCAGTGTGTGTGTCTCCATGCACCCCTACCCCCCATCAGCAGTGTGTGCGTGTCTCCATTCCCCCCTACCCCCATCAGCAGTGTGTGTGTCTCCATGCCCCCCTACCCCCCATCAGCAGTGTGTGTGTCTCCATGCCCCCTACCCACCATCAGCAGTGTGTATGTGTCTCCATGCCCCCCTTCCCCCCATCAGCAGTGTGCATGTGTCTCCATGCCCCCTACTCCACATCAGCAGTGTATGTGTCTCCATGCCCCCCTACCCCCCATCAGCAGTGTGTGTGTGTGTGTGTGTGTGTGTCTCCATGTACCCCTCCCCCCATCAGCAGTGTGTGTCTCCAAGCCCCCTACCCCCCATCAGCAGTGTATATGTGTCTCCATGCCCCCCTACCTTCCCATCAGCAGTGTGTGTGTGTCTCCATGCCCCCCTACCCCCCATCAGCAGTGTGTATGTGTCTCCATGCCCCCCTACCTCCCATCAGCGGTGTGTGTGTCTCCATGTCCCCCTCCCCCAATCAGCAGTGTGTGTATCCATGCCCCCCCAACAGCAGTGTGTGTGTGTGTCTCCATGTCCCCCCCATCAGCAGTGTGTGTCTCCGTGTCCATCTCCCCACACCAGTGTGTCTCCATGCACCCTCCCCCCCCAGCAGTGTATCTTCATGCCCCCTCCCCACCAGCAGTGAGAGTATCTCCATTCAACATCACAGGGGGGTTTGTCTACCGCATTGCGATGTTAATCGCATATGTTAGCATCGCTGCGGTAGGTGGTGAGGGGCGGCAATGTATGTTAATACATCCCGCCCTCTCTGTCAGAATGCCAGCACAGGGCGCTCAGGTGCGGTGCAGTCTCCCTGAAAGCAGCAGCATGGGCTCCCAGCGCATGGAACACACACAGAGACACAGAGTGCAATGGCGTGTGCTGAATGACAACGCAGGGGGAGGTGATGGTGTGCTGAATGATGACGCAGGGGGAGGTGATGGTGTGCTGAGTGACGACACAGGGGGAGGTGATGGTGTGCTGAGTGACGACACAGGGGGAGGTGAAGGTGTGCTGAGTGGTGACGCAGGGGGAGGAGATGGTGTGCTGAGAGACTTCTGTCAAAGTCGAAAAATATTACAACACACACACCAAGTACAAACCACACACAGATGGCCTCCGTGCGCGTACTTGCTCTGCTGTGCGTGCACATATCCGCGATTTGCGTATGGTCGCCCCCGCGGTCATGCGCATTAGCGCGTGGTATGGGTATTTACGGTAGAGTTTGTGAACGCATGGAAAGCTATCAAAACACATTACATATTTAATCCAAATAGTGCACAATGTACACATAGTATTCCTGCACCACATCAGAAAGTAACAACAGTTTGAATGGTTTCAGAACAAAGGGATTCACCTTTACAGAATAGGAGGGGACAGAACAAGGTCATAAGGTGGTGTTTGGTATCCAGCTGAAGGGTATTTTAAGGGTAACATTCCGGTGTTGGTTTGAGAAAGATCGCATGTTCCTGCGGATAGTTATGTGCAGGAGCAGAATATAGAACTTACTTACTGTAAAACTGTACTTACTGTACATTATGTATGCGGCGGGAATCCAGAGGAGACCACCCACAAGAGCAGTTGGGAAAGACATCGCCTACCTATTCAAACCGACCTATGACCTCTCCTGTACTGTAAATGTGCATTCCTGTGTCCAATGGACAAAGAGATTACAGTATCCATTGTATTGCTTTTGGAATAATTGTATAAAGAGAGCCTGTTACAGGCCTGGTCAGGCACAAGACTCACAAAGTTATCTATCAGATGACCGAGGACCGGCCGGGTTGCGCAAGCTTGTCCACTCGCGTATGTACCATTGAATGTAGCCATTTACTCTGTTATATTGTATTGTATTATTTGTATTGTAACCCCCTTTCAGAAATAATCCACTGTGGTGTTGGAATCCAGCGGTAAAATCACAATTGGTGTTGTGTCTTCATTGCCCTGCTAAGGTTTAAAGCGTATTTTCAGTGCATTGCATAACTGTTCAGGGTTTGTGGTGTATCTCTGGGTGTGTACGCACTGTGAGTACTTTGTACCGTCAACGTGGCGTTTGTAGTGTACGCGAAGTCCGTACGCAGTACGGGACTTTGTACGCTAAAAGCGTACAAAGTGCGCAGAGTGTGTGTTAAGTACAGCGGCTGCAGCGGCTCCATGGTAAAGTGTATTTAAGGTGTGTTTAAGGTATAGCTTTCTTTCCTAAGGATATTTCAACATTACCAATTGGGGGCTCCTCCAGTTTTCCACATTCTTACTACCTAACAGGTCAAAGCAGACTTTATCTATCAGCAAAGGGTGGACAGGACAGTATCCTACGTAACCCTTTTGTGGTCGTTGGAGACACTGAAAACCCTACTTGTATGCTGATTAGATGGCGTCTGCTCTGTATGGTTTGCAGAGGTGCTGGTAGAACCTGTAGTACAACAGGAAAAAAGCTATTTAAAATCTGTGGGGGGAAAATTTGGCGCCAAAAGCGTACACAAAAGGGCACCCATACTTTGCATACTATCTCACATTGTTGCCATAACATTCAGATTGCTAGATTTATTTAGACCTGTGTGAAACCGGAGATATTTGTTGCTATATAGTTAAAACTAAAATTAATGTTTAAGGAAGTAATTGTAAAGCACAAACACAGTCTGGCCTAGTTGTTAAGGTTTATACAGAAAGAAACTGTGTTGTGTTAAGTGAGCGAATATAGTTAGTATTGCTCACATTTATAGACATTGTGTGATTTGTTTTATTGCGTACGCACATTGGTACACGTGGTACGGAACATGAGGACAGCGTAAAAAAAAAACGTGCACGTGGTGCAAGGCCGCACACGTGGCATAGAGGTACGCATGGTTGCGTAATTACGCAAGCTTGCGTAGGATTGTGTGCGCATAATAAAACCACACGATAGTTCATTTAGTTTAAAGGTGGGACAGTAGCTACGCTACAATAGCACCAAACTACCCGGTTTCTAAAGAAATTTAGTATAAAAACAAAATTTAGTAATAATAATTTTTTAATTGCCTCTGGGGTAAAGCTGACTATCTGACTGAATTGACATTTTCTGTACAGAAAAACCAAAGTTTATTCGAGTGAGTGAGTGAGCGAACGAACGAACGAACGCAGGAGTGAGTGGATTTGAACTCCGGAAGTCGGGTCCCGTGGTACATCAAGTAAGAGGAGGCTTGGTGGCGTGAGGTGGCTGACTCACGTTAATATAGATTTAAATACGCAAATCGTGAGGTGATTTGTAGTGGAGTGTGATAGTGCATTGTATTGCGAAGTATTGAAGTAAAAAGGTTTTTGTTACGCTACGGGCTGAGGTTCACAGTTTGTACATTGACCCGTGGTTGTACGGCAGATAGGTAACAAGTACCTATACGCTGTGCGATTGAACTGCGCATTTGTGGGTGCGAGATATATAGCGGAACTGGATACCCTTTACGAGCTTTTGCGTAAAATCGCGGTACCATTAGCGCTGTATAGAGCATACGCAAGTGTGATTTGTGTATAAGGTTATAGGGAGTTTTCGCTGGTCTCTCTCAGGAAAATCTCCAGGGGCAGATATTTACTGGAATAGGTAAGTCACTCCTAAACATTTCCAGTAAATAGAAACCAGATAGGGCCTCACTGGGTACGCAGTGTTCATTATTGGAGTGAGTTGTGGTATTCAGCGGAGAAGGAGTGAGTGAAAGCGCTAAGTGTCTTTCACCGTCTATCGTATTGTGCATTTGGGGATTGCGTTTATTGGCAAAAAGTCCGCGATGGGATCCAGTTGCACAAGCAGTGGGCGTTTTGTAGCTAGAGTTCAGGCTGAAGAGGTGCGACCAAAAGCGTCGGCAAGGTTTGTTATGTGTGAAAAATATGGATCACACACGGAGGCTTTTTGCAATGAATGGGTATTACAGAACTTAAGGATAAGGATATGTCTGATAAAATCCAAGAAACAAAGGATTAGACATACAGATTGTTTAAATTTATGGCAACAGGAGGGAGATGTGCAAAGAGAATGAGCTTGCGCAGCAGGTTCCAAACCTAGCGGGAAAACAATGGTGACCGCACCACCACCACCATATATTGTGGGGGAGAAAGTGGCTACAGACAATGGTACATTGGTACAGGATAGGAGAGTAATTGATAAATGTACTAATGCTAACCCTTGCCAGTTGTATCCCATTTTGAATTTTCCCCAGGACTGCGAGCAGGAAGATGAGCCCAGCACGATATCGGCACTCTCTCTAGCAGCCACCATACAAGACACTCAGGTGGGCACGGCCCAACCAACAAGAGCAGTGGTCAGGCCCCCTAGCGGAGGGATAAGTGAGGTCGTGTCCACAGGTAAGTACGGTACCGTACATTATGCAGAAACAATAGCACCTCACATTGTAGAATCAAACCAGAATGATGTAATTGAATTAAATCCTGTCAGGGTGATTGCAGTCCCCAATGGGAAGACTGACGCTCAGGGAGTCACTCCCATCAGGAACATTGCCATGCATTGTCTTTGGTCCCGGGCAGAGTTAAGGTCAATTATGTCAGAATTTACCGATCCCAGAAAAGATCTAGTCGCATGCCAGAGGTTCATTAAAGAGTTAGGTAATGCCAACGAACCCACGAACAAAGATTGGCGAATAGTGCTACGGGTATGTTTACCCTCAAATATTGACCCCGCAAAATTCATAACCGATTGTAAGTTAGACGCAGAAGTACCCCTCACTGATGAATACAATCAGGAGAATGTATGGCAAATCAATCTGCAATTAGGAGTATATTTCCCTACTGTTGTCAAATGGAACAAAATCTTTTCCATAAGACAAAAGGAAGGTGAAACGGCATCCGAATATTTCCATCGAGCACTGCAGGAAATGTCTAGATACACTGAGATCGAGGACATAAAAGATAATGTGCACCATAGGGAGGTAGCTGTTACTGTATTAATGGACGGGTTAAAAGAGGCATTAAGAACAAGAGTACAGACCTCTCTACCAAACTGGAGAGGTATCTCGGTGGCTGCATTGAGAGATTCCGCTGTTGAGCATGATAGGAACATCATTAAGCACAGGGAGTTACAGGGGGAAAGGCTGATGACAGTGAGTATAGACAAAAAGGCCATATCAGCCAAAACCAAAGACCCCTGATGGTAAGTCCCGTGTAGTAACATGCTATACTTGTCACAAGGTAGGACATTTTGCAAGGGACTGTACGAATAAAGGTACACATAATGTATACCGACCCCCTAGACCAGGATATGAACCACACTACAATGCACATAATTGGGATCAGGGACCACCTAGGAGAAATTATGAGCCACATACAGGGGAAACAAGGAGGTACCCACCAAGGAGAGACTGGCAGGCCTCCGAAAACTCACAGCTACCCCCTTCACATATTGTAGCTGGCAATGCGCTGCGGGAGGGTCTCACCATACAATAGGGGTTGGGCCACATCTGTAGTCTGCAGCCAGTGAAGTTGATTGCTAGCCTTGGTAGTGAACCTGAGGTCACGGTTGATGTAGCTGGTGTACCATTACCTTTTCTTGTAGATACAGGGGCGGCCAGGTCAGTGTTAAATTCGACAGTAGGTATAAAAACCACGGGTAAAGCAATTTTGGCAATGGGAGTAACAGGAACGATGCAACACTACCCTTTGAGTAGACCGGCAGAGATTACAATAGGGCCCCTGCAGACCAAACACTCTTTTCTGCTGGCTGCATCGGCTCCGACTAATCTGCTCAGCAGAGATTTATTGTGTAAAATGCGGTGTGTCATATATTGTACTCCTGAGGGTGTCTTCTTGGATATACCCGAGAATCACGTTTAAGAAGTGCAAGATATATTAGACACCCCTCAAAGGCTAATGTCGCACTCTGCTGTTATAGACAAGTGTCCATCAAAGGTAGAGGAAATGATCTCACAAATACCGGGTTCCCTTTGGACCAAAGATGGACAAGACACTGGATTGATGGCGAATGTAGCTCCAGTAGTAGTGTAAGTAAAAGATGGTAGGATAGCTCCAAAAATCCCTCAATATCCTCTGAAGCCAGAGGTAGAATTAGGAGTGTACCCTGTCATAGAGCGGTTGCTACAACAGAGCATACTATTCAGGACGTCCAGCACTGCCAATAGTCCCATCTTCCCTGTGAAAAAAAGTGGGGGGAGGGGTTACAGGCTAGTGCAGGATCTAAGGGGGATAAACAAGATAGTTGAGAGACAATTCCCCGTAGTGCCCAATCCAGCTGTCATCCTCATGCAAATTCCCTCTACTGCAAAATTCTTCACTGTCATCGACCTCTGTTTTGCCTTCTTTTCTGTCCCTCTGCACCCTGACAGCCAATATCTTTTTGCTTTTACATACAGGGGAGTACAGTACACCTGGACTCGCCTTCCCCAAGGCTTCATTGACAGCCCGAGTATTTTCTCCCAGGCCTTGCATGACTGTTTACAATCCTTTCAACCTGAGAGTGGATCAGTGCTAATACAGTATGTCGATGACTTATTGTTGTGTTCTGACTCACTCGAATCGTCCTTGAAAGACACGAAACAGCTTCTGTTTCATCTTTCCCAAACGGGACACAAGGTTTCAAAGGATAATTTGCAGTTATGCCAGACCAGGGTAAAATATTTGGGACATTGCTTGACTCAAGGACTTAGACACCTCACCGCTGATAGAATACAGGCGATTCGCGACATGACTCTGTCACAAACTCAGCAACAGATCCACACTTTCCTTGGAATGTGTGGGTACTGTAGAAACTGGATCCCAGGGTTCTCCATACTGGCTTTACCTTTGCAAGAAATGGTCTCTTCAAACAAACCAGAACGGGTCTCGCACACAGATGAGTCCGAACTGGCATTTGAGAGACTCAAACAGTGCCTATCACAGGCACCTGCATTAGGTATGCCAGATTATGGGAAGCCCTTTGAATTATACGGTACAGAAAGGGCAGGGTGCGCGGCAGGAGTTTTAACACAGAGACATGGTGATGCCAGCAGGCCGGTAGCATACTACAGTGCACAGTTGGACACTGTAGCAAGGTCTCTCCCCACTTGCTTGCGAAGTGTTGCAGCGATAGCTTTGCTGGTAAATAAAAGCGAGGACGTAGTGTTAGGACATGACCTGACCATCCATACACCTCATGCAGTATCAGCCTTACTGAACTCTGCCCAAACCAGACATGTCTCATCTGCTCGGTTTACAAAGTGGGAATTATCACTGATGGCCCCTGTAAACATCACCATTAAGAGATGCAGTTCACTAAATCCTGCAACTTACTTGCCAAGTGTGCCTGGACAGGCACAAAGGGTGGAGGATGAGAATGATGGTGAAGGAGGATTTAGTATAGATACTAATACGCATGATTGTATGGAGTACCTGAATCAGACTTTCACAGCGAGACCTGACATCAGTGACAACCCACTGGAAGGAGTAGACTTTACATTCTACACTACGGTAGATGCCACAGACAGACAGAATCGGGAGACTTGTGCACTGGATATGCAGTTGTAGATGACGAAGGTATCATAGAAGCTGAACCCCTGGGCACACCGCACTCAGCACAAGTTGCTGAGCTGGTCGCCCTAACCAGAGCGTGTGAATTGGCCAAGGGTAAGTCAGCTAACATATACACAGATTCTAGGTATGCCTTTGGAGTGGTGCATGATTTCGTGGCCCTATGGCGCCTCAGAAATTTCATGACGGCAGCTGGCACACCTGTAGCGCATGCGTCCCACATAAAAAGACTTTTAACAGCGATACAAGAACCAGATAGAGTGGCTGTTATCAAGTGCAAAGCACATACTTACAACCAAGACCCAATCTCACTTGGTAACAGCCGGGCAGACGAAGCTGCTAAATCAGCAGCCAGCACCCCCATACAAACGAACATCACACCACTGATGACATTTAACACAATCAACACACAACAATTAATTGAAATGCAAGATTTGTGTTCATTACAGGAAAAGGCAGTCAGGAGGTCAAATGGATATGGCCAGGAATCCTCGGGACTGTGGACAGGTGGACAAGGTAAGCCAGTAGCCCCCAGAGCATATCTTCCAAGCTTAGCTGAGGCGGCACACGGTCTGACTCATCTGGGTAAAGAGGGTATGTGTAAGCTGGTGAGAGCCTACTGGTGTGCGCCAGGATTCTCTTCTCTTGCAGGTAAGAGAGCAATGACATGTTTTACTTGCTTGAGGAAGAATATTGGAAAGTCAATACCAACAGAGCCATCCCATATCCCTCCGACAGATGGCCCTTTTCAGGTAATACAAATCGATTTCATACAGTTACCACCCTGTAGGAATTTAAAATATGTGTTAGTTTGTATTGACGTATTTTCAAATTGGGTAGAAGCATTCCCTGCTGCCACAAATACTGCTACGTTCACTGCAAAGAAAATTGTGCAGGAATTTGTGTGTAGATATGGTATCCCTAGAATAATTGAAAGTGATAGGGGTACCCATTTTACAGGTGAAGTCTTTCAGGTCATGTGCAAACTGATGGGAATTAATAGCAAGCTGCATACTCCGTACCGTCCACAGGCGAGTGCAAAGGTGGAGAGAATGAACAGCACTATTAAGAACAAGCTGAGCAAGCTGATGGCTGAGACTGGATTGTCGTGGCCAGAAGCTTTGCCACTAGTGTTGTACAGCATCAGAACCACTCCCAGGTTTCCCCTTAACCTATCACCCTTTGAAATCCTTTTTGGTCGACAACCTCATGTAATGATAGACCCCCAGGATGATTTGAAATGTAATAATGAAGTGACTGTGAAATATTTGGTTGGGATGAGCCAGCAGCTGAGAAATCAACAAAGAAATTTAAAGCTGGTGATTCCTGACCTGCCGAACAGTAATTGTCATGACATTGAACCTGGGGATTATGTGATGATTCGAAATTTCTTACGCTCAGGTTGCCTTATAGACAGGTGGAAAGGACCGTATCAAGTCTTGTTAACCAGCACAACAGCATTGAAGGTCGCCGAAAGAGAGACTTGGGTCCACTCGTCCCACTGCAAGAAGGTCGCTGACCCGGAGAGAACTAGTGACAAAGAGCAGAGTGTAGAGAACTTCGTATCACTGGAGTGTCTGTTCCGGGAAAGTGAGAGACAGGACTGTCGAAGGGCATCTGAGCACAGAGAGTAACAAGAGCTAGAACGGTTGTCGTACCACTTTCTTTTTTCACCTCCCCCTGCATTTTTCCTTTCTTTTCTCCTTCTTATTTTCCTCCTTTCCCTTAACAAAATGGATCGATCACAAGAGACTGCGTTTCGGGTTCTATTAGTAATTCTGGTTTTGATAAGGACAGTTTGTTTTTGTGAGGGTCCCAGAGAGGTCGAACAGGGATCTGGAATGGGTTCTGATGGCAAGTACGAATTTGTAGGATCACAGGATCAGCACATAACTTCAGTAAAGGCTGGCATCAGTAAGCGCTCTGGTAGTCAGGGAGCTCGGAGGCACTGTGAGGGGTTATTGTCTGATGAATATTGTATTTGTAGGGATTGTGAGAATATAGTTGAGCATGGGTGCATCCAGAGATGTCAGTACAACCTTAATATCGACATGGACCGTCATCCGTTGAGTGATTACCACTCACTAGTGGGTAAGGTCTTAAACCAGACAGAATGCTGGGTGTGCTCACAGGTACCTCAAGGTCAGAGCAAGTCAGGATTAGTACCGTACCCTTTAGCAATAGATGAGGTACTCGAATTACGGGGTGGGAGACCGGTGGACAAGAAATTCAATATTTCTAGGCCCCCTAGTTTGAAGCTTCACCAGTATCATGTAGACAGGTCCTTATTATGTTTTAATATTTCCAATTACCGAAAACCGGGAAATTGGGAAGTGACGTGGAATAACCAGACAATGACCTTTTCACACAGAGCTGATAGGATACCCATAGACTCTCAACTTGTACACCAAATAGCCAACAGTGGGAGGTATTTCCGGTATAGGTATACTCGTGGAAGCAAGACCATGTGGGTTAGAAAAGTATCGCCAGGGTACTGTGCTCATATCATCCAGCCCGATACTTGTACTGAGCAGATGGGAGAACTAGGGATAAATTTCTTTACTTGGAAAGTTTGTAATATGGTGATGTCATATTTTGTCCCCTATGTTCTCCCAGATGATGCCTATTTCATATGTGGGAGGAAGGCGTACAAGTGGCTTGCCCCGAGCTCAGAGGGATTGTGTTATATTGGGAGAGTACTGCCAGAGGTCATGACCATAACCCATGATAAGATGAAAGACGTTCACCGCAGTGCTCAGGCTCCTTATACTCATACTCACTATGAACACATCATCAAGAGGCACCTCATAGATAGAACAGAGCATGCAGCCTCTGATTTGATCCACGAATCCACCGGGATTCAATTCCTTCTCGCATTAGACATCACCCGTACTGCCAGGGGAATTATAAATTATAGGTATATCCATGCGCTAGCGAACTTGATAGATAATATCACTGAGATGTATGACGACACCTTCAGGTATACGGGAAGGGAGTTACAAGCTTACAAGAAGGAACTGATTCAGCACAGGATGGTCCTAAATTATATCACAGCCGTGACAGGTGGGTACTGTGTTACTCTGGCAACTCAATATGGAGTGAAGTGCTGTATTCCGAACAGCACTGACGACCCCACGGAGATTATCGATCAAAAGATGGACGATATCTTGCAGTTGAAGTGGGAGTTCAGGAGGAAACACAACCTTACCTTGGCGGCTGTGAGTAATGAACTGACCGGCTGGGTCTCATGGTTGAACCCACGAAATTGGTTCTCAGGTTTAGGAGAGTGGGCTCAAAATTTTATTATGAGTGTAGGGAAGTTTCTCCTTTGTATCCTGGGAGTCGTCATAATTATTGGTCTGATATTTAGGTGTGTTCGAATTCTGATTCGGCGCAAGCACAGCACAAATTTGATGAGTCTAAGGAGCGAGGGCGCTGTTATAGCAGCAGATTTAATTTATGACCCATCCATAGAGACAGTGTTATGATAAGGATTGCAAATGAATTTCATGGCCTGTTTCTTTCACCCGTTTTTCTTTTGTTTCCCCCTCTGCCAGATACATCCATCCGGAAAAGACATCTGCCCTACCCAAAATGTTTTTGTGAATGTATTTTAGATATGTGTCTTATCTTCATCTCTGCAACCTCCAGTTAATGGCACACATAGTCAACAGGTGATATCCACATACTAGCACTCACATATGTTCCCCCTCCATGTATCATCAAATAAATGTGCACCCCATTTGTTGGAACAAGAAGCCGAAAAGAGCTCGGTAGTGTTTGTTGGCCCATTTACAGACCCTTAGTACGGGATGAGAAGGATTTAATGTATACTTCGCAATACCTCGAAGCTTATTTAGAACATATACGGCATGATGATACATGCCCCGCAGACATGGATTCATACATACATGCTTTTTACTATCCCACTAGGTCATACATTTCCCACCTACAACTCTCTCCGATCATCAAAGCTTCTGTAGATATTGTATAGATATTTTTCTGTTTAGTGATTAGATAGTGGCAGTTATTGGTGACTGCCAAAGGGTGGACTGTCAAAGTCGAAAAATATTACAACACACACCAAGTACAAACCACACACAGATGGCCTCCGTGCGCGTACTTGCTCTGCTGTGCGTGCACATATCCGCAATTTGCGTATGGTCGCCCCCGCGGTCATGCGCATTAGCGCGTGGTATGGGTATTTACTGTAGAGTTTGTGAACGCATGGAAAGCTTTTAAAACACATTACATATTTAATCCAAATAGTGCACAATGTACACATAGTATCCCTGCACCACATCAGAAAGTAACAACAGTTTGAATGGTTTCAGAACAAAGGGATTCACCTTTACAGAATAGGAGGGGACAGAACAAGGTCATAAGGTGGTGTTTGGTATTCAGCTGAAGGGTATTTTAAGGGTAACATTCCGGTGTTGGTTTGAGAAAGATCGCATGTTCCTGCGGATAGGTATGTGCAGGAGCAGAATATAGATATAAACTGTATTTACTGTACATTATGTATGCGGCGGGAATCCAGAGGAGACCACCCACAAGAGCAGTTGGGAAAGACATCGCCTACCTATTCAAACCGACCTATGACCTCTCCTGTACTGTAAATGTGCATTCCTGTGTCCAATGGACAAAGAGATTACAGTATCCATTGTATTGCTTTTGGAAGAAATGTACAAAGAGAGCCTGTTGCACGCCTGGTCAGGCACAAGACTCACAAAGTTATCTATCAGATGACCGAGGACCGGCCGGGTTGCGCAAGCTTGTCCACTCACGTATGTACCATTGAATGTAGCAATTTACTCTGTTATATTGTATTGTATTATTTGTATTGTAACCCCCTTTCAGCAATAATCCACTGTGGTGTCGGAACCCAGCGGTAAAATCACAATTGGTGTTGTGTCTTCATTGCCCTGCTAAGGTTTAAAGCGTATTTTCAGTGCATTGCATAACTTTTCAGGGTTTGTGGTGTATCTCTGGGTGTGTACGCGCTGTGAGTACTTTGTACTATCAGCGCGGCGTTTGTACGCGAAGTCCGTACGCAGTACGGGACTTTGTACGCTAAAAGTGTACAAAGTGCGCAGAGTGTGTGTTAAGTACAGCAGCCACAGCGGCTCCATGGTAAAGTGTATTTAAGGTGTGTTTAAGGTATAGCTTTCTTTCCTAAGGATATTTCAACATTATCACTTCGCAGGAGGAGGTGATGGTGTGGCTGAGAGATGATGCAGGGGGTGGTGATGGTGTGACTGAGTGATGACACGAGAGGGAGATAATGGTGTGGCTGAGAGACACAGGGGGCAGGATGTAACACAGGGACAGTTTGTGAGTCTTGTTGAACCGCTGTTGTATATCGCTGACCTTGTTAATATTCCTACACAAACAGGCATCTTCCAGACGATCGGATCTCCTACGTGAATAGTGAATACCGACTGAAGACGCCATCTGCCTCAGAGGATACAGTTCTTCAGAGGTTCCATATTGTGAGAAACAATCATACAGGTAAGGTGCATGATTAATTGAAAAGTATGTTCCCAGTGGTACGTGAAACAGGTGGCGTGTCATGTTTTCATGCCCCATTTTCGGTGACCACGCCCATTCTGGTATGTGACCACGCCCATTTTTCCAGCGGGGGGGGGCATTCCTAACCTTGCCCTGGGCTTCAAAAACCCTAGTTATGCCTCTGCGCAGTTCAGACCCGTTCACACGGCTGCGAGAAATTGCAGCGTGCAAACGGGTCGGAATGACCCACCCATGTTTATGGAGCCCTGCACATGCGCAATAGACTTTGGCAAAAAGCCAGAGTCTACTTGCTGCCAGAGAGTAGGGGGCCGCATATGGCCCTGCACGCGGGCCCCCTCCTCTCTTAAAAGGCCCCTTAACAAATGTATCAAAGCTTTGAGAGATATAAAGTGGACAGTGATAATGTACTAACCAATCGGGTCATAACTGTCATTTTTCAAACCAGCCTGTAACATGAGCTGATTGGCTGGTACTTTTTCTCTTTCCACATTATCTCTCAGCAAACTTTGATACATATACTCCAGTGTGAATTGGGGGTACTGTGTTGCGTAATGTGTTTACTGACAGCCTTACAATGTGACATTATATGAACTATGACACTACTATTTTTCACAAAATGAACTAAGGCGCTGTTATGGTGCATAAACAACTTCTGCAGAGAGGTGTCTCTCTCGTAGCATTGAGGAGAGGCTCAGCAAAGTTCTGGCTTCGTCGCTGCTAGTAGAACTTGTTTGAGGAAAGCGCTCTGCTCTAGCTTCTCTTCTGGGCATCTGGGACCCCGTACTGCTGGAGTCACGTTACAGCTCTACCTCCTGGCCTGCCTGAATGTGCCACTGCATATATGTGCTGCTTGTTTCTGCATGTTCAGATCTGTTCTCCATAGAGGAAGGCTGTGCCCCTGAGAGAGACTGAGGGGCTAATTCAGACCTGATCGTAGCTGTGTTTTCGCACAGCAGGCGATCAGGTCTGAACTGCGCCTGCGTAAGTACCGCATTGCTCAGGCGCGACGTACCGCAGCAACGGGTATCGCCTGGAAGCGACGGGATGGTGCGAAAATTCCGAACGCACCGGCAAATGCAAGGAAATTGACAGGAAGAGGGCGTTTGTAGGTGGCAACTCAAGGAGTGTCCGGAAAAACACAGGAGGGACAAGGCGCTTGGAGGGAGGGTTTCTGAAGTCAGCTGCGGCCCTGATCATTGCACTGGAAGAGTAAGTCCTAGGCTTCGCAGAGACGGCACAAAATTAGTTTGTGCAGCTCTGCTATACATCCAAACGCACACTTGCACAGTGAATTCTCCCTCCCCCTGTAGGCGGCAACTACCTGATCGCAGGAATGCAAAAAAACGATCCCTAGCAATCAGGTCTGAATTACCCCCTGAATACACTACAGGAGAGACCCTGGCACCTATATCAACACCAATAGGACTTGCCAATAGAACCATACTTGCCTACATTTTGGCTGCTCCCAGACTGGAGCAACCAGGACTGCAGCAACCAGGTCACATAGGAAGGGGCATGGAGGGGGCGGTACAGGTGCATTGAGGGGGTGGTATGGGGGTGTGGTGATGTGTTTGCATCATTGTAGCCCCGCCCCCCATTTTACAAAGCCTATATTACCGTCATTATAAAGCGGGGACATGGCTACAATTATATGATTTAGCATGAATCACGTCATCGCCCCGCCCCCTTCTGTATGACGGGAGCCTCACGGCCTTTCTGGGATAGTAGGCAAGTGTGATAGAACACAGAGGGGGGCTGCTGAATTAGAAGACAATATTGTGGGTAAGATATCTTCTGACTTAAAGGATCTGGTATTGGGGATTTTAAAAGAAAAAAGATGAATGGGATCATGGTCAGCATGATAGGGCCCACTTTTAATGAAAACAATGGTGTGTACATTTTAGTAGTCATTAATAGGGTGCACATAGGACACTACTGTATGGTGTGAGGTCAGATGATGTCTGATGATCAATATTATTTTTAGGGTCTGCAGTCGGGATCCGGTCTGAAGATCGACAGTGTCTAGGTCGACAATGTTTAGGTCGACCACTATAGGTCGACAGTCACTAGGTCGACATGGATGGAAGGTCGACAGGGTTTCTAGGTCGACATGTGCTAGGTCGACAGGTCTAAAGGTCGACATGAGTTTTTCAAAAAAAATTTATTTATTTTTTATTTTTTCATACTTAACGATCCACGTGGACTACGATTGGAACGGTAAAGTGTGCCGAGCGAAGCGGTAGCGGAGCGAAGGCACCATGCCTGAAGCATGGCGAGCGAAGCGAGCCATGCGAGGGGACGCGGTGCACTAATTTGGGATCCCGGTCACTCTACGAAGAAAACGACACCAAAAAAAAAAATCATCATGTCGACCTTTAGACCTGTTGACCTAGCACATGTCGACCTAGAAACCCTGTCGACCTTCCATCCATGTCGACCTAGTGACTGTCGACCTATAGTGGTCGACCTAAACATTGTCGACCTAGACACTGTCGATTTGATGAACCACACCCCTGCAGTCACGGTATAGAAAATTAGCATGCAGACATATAGTCATATAGGGGGTAATTCTGAGTTGATCGCAGCAGCAAATTTGTTAGCAATTGGGCAAAACCATGTGCACTGCAGGGGGGGCAGATATAACATTTGCAGAGGGAGTTAGATTTGGGTGGGTTATTTTGTTTCTGTGCAGGGTAAATACTGTCTGCTTTATTTTTACACTGCAATTTAGATTTCAGTTTGAAATCACCACACCCAAATCTAACTCTCTCTGCACATGTTATATCTGCCCCGCTGCAGTGCACATGGGCCCTTATTCCGAGTTGTTCGCTCGCAAGCTGCTTTTAGCAGCATTGCACACGATAAGCCGGCGCCTACTGGGAGTGAATCTTAGCTTAGCAAAATTGCGAACGAAAGATTTGCAATATTGCGAAAAGACTTCTCTGTGCAGTTTCTGAGTAGCTCAAGACTTACTCTTCCAGTGCGATCAGTTCAGTGCTTGTCGTTCCTGGTTTGACATCACAAACACACCCAGCGTTCGCCCAGACACTCCTCCGTTTCTCCAGCCACTCCCGCGTTTTTTTCCCAGAAACGGTAGCGTTTTTTCACACACTCCCATAAAACGGCCAGTTTCCGCCCAGAAACACCCACTTCCTGTCAATCACACTCCGATCTCCAGAACGAAGAAAAAACCTTGTAATGCCGTGAGTAAAATACCAAACTTCATAGCAAATTTACTTGGCGCAGTCGCAGTGCGAACATTGCGCATGCGCAATTAGCGGAAAATCACTGCGATGCGAAGAAAAAAACCGAGCGAACAACTCGGAATGACCACCAAGGTTTTGCCCAACTGCTAACAAATTTCCTGCTGCGATCAACTCAGAATTAGGCCCATAGTCATATAGTAATGTTGACGGAGGTTGTCGTTAATGTTGATATTTTTTAATATGTTGACTGGAAAATGTTGAGATTGACAGAATAACGACATAAAAATATTGATATTGATATAATGTGCACATGTCCAGGACGCTTAGGGTTAGCGTTAGGGACAGAATCAGAGGAAAACCATCATGCCAACATGCTAACAATGTCTACATAGCATCCGTGTTGACATGCTGTATGTTGACACGGTCAGTGCCAACATCATGAACATGTCAACATAACGAATGTCAACACTGTAATATTGAACATATACTGTATACAAAGCCATCTATAAACCGTGGTGGGTACAAATATTTAGTGATAGTTCAGTAAAAGCTGACAGAATAGTATTTATTTACAGTTAAAAAAATTTGCCTAAGGTTATGTGTTCTCATGGGGGACATTGTTGAATTAAAGATTAAACATCCTAGTGACATTTGGTGGACCCCTTCGTTCTAAGTAAGCATTCGTTACCTCTCATACTAAGAAATAAAGACACGGAGACTTGAATTTGGCAGAAAAATTGCTAGCTATTTATTTGACCCTAACCATAGCAAACCTGTAAATGAAAAACTTTTGTTAAAATGCCGAATCAGCCGGCATATGGTGGCAGAAAAAAGAACGGCTCTATTAAACTGACGCTAACCTTAAAAAATGCTAAAATCAAAACCATCTTAATTTAACTACAAACTATCAAAACGGTAATAGGTGCTAGCTCCACCCCCACAATGACTTCCCACCCGGATGGGTGCCCATTCCGCTGCCTCCCGGTCGGGTGGTCGAGCGGCCAATAAGTCGATGGAGGTGAGTGCACCTAAACCAAATCAAACTGTAAATCACTACAGCTTACCATACAACTACAAACTGCCGTTCTTTTCCGCCAATAAATAGCCAACGATAAAACCAGCCAACAATTCAATGCCAATGCACTCCGTGCCAGAACCTCAACCAAACAGGGTGGGAGGGCGGGAAGGCAATTTCACCAACCAGAGAGAGACAAAATGGCCTATCCTTCCCTATATATACTAACCCTCCCCTTTTTCCAAGGGCTGTACTTTCCTTCCAGCTAGGTCCACCCCTCACAAGATGTTTAACTCATTCCTTTCCTATGCTGTCAATTCTCTCTCCTAAACATCCTAGTGACATTTGGTGGACCCCTTCGTTCTAAGTAAGCATTCGTTACCTCTCATACTAAGAAATAAAGACACGGAGACTTGAATTTGGCAGAAAAATTGCTAGCTATTTATTTGACCCTAACCATAGCAAACCTGTAAATGAAAAACTTTTGTTAAGATGCCGAATCAGCCGGCATATGGTGGCAGAAAAAAGAACGGCTCTATTAAACTGACGCTAACCTTAAAAAATGCTAAAATCAAAACCATCTTAATTTAACTACAAACTATCAAAACGGTAATAGGTGCTAGCTCCACCCCCACAATTACTTCCCACCCGGATGGGTGCCCATTCCGCTGCCTCCCGGTCGGGTGGTCGAGCGGCCAATAAGTCGATGGAGGTGAGTGCACCTAAACCAAATCAAACTGTAAATCACTACAGCTTACCATACAACTACAAACTGCCGTTCTTTTCCGCCAACAGCGAAAGACTCCTCCCCAGAGTCTTCGCACCGCCACCATAACCTCACCCTAACTCCTGCAACACTAGGAACAGATCCTCCAGGAAAAACATCATCCCCTCATTGGATAGATGCACACCATCAGGCCGAAAAAGGTGACTGTCTCGGAACCGAATCCTAGGGTGACGAACTACCTTGCCTCCGTGGGACAGCACCCACTTCGCCACCGCCCCATTCACCTTCTTTCTGGCCTCATCAATTACGCGACCGTCCACCACACCTCGCCAACTCAACCTTGGCACCATCAAGGAGAACACCAATATGCAATTGGTCCATGCTGCGGCCACACTTGCCAGATCCTGTATCATGGCCCACCGCAATTCCAAAGATGTCCTCTTCCCCAGGTCGTTGCCACCTAGATGGACAACCAATACTCTAGGAACTCCATGCTTGCTGGCCTGACTAACTAGCCTACTCCTCAGATCTTTCCACATCATTCCTCGCCAACCAAGCTATCTAACTCCCTGAGCCCTAGGAAACCGCTGAGCCCCAGCCGAGGCTAAAAACTTTGCGGCCCAAAAAACATACGAGTGGCCCACCACCCAAACGGTCAAGTCATCAGCAAACCAACCTGAAGAGGAGGAAAAAAGGGGGTAAAGATGGTTACTAAATATCTAAACCATAATTCAGTAATTGCTTTAACCTGAAGGATCTGCCAAAAAGAAAAATTTTTGTTTCCGAATACTGCAGAAATCTCGGCCTAGCCGATCTGCCTGAGCTTCCAGCCAATTTGAAGCAGAACATGAACACACAAATGGGGAAGTTGAAAAACAAAATTAAAAAATTAAAAAGGGGGGGGGGGTAAAAAAAGGGTAAAACACGTAAGAACTCAGCTGGAGGTGAAAGCGTAAAGACCTGCTGAGGAACTCTGATTAGAACGAATTAGCCGAATTGTGGATTAGAATTCAGTCCGTCAAGTCAGGCAAAAAAATCGCAAAATAACTCCAGACCCCCGCTGCCGGCTCATGCCCGCAACGGCGAGTAGCTAATCCCTGAGTAGGATAAAAAACGGGAAGACAAACAAAACGCACAACACCATAACGTACTGAACTGTAACAATCATGATTAACAACTGCAATTGCACAAAAAACACGCGCGAGCTAACATCTCATGCAATGGGGCGAATATATCGTCTGTAACTTGACGACTTCCATCGCCCCACCGCCTGGAACTCAGCCATGGAAAATCCCGCCGCCGCAGCCGACGTCGCAGCCCCTATGCGGAAGGAATGCGTCCCGAATGCAGCGGGTGGAAGGCCCAAGCTCGCAAGACAGCGACCCAGCATCCAACGGAATTGATATTTCGTCACCGGCAGCCCATCATAATGCAGCAGCCATGACCCCCGACCGTCGGGCCGTACTGCCTCATATTGCACTGCCAACCTTACTGGGCAAATGCTCTCATCAAGAGCCGGAACCAAAGTGACCCATCGACCTCTCCCCACTTGGTCCGTCTTAGAGCGACGCAATCTGCAAAGCAAGGACCTCTCACCCACCACCACGTCTCCGACAAGCATGCGCGAATCTGCTCGCTTAGAAGGCGCCACCAATTCCGAAACCCTAAAGGCCCCGTGGTAAGCCATTGAGACCGCCAAACTAAACAACAGCGAATCAAACATGGACGATGCGACACCTCCCACCGCCCTGATGACAGCCGGCAACAAGGCCGCATCAATGGGCCGCCTCCTGTCAGGCGGCGGCGGCGCGACTCGCGCCCATCCTTTCATCGCCTTCAGCAGAATCCCACTTTTCGTCACGTCGGGAACGCCCTTTGTTTTGCTGAAAAACTAAATACCAGCCAAGTACCGGGCAACCACCGCTCTGGACCTACCCGAAATATACAGCTGCCAAATAAAAGAAAGCATCATCCGATGCCCGCTCTTACTTTGTGAGTTCCGTCCTTGAAAAAACTCCTCCCACTCATTCCAAGCTTGCCTGTAAGCCGTAAGCGTAGTTGGCGCGACTGACCTCAGCGCTAGACCCTCCAGTCCGGCCCGATCACCTGCCAAACATAACCGGGACAATGAAAACCATGCACGTCGGCCTCGGGTGCCAACAAACAAAATCTTTCCCACTGCCCTCGTGATAACGCGTCAGCAATTCCGTTCTCCAGCCCCTGCACTTGCTGCGCGCGGAACCACACGTTTCGACGTAGGCATGTCAACAGCAACTGCCCCAGCACCCGCAGAACGACCAGCGACTTCGCCCTCTGGTTATTTATCGCATGCACCACGCCCAGATTGTCACATCTAAACAAGATGCTGCGATGAGCCAGCCGATCGCCCCATACCTCCAATGCTACCATAATGGGGAAAAGCTCCAGAAGCAAAAGGTCCTTAGTTAAACCTTCGCGATGCCATTCTGCCGGCCACGAGGCCGCGCACCAAGATCCCTCCAGATAGCAACCGAATCCAGAGGCACCCGCTGCATCGGTGAACAGCTGCAACCTAGCGCTGTCCACCATTGGGACCTGCCATATTATACACACCCCGTTGAAGTCCTCTAGGAATGAGGCCCATACGGCCAAATCCCTCTTGATCTCTGAGGACAAACGCACAAAATGGTGTGGTCTGACACACCCCGCAGTCGCCCTTTCTAGCTTCCGGCAGAAGACCCTGCCCATCGGGATTACCCGACAAGCAAAGTTCAACATGCCCAGCAAGGACTGCGCCTGCCGTAGTGTGACCTTACGCGACCCCTCAAACCGGCAAATAGCGTCGCGGAGCTTCACCACCTTGTCCCGAGGCAGCCGACACGATCCTGCCACCGTGTCAATCTCAATCCCCAAAAAGGACAAACAGGAGGACGGGCCCTCTGTTTTATCCTCGGCCACAGGAACGCCGAAGTGGAAAAACAGCGCTCGGATGCTGAAAAGCAAGTTGCCGCACCGTGGTGAATTTGCCGGACCCGCGCACAGGAAGTCATCGAGGTAATGGGCTACTAGTGATGAGCAGGTTCGGTTCCTCGGAATCCGAACCCCCCCGAACTTCAGCCTTTTTACACGGATCCGAGGCAGACTCGGATCTTCCCGCCTTGCTCGGCTAACCCGAGCGCGCCCGAAAGTCATCATCCCGCTGTCGGATTCTCGCGAGGCTCATATTCTATCGCGAGACTCGGATTCTATATAAGGAGCCGCGCGTCGCCGCCATTTTCACACGTGCATTGAGATTCATAGGGAGAGGACGTGGCTGGCGTCCTCTCCATTTAGATTAGAAGAGAGAGAGTGAGAGTGAGACACTTGATTTACTGGAGCTTAGGAGTACTCAGAGAGTGCAGAGTTTACTAGTGACTGACCAGTGACCACCAGTGCAGTTTTATTATATTATTATTTAATATAATCCGTTCTCTGCCTGAAAAAAAACGATACACAGTGACACAGTAACAGTATACCACAGCTGTGCTCAGCCTCAGTGTGCTGCATCATCTATGTATATCTGACTGTGCTGAGTGCTCAGTGCTCACACAGCTTAATTGTGGGGGAGACTGGGGAGCAGTAGCAGGAGTACATATTATTTAACAGTGCATACTTTTGCTGCCAGAGTGCCACTGCCAGTGTGACTGACCAGTGACCACTGTCTGACCACCAGTATATTGTGATTGTCTGCCTGAAAAAGTTAAACACTCGTCGTGTGGTGTTTTTATTCTATAAACGCATTCTGCAGACAGTGTCCAGCAGGTCCGTCATTAATTATATAATATATACCTGTCCGGCTGCAGTAGTGATATATATATATATTTTTTATAACATTATCATCCAGTCTATATTAGCAGCAGACGCAGTACGGTAGTCCACGGCTGTAGCTACCTCTGTGTCGGCAGTCGCTCGTCCATCCATAATTGTATACCACCTACCTGTGGTGTTTTTTTTTCTTTCTATCTTCTTGATACTAGTAGCTTACTTTAGGAGTCTGCAGTGCTGACAGTGTCCAGCAGGTCCGTCATTATAATATATACCTGTCCGGCTGCAGCAGTGATATATATATATTTTTTATATCATTATCATCCAGTCTATATTAGCAGCAGATGCAGTACGGTAGTCCACGGCTGTAGCTACCTCTGTGTCGGCAGTCGCTCGTCCATCCATAATTTTATACCACCTACCTGTGGTGTTTTTTTTTCTATCTTCTTGATACTAGTAGCTTACTTTAGGAGTCTGCAGTGCTGACAGTGTCCAGCAGGTCCGTCATTATATAATATATACCTGTCCGGCTGCAGTAGTGATATATATATATATTTTTTATATCATTATCATCCAGTCTATATTAGCAGCAGACGCAGTACGGTAGTCCACGGCTGTAGCTACCTCTGTGTCGGCAGTCGCTCGTCCATCCATAATTGTATACCACCTACCTGTGGTGTTTTTTTTTTTTATATTTTCTTGATACTACTAGTAGCTTACTTTAGGAGTCTGCAGTGCTGCTGACAGTGTCCAGCAGGTCCGTCATTATATAATATATACCTGTCCGGCTGCAGTAGTGATATATATATATATTTTTATATCATTATCATCCAGTCTATATTAGCAGCAGACGCAGTACGGTAGTCCACGGCTGTAGCTACCTCTGTGTCGGCAGTCGCTCGTCCATCCATAATTGTATACCACCTACCTGTAGTGTTTTTTTTTTTCTATCTTCTTGATACTAGTAGCTTACTTTAGGAGTCTGCAGTGCTGACAGTGTCCAGCAGGTCCGTCATTATATAATATATACCTGTCCGGCTGCAGTAGTGATATATATATATATTTTTATATCATTATCATCCAGTCTATATTAGCAGCAGACGCAGTACGGTAGTCCACGGCTGTAGCTACCTCTGTGTCGGCAGTCGCTCGTCCATCCATAATTGTATACCACCTACCTGTGGTGTTTTTTTTTTCTATCTTCTTGATACTAGTAGCTTACTTTAGGAGTCTGCAGTGCTGACAGTGTCCAGCAGGTCCGTCATTATATAATATATACCTGTCCGGCTGCAGTAGTGATATATATATATTTTTTATATCATTATCATCCAGTCTATATTAGCAGCAGACGCAGTACGGTAGTCCACGGCTGTAGCTACCTCTGTGTCGGCAGTCGCTCGTCCATCCATAATTGTATACCACCTACCTGTGGTGTTTTTTTTTTTTTTCTAGCTTCTTGATACTAGTAGCTTACTTTAGGAGTCTGCAGTGCTGACAGTGTCCAGCAGGTCCGTCATTATATAATATATACCTGTCCGGCTGCAGTAGTGATATAAATATATATTTTATATCATTATCATCCAGTCTATATTAGCAGCAGACACAGTACGGTAGTCCACGGCTGTAGCTACCTCTGTGTCGGCAGTCGCTCGTCCATCCATAAGTATACTAGTATCCATCCATCTCCATTGTTTACCTGAGGTGCCTTTTAGTTGTGCCTATTAAAATATGGAGAACAAAAATGTTGAGATTCCAAAAATAGGGAAAGATCAAGATCGACTTCCACCTCGTGCTGAAGCTGCTGCCACTAGTCATGGCCGAGACGATGAAATGCCAGCAACGTCGTCTGCCAAGGCCGATGCCCAATGTCATAGTACAGAGCATGTAAAATCCAAAACACCAAATATCAGTAAAAAAAGGACTCAAAAATCTAAAATAAAATTGTCGGAGGAGAAGCGAAAAATTGCCAATATGCCATTTACCACACGGAGTGGCAAGGAACGGCTGAGGCCCTGGCCTATGTTCATGGCTAGTGGTTCAGCTTCACATGAGGATGGAAGCACTCAGCCTCTCGCTAGAAAAATGAAAAGACTCAAGCTGGCAAAAGCACAGCAAAGAACTGTGCGTTCTTCGAAATCACAAATCCACAAGGAGAGTCCAATTGTGTCGTTTGCGATGCCTGACCTTCCCAACACTGGACGTGAAGAGCATGCGCCTTCCACCATTTGCACGCCCCCTGCAAGTGCTGGAAGGAGCACCCGCAGTCCAGTTCCTGATAGTCAGATTGAAGATGTCAGTGTTGAAGTACACCAGGATGAGGAGGATATGGGTGTTGCTGGCGCTGGGGAGGAAATTGACCAGGAGGATTCTGATGGTGAGGTGGTTTGTTTAAGTCAGGCACCCGGGGAGACACCTGTTGTCCGTGGGAGGAATAGGGCCATTGACATGCCTGGTGAAAATACCCAAAAAATCAGCTCTTCGGTGTGGAAGTATTTCAACAGAAATGCGGACAACATTTGTCAAGCCGTGTGTTGCCTTTGTCAAGCTGTAATAAGTAGGGGTAAGGACGTTAACCACCTCGGAACATCCTCCCTTATACGTCACCTGCAGCGCATTCATCATAAGTCAGTGACAAGTTCAAAAACTTTGGGCGACAGCGGAAGCAGTCCACTGACCAGTAAATCCCTTCCTCTTGTAACCAAGCTCACGCAAACCGCCCCACCAACTCCCTCAGTGTCAATTTCCTCCTTCCCCAGGAATGCCAATAGTCCTGCAGGCCATGTCACTGGCAATTCTGACGAGTCCTCTCCTGCCTGGGATTCCTCCGATGCATCCTTGCGTGTAACGCCTACTGCTGCTGGCGCTGCTGCTGTTGCTGCTGGGAGTCGATGGTCATCCCAGAGGGAAAGTCGTACTCTTAAGACCACTTTTACTACTTCCACCAAGCAATTGACTGTCCAACAGTCCTTTGCGAGGAAGATGAAATATCACAGCAGTCATCCTGCTGCAAAGCGGATAACTGAGGCCTTGGCATCCTGGGCGGTGAGAAACGTGGTTCCGGTATCCATCATTACTGCAGAGCCAACTAGAGACTTGTTGGAGGTACTGTGTCCCCGGTACCAAATACCATCTAGGTTCCATTTCTCTAGGCAGGCGATACCGAAAATGTACACAGACCTCAGAAAAAGACTCACCAGTGTCCTAAAAAATGCAGTTGTACCCAATGTCCACTTAACCACGGACATGTGGACAAGTGGAGCAGGGCAGGCTCAGGACTATATGACTGTGACAGCCCACTGGGTAGATGTATGGACTCCCGCCGCAAGAACAGCGGCGGCACCAGTAGCAGCATCTCGCAAACGCCAGCTCTTTCCTAGGCAGGCTACGCTTTGTATCACCGCTTTCCAGAATACGCACACAGCTAAAAACCTCTTACGGCAACTGAGGAAGATCATCGCAGAATGGCTTACCCCAATTGGACTCTCCTGTGGATTTGTGGCATCGGACAACGCCAGCAATATTGTGTGTGCATTAAATATGGGCAAATTCCAGCACGTCCCATGTTTTGCACATACCTTGAATTTGGTGGTGCAGAATTATTTAAAAAACGAGAGGGGCGTGCAAGAGATGCTGTCGGTGGCCAGAAGAATTGCGGGACACTTTCGGCGTACAGGCACCACGTACAGAAGACTGGAGCACCACCAAAAACGCCTGAACCTGCCCTGCCATTATCTGAAGCAAGAAGTGGTAACGAGGTGGAATTCAACCCTCTATATGCTTCAGAGGTTGGAGGAGCAGCAAAAGGCCATTCAAGCCTATACAACTGAGCACGATATAGGAGGTGGAATGCACCTGTCTCAAGCGCAGTGGAGAATGATTTCAACGTTGTGCAAGGTTCTGCAACCTTTTGAACTTGCCACACGTGAAGTCAGTTCAGACACTGCCAGCCTGAGTCAGGTCATTCCCCTCATCAGGCTTTTGCAGAAGAAGCTGGAGACATTGAAGGAGGAGCTAACACAAAGCGATTCCGCTAGGCATGTGGGACTTGTGGATGGAGCCCTTAATTCGCTTAACAAGGATTCACGGGTGGTCAATCTGTTGAAATCAGAGCACTACATTTTGGCCACCGTGCTCGATCCTAGATTTCAAACCTACCTTGGATCTCTCTTTCCGGCAGACACAAGTCTGCTGGGGTTCAAAGAACTGCTGGTGACAAAATTGTCAAGTCAAGCGGAACGCGAGCTGTCAACATCTCCTCCTTCACATTCTCCCGCAACTGGGGGTGCGAGGAAAAGGCTCAGAATTCCGAGCCCACCCGCTGGCGGTGATGCAGGGCAGTCTGGAGCGACTGCTGATGCTGACATCTGGTCCGGACTGAAGGACCTGACAACGATTACGGACATGTCGTCTACTGTCACTGCATATGATTCTCTCCCCATTGAAAGAATGGTGGAGGATTATATGAGTGACCGCATCCAAGTAGGCACGTCAGACAGTCCGTACTTATACTGGCAGGAAAAAGAGGCAATTTGCAGGCCCTTGCACAAACTGGCTTTATTCTACCTAAGTTGCCCTCCCACAAGTGTGTACTCCGAAAGAGTGTTTAGTGCCGCCGCTCACCTTGTCAGCAATCGGCGTACGAGGTTACATCCAGAAAATGTGGAGAAGATGATGTTCATTAAAATGAATTATAATCAATTCCTCCGTGGAGACATTGACCAGCAGCAATTGCCTCCACAAAGTACACAGGGAGCTGAGATGGTGGATTCCAGTGGGGACGAATTGATAATCTGTGAGGAGGGGGATGTACACGGTGATATATCGGAGGATGATGATGAGGTGGACATCTTGCCTCTGTAGAGCCAGTTTGTGCAAGGAGAGATTAATTGCTTCTTTTTTGGTGGGGGTCCAAACCAACCCGTCATTTCAGTCACAGTCGTGTGGCAGACCCTGTCACTGAAATGATGGGTTGGTTAAAGTGTGCATGTCCTGTTTATACAACATAAGGGTGGGTGGGAGGGCCCAAGGACAATTCCATCTTGCACCTCTTTTTTCTTTCATTTTTCTTTGCGTCATGTGCTGTTTGGGGGGTGTTTTTTGGAAGGGACATCCTGCGTGACACTGCAGTGCCACTCCTAGATGGGCCAGGTGTTTGTGTCGGCCACTTGGGTCGCTTATCTTACTCACACAGCTACCTCATTGCGCCTCTTTTTTTCTTTGCGTCATGTGCTGTTTGGGGAGTGTTTTTTGGAAGGGCCATCCTGCGTGACACTGCAGTGCCACTCCTAGATGGGCCAGGTGTTTGTGTCGGCCACGTGGGTCGCTGAGCTTAGTCATCCAGCGACCTCGGAGCAAATTTTAGGACTAAAAATAATATTGTGAGGTGTGAGGTGTTCAGAATAGACTGAAAATGAGTGGAAATAATGGTTATTGAGGTTAATAATACTTTGGGATCAAAATGACCCCCAAATTCTATGATTTAAGCTGTTTTTTAGGGTTTTTTGAAAAAAAAAAACTGAATCCAAAACACACCCAAATCCGACAAAAAAAATTCGGTGAGGTTTTGCCAAAACGCGTTCGAACCCAAAACACGGCCGCGGAACCGAACCCAAAACCAAAACACAAAACCAGAAAAATTTCCGGTGCTCATCACTATGGGCTACCCCGTGACCCCCTGACGAAGACTCCACGCACCAATGTAGAAACGTGCTAAAACGCTCGAAAAATGAGCATGAAACGGAACATCCCATCGGCAAACATTTGTCGATGAAATACTCCGCTCCAATCCGGAAACCCATAAAACGGAATGAGTCCGGATGTAATGGCAGCAACCGAAAAGCGGATTCAACATCAATCTTAGCCATGAGGGCCCCAGTCCCGTAACTGCGGACCATCCCCAACGCTTCGTCAAACGACTGATACACCACCGAGCAATGAGCCGGCGGTATTGCGTCGTTGACCGACGCCCCTGACGGGTAAGAAAGATGCTGAATGAGCCGGAAAGCGCCTGGAGTCTTCTTGGGAACCACCCCCACTGGAGAGATGACCAAGTCATCCACCGGGGGTGATAGAAATGGTCCCTCCATCCTGCCCAACCTGACCTCCTTGTCCACTTTCTCCCTCAGTACTAACGGCAAGGTTCGGGCAGACTGGAGGTTCCGCTGGGTCCGCACGGACACCTCGCTCGCAACAGGCAAGCGAAACCCAAACTTAAAACCGGAAAACAAAAATTGTGCATCCTCCCTATTCGGATACCAGTCCAACCACCGGCCCATAGTTTCCAATTTAATTGGTGTTGGCGCTCTGCGGAGCGCTCCCGCCCGCGGCTTGCCTGGGGTAAGTTTGCTTACCCCGGGCACCCTGCCGACTGCCTTTGAAGCAGGAGGAGGCTGGGTGGGAACCGCCACACTGCAGGCACGAGTGTCGAAAACGACACTGTTTGCCGAAGGAACACGCCGCGTTGTTAAACGCGAAACATTTTCCATTTGTGGCGGCTCGCCCCCCTGCGCGGACGCCCGACCTTCCTGGCTTGGCCAATCCGCCGTCCGCGCCGGACCCCTGGGCGGACGACCCTGCGCGGTGCCCGTCCGCCCCCGGCTTCCGGGGCTCCTCAGCCTGTTGCGAAGCCCGCGTGACCTTGAGCCAGACCTCAACGTCCTTGAACCCAAAGTCCATGACCTGCAAACCGTCCTGCTTTTCCCTGAATTCCTGGTCGTACCTACGCCACTCCGATCCCGAAGACGTGCGCTGCATGTCATGCACGAGATGCAGGTACCGAATTATATTCATGTGCTCCGTCGGCCTGTCCTCCAGGTAACACGCCGCGAAGACCCAGAACCCGGCCAGCCAATTATCGAAGGTACGGAATGCCTCAGCCCCGATGCCCTTCTTTGCGGCCGCCACCTTGTACTCTTTCTTCGCGTCCTTCGTCAATACGAACACGTCCACGAAGTCCCCTCTGCGAATCTTCCTGCAGCAGCTATCTCGCAGCCCCCGCATTACAGCAGTATAGTCGCAGCGCACGACACCGGGCAAATCGCGGCGCTTCTTGGCCCTACGAGCTTCCTCACTAAGCCGCTTGCGCCTCTTCCGCCTTTTCTGCTGGCCCGCTGCCCTCTTGGCGAATTTCGTCGCCCGCTTCTTTGCCCTAGTCGTGCTACTGACTTCGGACGCCTGCGACGACAGAGAAGATGAAGAGGAGGAAGAGGAAGAACTACGAGAACTAGAGCTCGTGGAGGAACCCGATACCGACTGCACCACCTCACCTGATGCCGCCGACTGCCCCGACATGGCATCCTCCGGCGTGGCCAAATCGACGTCTTCCTCCTCGAAATCTGCCATCTCCTCGTCCCCGAGCTCCCCTGTAAAAGAGAAAGAAGCGGAGGACCCATCCAGCACTCGCGGCGCATGCCGCGCCCTCCGTGCGGGGGGCGTTGCCGCCGCGCGCTCCCGCGCGTCCTGCCCTGGACCCTGTTCCAATTCTGCGGCGGCCGCCCCGAGCTCCCGGCAGGCACGTGCCACACGCTGCGCCGCCGAAGCCCGCAGGCGCGCCGGAACGAACAGCCGCCCTCGGGGAGGCAGCCGCGGCTAGCGGCCCTAAAGCCTCCACCATCGTGGCCAGGGCCGACGCCAGCGCTCCGGAGGGGTCGTGACTGCCCCAAAACAAGGCCCTGGGCCCAAAGGGCCGGGGCCCGCGCGCGACCACGTGCTCGCCGCCCGACCTGCGTGAACCGGGCACCCGACGCCCGCTGCCCCGGCGGGAAAGCGGAGGCACCCCTGTCGGTGCCAGCACTGCCCTCGCTCTCCCCCTCCGAATACGTCCCCTCCTCCTGCGGATCGGAACTATCCGTTGCCGCTGAGGGGGGGCCGCCGCGAGCCCATGCGGCGCGTGCAGCAGCCCTGCGGCCACTAACCCATTCCCTGTCCCCCCTCCTCCCCCGCAGGCCGCTAGATTCCGGCTCCAGGGGAGTGATTTGGGGAGACAGGGAACCCCGCGGCGCAGCTGAACGCGCGCGCACTGCGCCGCTCGCAGTTGACACGGGCTCGCGCGCATCCCGTGCGCGCACCCCGTGACCTCTTGCTGCCGCACCCCTTTGCGCCGATATCGCACTCCCCTGCCAGTCCCCTGCATCATAAATTGCCCTGCCTCTCCTCTCCCCCCGGCCCCCGCCGGACTCCGGCTGCCTGGGAGATATCAGGGGAGACAGCAGGGCCGGATGCGAGCGTGGGCCCCACTGCTCTCCACCACAGCGAGGCCGCTTGCCTGCGTTCCTACATTAACAGCCCCCATAATAAAACCTGGTTGATCTCTGCCTCTCCTCCTCCCCCCCCGCTCCACGCCGGGTTCCGGCTGTGGGGGAGAGGGCTGAGGGGACAAGGAGGACTGCAGCGCCGCTGCGCGCACACATGCGCGAGCGACGCCGCCGGAGCCGCGCGTGGGCGTGCGCGCACACCGCGCGCGCGTCCCACTGCTTCCGGCCCGTGAACTCTCGGCCGAGGTGTCTGGGGAAAACACCGTGCGAGGCCCTGCGACAGGCCTCGCTCGGCTAGCCACCGTCTCCCGCCCAGTTCCCTCCCCCCGCCTGGGACCTCTAGCCGGCCTCGGCAAGGGGGAAGAGATGGGAATCGAGCTCGGTTCCCCGGATGGGCGCCCGGCGCGGCGCGCCTGCGCGCGCCCGCGGGCACCCGGTACTGGGGCTTCCCCGGCCATGCTCGGAGGCGAGGGCTGCTGCCCGTCCACCTCCGGGCGGCCTGACTGCCTCTCTGCTCTTCCTCGTCGGCCGCGCCCGCCTGTCACAGCCGGCCCGGCCTCCGCCGTGAAGGCAATTTCACCAACCAGAGAGAGACAAAATGGCCTATCCTTCCCTATATATACTAACCCTCCCCTTTTTCCAAGGGCTGTACTTTCCTTCCAGCTAGGTCCACCCCTCACAAGATGTTTAACTCATTCCTTTCCTATGCTGTCAATTCTCTCTCCAAAGGGAGTAGAGTCAAGAGAGAAAGATTCTAAAACTGATGCAACTGGTCATTATATTAAACATGGTTTAGATTTTCATTCATATGATGCTACAAAACTGTGGGTCTGATTCAGGGATAGATGCAGTACACATCGCTGCTGCGCTGAAAGACATAACAGCGATGTAAAACTATGCAAATGCAGCTGGAGGTGCCTGAGGGAAAAAGACATCTGAGGACGCAGAACTGTATCATCTGCGAGTCCATCAGTCATCTGAGCAACCGTGATGTTACACAGCTTTGTAGCTGAGGCCAAGAAGACAGCGTCGGAAGACTCAGACGCTGGCCTCGGCACACCCAGGAAATGTCCCTTTTTCCAGAATTCTGCCCAGCTCCGCCCACTACTTGCCCCCAAATTGCGGTAGCCTGTCAACCTGGCTGCAGCATAGGGGACACTGCATACGGCAATGCAGAACAGGTAATGCACATGTCCTGAACGGTGTCCTGAACGGGCCATGCGCAGGCACTCCACCTGCGAAGATGTATGCAAACCTTTGGGTTTGCACACATCTCTGAATTAGGCCCTACTTACAGAGCAGTTAGGGGGTAGAATAACATTACATTTAGATTATATTTATATAACATATCAGTCAGGAATTTAAGTGTGCGCTCTTTTCACAGAAGCTATTGTTATACTTGGACCACAAAAGACTGACATGATATCTAGGGTAAGACTGTAAGTGCATGTGTATGGCCGTGGTTCATGAAAATTGAATATCAGTAAGACTCAGTATGCTCGAGGAGGAATGTTCAAACTGCAACAAAAAAAAAAAAGTATAATGAATGGGATAAATGGTACCAAAAGTAATCTTTCTATGGGGGGAATTCTGAGTTGATCGCAGCAGGAATTTTTTTAGCAGTTGGGCAAAACCATGGCCCTCATTCCGAGTTGATCGCTCGGTATTTTTCATCGCATCGCAATGAAAATCCGCTTAGTACGCATGCGCAATGTTCGCACTGCGACTGCGCCAAGTAACTTTGCTATGTAGAAAGTAATTTTACTCACGGCTTTTTCATCGCTCCGGCGATCGTAATGTGATTGACAGGAAATGGGTGTTACTGGGCGGAAACACGGCGTTTCAGGGGCGTGTGGCTGAAAACGCTACCGTTTCCGGAAAAAACGCAGGAGTGGCCGGAGAAACGGTGGGAGTGCCTGGGCGAACGCTGGGTGTGTTTGTGACGTCAACCAGGAACGACAAGCACTGAACTGATCGCACAGGCAGAGTAAGTCTGAAGCTACTCTGAAACTGCTAAGTAGTTAGTAATCGCAATATTGCGAATACATCGGTCGCAATTTTAAGAAGCTAAGATTCACTCCCAGTAGGCGGCGGCTTAGCGTGTGTAACTCTGCTAAATTCGCCTTGCGACCGATCAACTCGGAATGAGGGCCCATGTGCAGTGCAGGTGGAGCAGATTTAACATGTGCAGAAAGAGTTAGATTTGGGTGGGGTGTGTTCAATCTACAATCTAAATTGCAGTGTAAAAATAAAGCAGCCAGTATTTACCCTGCACAGAAATAAAATAACACACCCAAATCTAACTCTCTCTGCACATGTTATATCTGCCCAACCTGCAGTGCACATGGTTTTGCCCAACTGCAAAAAAAATTCCTGCTGCGATCAACTTGGAATTACCCCCTATGTGCACTGCAGGGAAAGCAGATATAACATGTGCAGAGAGAGTTAGATTTGGGTGTGGTGTGTTCAATCTGCAATCTAAATTTCAGTGTAAAAATAAAGCAGCCAGTATTTACCCTGCACAGAAACAAAATAACCAACCCAAATCTGACTCTCTCTGCACATGTTATATCTGCCTCCCCTGCAGTGCACATGGTTTTGCCCAATTGCTAACAAAATTCCTGCTGCGATCAACTCAGAATTACCCCATATATCTCAATACATGTCCATCTAGTAAGCATGTCACATTGAGGTTTTGACATATCCCCAGAGGTGTTCCTAACACTTTGAAAGTGCAAGAATGCTCCAGTCAGTCCCTTCAATATGCATCGTTGTACCCACATGTAGCCGGTGTGCAATACTGTACTTCCCAACATCTCGAGCATTCAGGACATTGGGACTGTTCTGTCTGAATCCGATTGGAAGTATGGGTTTGACTGCACCCTCATTGAGCAGGCACAGAACCTGTCCCTAGCATGGTGGTACGACCAATGGTGGCATTTAAAGGTGCATCAAGCACAATTGCAGTGTCTAAAGATGCTCAAGGTGGCCGTCTCAGTCCTTGCACGGCTGCGCACCAGGGAAGGGCATGTAAAACACACACAAAGACGCCACTGCATCCTACTCAGAATCAGCCCTTAATGCATACTTGCCTACCTGACCCTCTCCATGAGGGAGAAAATGCTCTGTTCCTGGACTTTCCTGGTAATGTATGATTGCCATCACCTGTGGTGAAACACCTTTCTTATCAATTAACTAGCTCACCACAGGTGATGGCAATTATACATTACCAGGAAAGTCCAGGAACAGAGCATTTTCTCCCTCATGGAGAGGGTCAGGTAGGCAAGTATGCCTTAATGTCATCTAACAAAACGGATAAATATATTTTATCCTAATAATCCCTTTTATCAGGTGCATCTTATAACAAACCGTCTCAGATCCTCTGTTCACCCACATTTACATTAGAGCTTCAGCAGTTATAATTCAGCAGTGTGTGTGTAGGTGATATCATACATGACACTCAATTTATTTACAAAACAGTTTTGCAGCGGGATGTAAAGGAATCCGAGATCGACGGAGGTGCGGGATCCTGGACGATCTTGGACGTTTTAAAAGGGGGCAAACACCTACAAGGCAAAACCATGGCTTGTAGTGATTGCCCCTTTAAAAAAACGTCTGAGATCAACAGGCATCTCGCACCCCCAGCGATCTTGGACTCCATTACATCCCTGCAAAGAGAAAGGAATAAATCTGCACAGGATATTACAATTTCAGTTCAGTAATTTGGAATATTATGTATTCAAACCAACATAAAGGCCTACTCAAATAATAAATTCAGCAAATAGTTGGTGGTGCTCCAGGAGGATAGTTATAACAACTATGAAAAAACAAAGTATGGTCCTTTGGAGAGAACAAAGAGCCAAAAAAAGCAACTATAGGCCTTTTCCTGAGCACACTTGAAAAATTTTTTTGTAATGATGAGATTATTAAAAATTAACATTTATTAATATATACTTAAGAAAAAAACGAGAGCTGGCACTAATAATTAAAGAGCATAAGTATTTGCCAGTACCAATGTACCTGTTATAGGCAAAATTATAATAGGTGAGCGAAAATAAATGAACCCTCATACATGGAAAAAAATTCATACATATCCTCTCTAATCAGGAATTTCTATGAATGAGGTCACTGCCTCGATTCCGATACAATCTGACAAATGCTATTGGCGTGAGATCAGATTGATGTAATGAGTCCCAAGTTGCTTAAGCGGTTGGAGAGTAAAATACCTACGGTACCTAGTATTCCCTGGTGGTTCCCCATCCAGGTACTGACCAGGCCCTGCAGTGCTTGGCTTCCAAGATCAGACGAGTTTGGGCATACTCAGTGCGGTCTGACCGTAGGTGAAATTGTCTCCTAGGCGCACCGTTTTCCGATTGTGTTGAGACCCAAAATCAATCGTGAATTAATTGGATATATTAGATTATATGGTCACAAATGAATATGATGATGAAAACGCAGTGAATTTATGAATATCTGATCCAGGGTGGGTTTCAAACAATAATGCTGACTGTGCAGTCAGAGAAACAGTTGTGCTCCTAATCAGCTTAAGCAGCAAGAAGGCTTGATAGTGCCCATAAGTGTGGAGTAAATAGAAGATCTATTACAATTGTGCTCCAAAAAGAGCCCCAGCAACAAATGGGCTTAATAGTCTCCACAATAATCAGGACAAAGGAAATTGTGTATACAGTATAGTAATTACCACAGAAATGAATATGATGATAATGACACAATAAATTCATAAATATCCGATCAATGGTAGGTTTCAAACAATAATGCTGACTGTGCAGTCTTTGAGATTGATATTCATCAAAGAAACAATTGTACTTCTAATCAGCCTAAGCAGCAAAAGTGTGGAAAAAATATAAAATCTATTATAATTGTGCTCTAAAAAAGAGCCCCAGCAACAAGTGGGTTTAGTAGTCTCCACAATAATCAGGACAAAAGGAATTGTGTATACAATATGGTAATTGCCAGAAATATTAATTAGAGCATATATGGTGATTTGCAGATTGCAAATGTCCCTTATGAGAGGGTTGCTCCCACTCCACCTTTTCCCAGTAGTTATACACAAAATGGAATATTAGGCATAATACTCAAGGTGATATGAGAAGAATTTACATATCAAGAAATAGGTTCCTCTCAGATTTCCCCTAATAAATGGGGAAATGCATGGTGACCCTGTGGAAAAGATAAGGGGGAGCCAAAGGTCGGGTAAAGAAAGTCTGTTTGCGGCCAGGAGCCGATGGCAGTCTTACCAAACCTTCTGTGGGGACCCTCTGGCCAATAGACGGGACAGGTATCGAGAAGTGAGGCGTCCATTACATCCCGCCACATATCTTAATCCAAATAGTGTGGGTAAAATAAACAAAAACTTGTTGGCATTTTGACCCAAAATACAATCCGACTGTAAATTGTTAGCTGAAGGAGATATATTCTATAAATATGAAAATATTGTACATTATTTAGTATATTTACTGCTACGATGAGCTCATTACTGGCATTTGAAAGATTATTATTGCTGCTGTCTACATCTTGTCTACAAAATATGGGCTTTGCGTAAATTCTCTGTAATAGGCTGCTGAGCTCTGAAAGTAATGCAGTTCTCTTGCAAAATTAATGCCATGCAATTTAGGCAGATCGCAGGATTTTCATTAGAACAATCCTTTTCAGCCCATAATACTCTGCAATTATCAGAATTACAGTATGCTTTAGTTACGTCTTCAACTTCAGTTTTCCAACTTGTAGAAATATAATATTTGATTAATGTTGGTTGCAAGGACATTGAAGATTTGTTTCCTTGGCTTACATGGTCAGTAGTTTCCTAGGTCATTTCATTATTTGTGTACACCCTCAAGTATTTTATAGATTTTAGCATAATTAAAACTGTCTTATTTTGCATGGGAACTAAAATAGGATGACCATAATATCCCTTTAATCTGGGACATGATTTACACAGGTTCTGTGGCTGGCTAAACTCTAGCCTGAATTTCACCTGGTTTTAGCCAGCCACAGAACCTGTGCAAATCATAGGTGTCTCAGATTAAAGGGATATTATGGTCACCCTAACTTAAACAGTTACAAAATCAAGATTAGCAGGACTCGAAGTATGTATATTGGGCCTAATTCAGGTGTGGTTGGAGTTGCTATCACGGCAGCGGTGATAGCGCAGTATGGAAATGCAGCAGGAGGTGTCCATTACAAATAGACGCCTCCTGCTGCAGTAGTGATCCGACCTGCATCCTAGGACGCAGCATTGGATCTCTCACTCAACATCAGGCAACTTGTGTGTCACATAGGCCAGGAAGTCCCCGACCTACGATAGATATCCCTGGCATCTTCCCTCCACATAAAAAGACACCACTCCAGTTTCACAAAAGGAGGCTGTCCTCCAGACATCAGCAGACTGTCAATCAGCTGCCGTCCTGCTACCTTCATTGTAGGATCCGTTTGTGCATGCACAAAGTACCGATAATCGTTACTTTGCGCATCATGTAGCAGGTGTTACGCTATCTGAATTGCACTAATACAGCACAACTAAGGATTAGATAGGGAATCAGTGTGGTTTTGCACTAGATATGACCAGTTTAGCTGCAAGTGATTTGAGATATTCGATTTAATTGTAAAAAAAACATTTTGTGCTATTGCGGTCCATTCTCTGTATCTCTGCTTCATTCGTACTTCAAAGCATTTATTTTTACTATAGCAGATAGACATTATTCCTTAACTGTCCACTACTTGTCCAGCATTACTCTTCATTTATTCACATGGGTTGGGTATGTTTTGTTGACATATATCATATTGACATTTGGTGTCAGTGACTTCTTGGTCTGGCGGTCAGCTGATCCAGATTTCCGGCAGTCATCTGACCCAGCGGCGGTCAGTATGCTATCCCTGTCTTTAACCCTTAGGCAAATGCAGGGGGGGGGGGGGGTTCCAGTTGCCTGGAAACCCCCCTCCTCCCACAACCTGGCAAGCAGCCACTACATGCAGTATAAAGAGTGGAGTGGATGTGCTGCACATGCCCAGTGGCAACAGATTTCCCTACCGTGTGTGTGTGTGTGTGTGTGTGTGTGTGTGTGTGTGTGTGTGTGTGTGTGTGTGTGTGTGTGTGTGTGTGTGTGTGTGTGGGCCTGAGTGCTCGAACATTGTACCAGAGAGAGAATCTGGTGAGTGGCTTACCGTGATCATTGGGGTTGCATATGTCTGAAGTACTGTATTACATAAACTGCACTGTGTTTGGGACAGACTGTAGCGTTTTATATATTAATTATGCATCCTTCATGGGCTGGCGACAATTGCACTGAAATCAAACATTTGGAAATCCCCTTTAGAAATCCTGCATTTACCCCTGTGACCCTAAAACTAATCCTTACTCTCCCCTGCAGTCTAACCCTAACCCTTCCCCTGGTGCCTATCTATAACCCATACCTTCCACAGCCTAACCCTAACCCATCCCTTCCGCAGCATGACCATAACCCTTCTCTTCAGCAGCCTTACATGACACGTTCCATGTCAACTTTTCAACAGTGTTAACATCATAACTATCGACATTGTGATGTCGACATGATTGTCAACATTTTGCATGTCAAAATGGTGACTGCATTCCATTCACATCCTCTGTCACAGTGCTGGTCGCTCCCAGGAGAGAACCATTTGGCTGGAGTACCTATTAGAGAATACCATATCCGGCCAAGCTTCATAGATGCGAGACCACGGTTTGTGAGGGATGAAGCTGAAGCATATAGCATATAGGGTAGTAAGGGACAAAGCAGAATTCAATAAACAGGCAAACATAACAAGACTCTTTTGAGCCATTTCAATTCATTGGGATGTGTCGCCCACATTGCTGTAATGTTTGGCTGCCACATATCTGCCATATACGGTAGGCTCAACATTGCTTTTTTTCTGCGCACCTCTGTGGGGTGTGAGGAAAAAGTTGCAGTGTTGCTGATTGAGATGTGCTATTCTGACATGGTATGTCAAGGCATTACTTTGAATTAAATCCTCCTTTCTGAGCAGATACGCTGTTCCAAACTTGACTCATGCAAAGCTTTGTAGGAATGAGGGCCTTATAAAGGCTGCAAACTGATCAGATCTCTTAAGTACAGTTGTCCAGCATTTGTTGGCTACATACTAAAGCAGTCAGTATTTACCCTGTATGCAAAAATAATAAATGTATTTGCACCCCTTGCAGTGCAAAATGGTTTGTCCAGGTGCAAAGTTAGTTACTTGCTTTTTTTTATTTTTTTTATTTGCTTTGCTACAAATCAGGCTCCTTGGCTATATCCTCTGTCCACCACCGATGGACCCAAGGCTCCAGTACAGCAACATCAACTGCATGTCACGGAGTACCGGGGACAACTGTGGCTCCATTGCAGGCGCATGCTGGTCACCCACTGCACTGTAGTGTCTCCTTGGCTTACCAGCAGTCCCTGTCCCTGGCTGCTATGGGGACCACTGACACCTCCTTTATCATACTGTTGCAGGGGGTTCTGTACAGGGCAGCTGTGGCATCCCTTGGGATATGTGTGCCTCTCTGTTTTAGGCGTGCCAAAAATCACATCACACTGACGTCAGATTTAAACCACTTCCTATTTAAGGAAGTTTCTGGACAATATACAATGCCAGAATAGTAGGCTCTATTCCTGTATTCCATCATTTGGTCTGTTTTGGCTCCCAGTTTAATTCCTAGTGTTCTGAGCCAGTCCAACTGACGATTCTCATTGCATATTCCTTGGTACTGCTCCTAATGACTTCCACTTCCCATCTTTGGCTATCCCTCTGACCTGATTGTGTCCATTCCCATGTACTGTATTGCCAGTCTGGTTCTGAGCTGTTCCTGTAGACTACGCGCCAGTACGCCTCATAGCGTACTAATCGCTCCTTCAGTGTTTGTTTCTCTGATTCCACTTCCTCTTTGCTACTTCTCTCAGTTGGAGTACCTCAAGGCTCAGTCTTAGGTCCTCTGCTTTTCTCAATCTCTATACCACATCTCTTGGCAAACTAATCAGCTCTTTCAGATTTCAGTATCATCTGTACGCAGATGATACTCAAATCTACCTCTATCCTCTCCAGATTTGTCACCATGTCAGATTTGTCACTTGTATTGGTGCGTGTCACTGAATGCCTTTCTGCCAATTCATCTAGGATGACATCTCGCCATCTCAAACGTAATATTTCAAAAACAGAATTAATTATATTTCCACCGGCCAATAGTAGTTACCAACCTGATATCTCTATCACTGTTGATAACTCAGCAATCATCCCTACCCCACTTTGCACAAGATCTGCGTCTCTCATACACACGTATTACTTGTTCCCACTCAAAATTACAGGACTTTTCCGGGCTTCTCCCACTGTGTGGAATGCCCTCCCACGCACAATAAGACTCACCTCTAGTCTGCAAACCTTTAAACGTTGCCTGAAAACTCACCTCTTCAGTCAAGCCTATTAAATTCCAGATCCACCCACATAACCTTCAATACTTCCCTATCTAATTACAGTGCATCCTCTCTGTACAGTACACATAGCATCACATATTTTGTCTCTCTTTACTATCACACCCTCCTGACCCTTGGTCAACACTGAGAACCTAGCATTCTGGTGGACCATTATGCAATAGGGAGCATCTATCCTTGTGTATCAATGCCTATTTCCCTATAGATTGTAAGCTTGCGAGCAGGGCCTTGCTACCTCCATGTCTGTCTGTAATACCTTTGCTGACTCCCCACATGGCATCCTGGTAAATGCACAGGATCCATCAAGGGGACTTATGATATATTGATACAACATGTTTGCTGCAAAGGTGTGTGTGTATATGTATAGTTTAAATATATTCTGTTAATGAGTGTGAGCCTCCAAATTACGAGTGGAAAGCATAGCCCCAGTTACAGCATAGTTATGCTGATGTGTAACCTTTTCTCCTATTAATAACTGATGGCCCTATTTTATAGTTTTGGGGGTATAATAAGGTAATAACTAGAGATGAGCGAATCCGGTTCTCCGAGAACAAGACCCACTCAAACTTTGGGATCCAAATACGGATCTGAGGGGGTCATTCCGAGTTGAATAAATAAAATAACCGCGCTGTGACTGGGATTTGAGTGCTTTAGCAGCTTTGTATAAAAAATGATTAGTAAATTATTGTAAAACAAAGCGCTTGAAAATAAGAACAATATGTGTGAGTAGTAACCTGTTATAAGAAAAAATGAGTAGGTCATTCCGAGTTGTTCGCTCTGTAAATTTCTTCGCATCGCAGCGATTTTCCGCTTAGTGCGCATGCGCAATGTCCGCACTGCGACTGCGCCAAGTAAATTTGCTATGCAGTTAGGAATTTTACTCACGGGTTTTTTCTTCGTTCTGGTGATCGTACTGTGATTGACAGGAAGTGGGTGTTTATGGGCGGAAACTGGACGTTTTATGGGAGTGTGTGAAAAAACACTACCGTTTCTGGGAAAAACGCGGGAGTGGCTGGAGAAACGGAGGAGTGTCTGGGCGAACGCTGGGTGTGTTTGTGACGTCAAACCAGGAACGACAAGCACTGAACTGATCGCAGATGCCGAGTAGGTTTCGAGTTACTCAGAAACTGCACAGATATGTCTTATCGCAACATTGCGAATCTTTCATTCGCAATTTTAAGAAGCTAAGATTCACTCCCAGTAGGCGGCGGCTTAGTGTGTGCAAAGCTGCTAAAAGCAGCTTGCGAGCGAACAACTCGGAATGACCCCCTGAGTCCGGCTCGTGGTTTCCCAACTTACTCGGATCCAAAATCAAGGCCAAACGTCATCATCCCATTGTCGGATTCTTGCGGGTTTTAGATTCTATAAAGGTTCTCAGTGATCGGCACCATCTTCACTCCGGCTGTGGAGAGTGTACTGGACGGACGTGTCCGTCTCAGTACTGTGTTGTCTGGCATGGGGCGTGTGCTCTGTGTGCTGTATCAGTCCAGGGGTGCTCTGTCTGCTGTATCTGAAAGGGGTGATCTGTGCATCCATTCTGGGGCTCCACCCCAGTGTAAATTTAAAATATTAAAAGTTAAAAACAAAAAGCCTAAAAATATAATTATATAAATAATTTTTTTTTGTGCTGTACCCCAGTGTACTATACAATTTTTTTTAAAGTACTGTGACACTGCCGATCAGAACGCAGTATATTACTACACACAATACCTACTCATACAGGTATTGTGTGATACTGTTGTGAAGGTCAACCGTAGTGTTCGATCACCATTTCTGATGCACACACGTATTGTGTGATACTGTGGATGAAGGTGGTACCACAGTAATGTATTTTATTTCCTACCTGTACAGGTATTGTGTGACACTTTTGATGAAGGTCAATTGCAGTGTTCAATTACTATTTCTGATGCACACACATATTGTGTGATGCTGTGGGTGAAGGTGATACCACAGTAATATATTTTATTTACTACTCATACACATATTGTGCAACACTGTTGGTGAAGGTCAACCGCAGTGTTCGATTACTATTTCTGATGCACACACGTATTGTGTGACGCTGTGGGTGAAGGTGGTACCACAGTAATATATTTTATTTACTACTCATACATGTATTGTGTGACATTGTTGGTGAAGGTCAACTGCAGTGTTATATATCTATTTATGATGCACACACGTATTTTGTGACACTGTGGCTGAGGGTGGTACCACACAGAGGCGGAACTACCGCCAGTGCAACCAGTGCGTTGCACTGGGGCCCGCCTCTGTCCAGGGGCCCAAAGCATGTAGTGAGTTAAACTGACTCATTACATGCCGCTGTGTGCTGCGGGCAACCGCTGCCCGCAGCACACAGCCGCCCGGACAGAGAGGAGAGGATCGCAACGGTACGGGGGAGAAGGAGGAGGAGGGAGGTGGAGGAGGGAGCCGCAGCAGCGCTTTGTTACTGGTGGAGGCGCTGCTGCTGCTGTCCCTCTGCTTCACTTTAGGCTGTCTTCCGAGAACAGCCTATAGTGAAGCAGAGGGACAGCAGCAGAGGCGCCTCCACCAATAACACAGCGCTGCTGCGGCTCCCTCCTCCACCTCCCTCCTCCTCCTTGTCTCCTGCCCGGGAATCGTGACCAGAAGCTGCACGAGGAGCCTGAGCCAGCGGAGAGGCTAAGTATAATTCTTTCTTTCTTTCTTTCTTTCTTTCTTTCTTTCTTTCTTTCTTTCTTTTCTTTCTTTCTGTCTTTCTTGAGACTGTCTGCGGTAATGTATAAAAAGGGGGAATCTGCCTGCCGCAATGTGTAAAAATGGGGAATCTGCTTGCCGCAATGTGTAAAAAAGGGGGAATCTGCCTGCCGCAATGTGTAAAAATGGAGAATCCGCTTGCCGCAATGTGTAAAAAGGGGGAATCTGCCTGCCGCAATGTGTAAAAAGGGGGAATCTGCCTGATGTAATGTGTAAAAAGGGGGAATCTGCCTGCCGTAATGTGTAAAAAGGGGGAATCTGCCTGATGTAATGTGTAAAAAGGGGGAATCTGTCTGCCGTAATGTGTAAAAAGGGGGAATCTTTGCCGCAATGTGTAAAAAGGGGGAATCTGCCTGATGTGATGTGTAAAAAGAGGGAATCTGCATGCCGCAATGTGTAAAAAGGGGGAATCTGCCTGCCGTAATGTGTAAAAAGGTGGACGCTGTCTGCCGTAATGTGTAACAAGGGCACGCTGTCTGCCGTAATGTGTAAAAAGGGGACGCTGTCTGCCGTTATGTGTAAAAAAGGCCACGCTGTCTGCCGTTATGTGTAAAGTGTACGCTGTCTGCCGCTATGTTTAACAAGGGCACGCTGTCTGCCGTTATGTGTAAAAAGTGTACGCTGTCTGCCGCTATGTGTAACAAGGGCACGCTGTCTGCCGTTATGTGTAAAAAGGGGACGCTGTCTGCCGTTATGTGTAAAAAGTGCACGCTGTCTGCCGTTATGTGTAAAAAGGGGGACGCTGTCTGCCGTAATGTGTAATAAGAGGAATCTGTCCGCTGTAAGGTGTAAAAGGGTCTCTACCTGGTGTAGTGGTGCTACTGTGCGGCGTAATTTGAATAATGGAGACTACTGTGCACCGTTTTATGAATTGGTATTATTTTGTGGCCACACCCCTTCCCCACTAAGCCACGCCACTATGTATTTTTGCGCACGCCTACGGCGCGTACTGCCCCTGTTTTGCATGCAGGGGTGGGGCTCCGATGCCGTTTCTTGCACACAGTGCTAAAATGTCTAGTTACGGCACTGTTGCTAGGTATCCATTTCTCTGGCCCTGAGCAGGTCCCCCTCACCAGATCCTCTCCAGGGGTGATAGGGTGGACTTGGATGGGATGGGGGGGGGCCCAAAGCATTTTGTCGCACCTGGGCCCACCGCTTGCTAGTTCCGCCACTGGTACCACAGTAACATATTTTATTTCCTGCTCATACACGTATTGTACGACACTGTTGGTGATATTAAACCGCTGTGTTTGATTACTATTTCTGACTCATACTTGTATTGTGTGACACTGAAGGTGATACATTTTTTGTAAAAATTGTGGTGGGTGCTGTACCCCACTTCATTCGTGTTTCTGGATAGATATGGAGGACGAACAATTGAGAGGAGAGCAGGAAGCACATACTAATGGTGCAGGTGCTGCCACCAGTCATGACAAAACAAGTTCGTTAGCATCATCTACTAAAGCAGATGCCCAGGGGCATAGAGGGCTTAAGTCAGGGCATGTACAATTATTTAATTTTACAGTGGTAAAGAAAAAACATCAAAAGGAAAGTTAGCTGCAGAGGCAGTAAGACAAACTGTGCAATCAGAACCATCAGACATTCTTGAGGAACGTTTAGGTGTGTCCACATCAGTTACTGTATGTGTGAGTCTGACATTTCTCATAGAGAAGGCTCTTGCACCTGCCCCCACCATTTCTGAACCATCTGCACACATTGGGAGCAGTTCAAGTAAAGATGGTGATGATGAGGAGGACATAATAGAAATGGAGGATTCGTGTGTGGAAGTGGAAAAGGATGAGGATGTTGATGATGTTGTTTGTGTTAGTCAGCCACCGGTGGCTGCAGTTGTTGACTGTGATAAAAAGAAAGCCATTGCGATGCCTGGGCAAAAGACCAGAAAAGCCACCTCTTAGGTGTGGGAATATTTTTACCCCAATCCTGACAATGGCCCTCATTCCGAGTTGTTCGCTCGCTAGCTGCTTTTAGCAGCATTGCACACGCTAAGCCGCCGCCCTCTGGGAGTGTATCTTAGCTTAGCAGAATTGCGAACGAAAGATTAGCAGAATTGCGAATAGAAATATCTTAGCAGTTTCTGAGTAGCTCCAGACTTACTCAGCCATTGCGATCAGTTCAGTCAGTTTCGTTCCTGGTTTGACGTCACAAACACACCCAGCGTTCGCCCAGACACTCCCCCGTTTCTGCAGACAGTCCCACGTTTTTCCCAGAAACGCCAGCGTTTTTTCGCACACGCCCAGAAAACGGCCAGTTTCCGCCCAGAAACACCCACTTCCTGTCAATCACACTCCGATCACCAGAACGATGAAAAATCCTCGTTATTCCGTGAGTAAAATACCTTACTTTTGTGTAAAGAAACTAAGCGCATGCGCTCTGCGAACCTTGCGCATGCGCAGTAAGCGACTAATCGCAATATAGAGAAAATCGGCAACGAGCGAACAACTCGGAATGACCACCTATGTTTGTGAAAGCATCTGCTCCATTTGTGAGGCCAAAGTTAGTAGAGATAGGAACGTTAGCTATTCTTGGCACCTCCTCCATACATCATTTGCGGCGAAGACATGAAATTTATTGTACAAGTAGGGGTGTTTTAACAGAGGGAGGGGCCCGTGTGTAGTCTCTGGCATTGTGCCAGAGTCTACTGAGTATGCGCAGGTCTCCAGAAACATGGTGCCCGCCATGTTTCGGAGACCAAATTGGCTACTGCGCATGCAGTGTGGGCCCCCCTGGGCCCAGGGCCCGTGTGCACTGCACACATTGCATCCATTATAGAAACGCCTATGTGTACAAGACTATAATATAATTAACACCTCATCATCAACATCCTCATTACTTATCGGAGATAGTCCCTCTAAAAAAAATGTTTTAAGGGGGCCCAAACAAACCAATCATTTCAGCCACAAGTGACAGTCTCTGTCGTTGTTATGATTGGTTTGTTAAACCGTGCATGTCCTGTTTAATATATACAACATAAGGGTGCGTGGGAGGGCGCAAGGACAATTTAATCTTGAACCTCTTTTCTTTGCATTATGTGCTATTTGGAGCATTGCTGACTGTGACGACAAACATTTGTATACAGTAGTTTATTAAACTGCCACCATGTCTGCCACTGCAGTGCCATTCTGTTTCCTAGATGTGCCATGATAGAAGTTTAATTGCCACATGTTTGTGCCGCCCACTGCTGTCACTTAGCTTGTCATCCAGCTACCTCAGTGCAACCTGGGTGAAAACCATGGCCCTCATTCCGAGTTGATCGCTCGCAAGGCGAATTTAGCAGAGTTGCTCACGCTAAGCCTACGCCTACTGGGAGTGTATCTTAGCTTCTTAAAATTGCGACCGATGTATTCGCAATATTGCGATTACAAACTACTTAGCAGTTTCAGAGTAGCTTCAGACTTACTCGGCATCTGCGTTCAGTTCAGTGCTTGTCGTTCCTGGTTTGACGTCATAAACACACCCAGCGTTCGCCCAGACACTCCCCCGTTTCTCCGGCCACTCCTGCGTTTTTTCCGGAAACGGTAGCGTTTTTATCCACACGCCCCGAAAACGCCGTGTTTCCGCCCAGTAACACCCATTTCCTGTCAATCACACTACGTTCGCCAGAGCGAAGAAAAAGCCGTGAGTAAAAATACTATCTTCATTGTAAAATTACTTGGCGCAGTCGCAGTGCGAATATTGCGCATGCGTACTAAGCGGAATTTCACTGCGATGCGAAGAAAATTACCGAGCGAACGACTCGGAATGAGGGCCAATGGGCCTAATTCAGAGCTGATCGCAGATGTGCGAACAAAACGCACATCTACGACCAAAATCTCTGACATGTGGGGGGATGCCCAGCACAGGGTTAGTCTGCCCCACATGCCAGACCCTACCCTCCCCCCCCCACTGAGATGCAAAAGCATCGCACAGTGGTGATGCTTTAGCACCTGACGAGTAGCTTCCAGACTACGCAGTGAAGGCAGGGTGCTACGTGCCATGTTTAGAGTTGCAACGGCTGCGTGTGACATAACGCAGCCGCTGTGGCCCGCCCCGCAAATGGTCCGGACGTGACTGCATTGTCCTGACCGCCATCCCCCCGCAACGCCTGCCGAATGCCAATGACTCACCCCCTCCTGCCCCGCGACCGCCTCTACCTGTCAATCAGGCAGAGATGATCGCACCAGTGAGATGCCTTCACATCCCACTGTGTGTGCACATGCAGTGCAGCTGATGCACGTGTGCACACCTCACTGGGCTTCAGCAACCAGGTCTGAATTAGGGTGGTCATTCCGAGTAGTTCGCTCATTGCCGTTTTTCGCAACGCAGCAATTAGTTGGAAAATGTGCATGCGCATGGTACTCAGTGCGCATGCGCTAAGTAATTTAACACAAAACTTGGTAATTTTACACAAGCTCGAGCGACGTTTTTTCATTGCTCGAGTGATCGTAGTGTGATTGACAGGAAGTGGGTCTTTCTGGGAGGAAACTGGCCATTTTCAGGGAGTGTGCTAAAAAACGCAGGCGTGCCAGGTAAAAACGCAGGAGTGGCTGGAGAAGTGGCTGGCCGAACGCAGGGCGTGTTTGTGACGTCAAACCAGGAACTAAACGGACTGAGGTGATCACAGTCTAGGAGTAGGTCTGGAGCTAATCAGAAACTGCAAAGAATTATTTAGTAGCAGTTCTGCTAATCTTTCATTCGCTATTCTGCTAAGCTAAGATACACTCCCAGAGGGTGGCGGCCTAGCGTTTGCAATGCTACTAAAAGCAACTAGCGAGCGAACAACTCGGAATGAGGGCCAAGGCCCAATATTGTGAGCTGTGAGATGGTCAAAATTGACTGGAAATGAGTAGAAATGAATGTTATTGAGGTTAATAATACTGTAGGAACTAGTGATGAGCGGGTTTGATTCCTCGGGATCCAAACCCCCCCGAACTTCACCCATTTTACACTGTTCCGAGGCAGACTCGGATCTTCCCGCCTTGCTCGGTTAACCCAAGCGCGCCCGAACGTCATCATCCCGCTGTCAGATTCTCGCGAGATTCGTATTCTATATAAGGAGCCGCGCGTCGTCGCCATTTTCACTCGTGCTTTGGAGATGATAGCGAGAGGACGTGACTGCGTTCTCTCAGTTTCTGTGTTCAGTGTGCTGCAAATATCTGTGCTCAGTGTGCTGCAAATATCTGTGCTCAGTGTGCTTGCAAATATCTGTGCTCAGTGTGATGAAAATATCTACGTTCTCTGCCTGAAAAATGCTCCATATCTGTGCTACGTTGTAGTATATAGTAGGAGGACAGTGCAGAATTTTGCTGTGACCACCAGTATATATATAGCAGTACGGTACAGTAGTCCATTGCTCTACCTCTGTGTCGTCAAGTATACTATGCATCCATACCTGTGCTGCATTTTAGTTGTGCGCAGTATATAGTAGGAGGACAGTGCAGAATTTTGCTGACCACCAGTATATATATAGCAGTACGGTACAGTAGTCCATTGCTCTACCTCTGTGTCATCAAGTATACTATCCATCCATACCTGTGCTGCATTTTAGTTGTGCGCAGTATATAGTAGAAGGACAGTGCAGAATTTTGCTGACCACCAGTATATATATAGCAGTACAGTACAGTAGTCCACTGCTCTACCTCTGTGTCGTCAAGTATACTATGCATCCATACCTGTGCTGCATTTTAGTTGTGCGCAGTATATAGTAGGAGGACAGTGCAGAATTTTGCTGACCACTAGTATATATATAGCAGTACAGTAAAGTAGTCCACTGCTCTACCTCTGTGTCATCAAGTATACTATGCATCCATACCTGTGCTGCATTTTAATTGTGCACAGTATATAGTAGGAGGACAGTGCAGAATTTTGCTGACCACCAGTATATATATATAGCAGTACGGTACAGTAGTCCACTGCTCTACCTCTGTGTCGTCAAGTATACTATGCATCCATACCTGTGCTGCATTTTAGTTGTGCGCAGTATATAGTAAGTGGACAGTGCAGAATTTTGCTGACCACCAGTATATATATAGCAGTACGGTACAGTAGTCCACTGCTCTACCTCTGTGTCATCAAGTATACTATGCATCCATACCTGTGCTGCATTTTAGTTCTGCGCAGTATATAGTAGGAGGACAGTGCAGAATTTTGCTGACCACCAGTATATATATATAGCAGTACGGTACAGTAGTCCACTGCTCTACCTCTGTGTCATCAAGTATACTACAAAAGTTCAGTAAAATGACCCAAAAATCAAAATTAAAAGCGTCTGATGAGAAGCGTAAACTTGCCAATATGCCATTTACGACACGGAGTGGCAAGGAACGGCTGAGGCCCTGGCCTATGTTCATGGCTAGTGGTTCAGATTCACATGAGGATGAAAGCACTCATCCTCTCGCTAGAAAACTGCAGTGCAACTCCTAGATGGGCCAGGTGTTTGTGTCGGCCACTTGGGTCGCTTAGCTTAGTCACACAGCTACCTCATTGCACCTCTTTTTTTCTTTGCATCATGTGCTGTTTGGGGACTATTTTTTAAATCTGCCATCCTGTCTGACACTGCAGTGCCGCTCCTAGATGGGCCAGGTGTTTGTGTCGGCCACTTGGGTCGCTTAGCTTAGCCATCCAGCGACCTTGGTGCACCTCTTTTTTTCTTTGCATCATGTGCTGTTTGGGGACTATTTTTTAAATCTGCCATCCTGTCTGACACTGCAGTGCCACTCCTAGATGGGCCAGGTGTTTGTGTTGGCCACTTGGGTCACTTAGCTTAGTCACACAGCTACCTCATTGCACCTCTTTTTTCTTTGCATCATGTGCTATTTGGGGACTATTTTTTAAATCTGCCATCCTGTTTGACACTGCAGTGCCACTCCTAGATGGGCCAGGTGTTTGTGTCGGCCACTTGGGTCGCTTAGCTTAGCCATCCAGCGACCTTGGTGCACCTCTTTTTTTCTTTGCATCATGTGCTGTTTGGGGACTATTTTTTAAATCTGCCATCCTGTCTGACACTGCAGTGCCACTCCTAGATGGGCCAGGTGTTTGTGTCGGCCACTTGGGTCGCTTAGCTTAGTCACACAGCTACCTCATTGCACCTCTTTTTTCTTTGCATCATGTGCTGTTTGGGGACTATTTGTTAAATCTGCCATCCTGTCTGACACTGCAGTGCCACTCCTAGATGGGCCAGGTGTTTGTGTCGGCCACTTGGGTCACTTAGCTTAGCCATCCAGCAACCTTGGTGCAAATTTTAGGACTAAAAGCAATATTGTGAGGTGTGAGGTGTTCAGAATAGACTGGAAATGAGTGGAAATTATGGTTATTGAGGTTAATAATACTATGGGATCAAAATGACCCCCAAATTCTATGATTTAAGCTGTTTTTGAGGGTTTTTGTAAAAAAACACCCGAATCCAAAACACACCCGAATCCGACAAAAAAAATTCTGGGAGGTTTTGCCAAAACGCGTCCGAATCCAAAACACGGCCGCGGAACCGAATCCAAAACCAAAACACAAAACCCGAAAAATTTCCGGTGCACATCACTAGGAACAAAAGGAACAAAAACAGGCCCAAATTCCGTGATTTTAGTTGTTTTTATGTGATAACCGGGCAGCGTCAGATCCATCAGTGATTTTTGCAAGCATTGCACACCAGGCCGTTTCATCACATAAGCAAGCAGTTTATTCACAGTTCAGACAGGGTTACCACGACAATAACATTAAACTTCTTGTTCTCCTCTCTTCAGCATAATATTCATATTGGTGCCATCAGGTTACATCTCCTTTCATTTGCTTCACTGGCAATAACAGCATTAACAATGATGTGACAGCATTACAGTACAGTACATACCAGCGCAGTCTCTGGGAATCAGTAGTGCGGCTCCCGCAAACTGAGATTCATTTCACTGTGCTCTCCCCCATTTGCTAGGGGCTCTATCTAATCAGGATCTTTCATGGACACGTTACTGGGGGCCTTCCGCCAAACGTGGTTTCCTACCACTCACCCAGATCGTCCTCTCCCGCAGACTCACACCTCCCGTCCTGCTTCTTGGGTACCCCTGAAGGTGAGGATCCCCTTTATTTCTTCCACTGATTGTTCATGCTGTAGTTGCTCTCACACTGCAAATCTTGATATCTCTTGCTCTTCCTAGCAGCACCTACATGCTGTTCCATAATGCCAGGGACTGTGGAGTACCATGCTTGTTCCACAGTCCCCAGACTGCGTTTCTCCTGGACACTAGCCTGTGCCCTCCATCTCCGTCCTCAGCTCACACTGAATTCTAGCCTGTGTTTTTTCCTTGTCCTCTAAAAACCCCCTACACTTCCTGTCGTAACCTCCTACATGTGGCATTGTCTGCCAGAACTAGTTTTGGGGCCATAAACTCCCCCAATATCTGCTAACATTCCAGTATGCCACATTTATGATTTAAAAAACAAACAAAAAAAAAAACAGATCCACAAAAATACAGATCCAAAACTCGCAAGGGAGGTACTGGCACAATAAATACAGATACAAAAAACGAAGGAGATACAGATCCAAAACAAGCAGAGGTGTAGCAAGGTGTCATGGTGCCTGGAGCAAGGTATGTTTCGGTGCCCCTGTCCCCTGTACTGAATTGGGGGCGTGGCCACCTGGGCCGGTTCTAGACCTTGTGGCGCGCGGCAAAAAAAAGGAGCATGGCTTCATAGGGAAGGGGCATCGCCACAGTTATATAACAGATTTTTCCCCAGTGGTTGTGCCCCCTGTAGATTTGCCCACAGTAGTAGTGCCCCTGTATATTTGCCCCCAGTAGTTGTGTCCCCTGTATATTTGCCCACAGTAGTTGTGCCCCCTGTATATTTGCCCACAGTAGTAGTGCCCCCTGTATATTTGCCCCCAGTAGTTGTGCCCCATGTAGATTAGACCACAGTAGTAGTGCCCCCTGTATATTTGCCCACAGTAGTTGTGCCCCCTGTAGATTTGCCCACAGTAGTTGTGCCCCTGTAGATTTTCCCCCAGTAGTTGTGCCCCTGTAGATTTGCCCACAGTAGTAGTGCCCCCTGTAGATTAGACCACAGTAGTACTGCCCCCTGTATATTTGCCCCCAGTAGTTGTGCCCCCAGTATATTTGCCCACAGTAGTTGTGCCCCCTGTAGATTTGCCCACAGTAGTAGTACCCCTGTATATTTGCCCCCAATAGTTGTGCCCCCTGTATATTTGCCCACAGTAGTTGTGCCCCTGTATATTTGCCCATAGTAGTTGTGCCCCCTGTAGATTTGCCCACAGTAGTAGTGCCCCTGTATATTTAACCCCAGTAGTTGTGCCCCCTGTGTATTTGCCCACAGTAGTTGTGCCCCCTGTATATTTGCCCCCAGTAGTAGTGCCCCCTGTATACTTGCCCCCAGTAGTTGTGCCCCCTGTATATTTGCCCCCAGTAGTTGTGCCCCCTGTAGATTTGCCCACAGTAGTAGTGCCCCCTGTATATTTGCCCCCAGTAGTTGTGTCCCCTGTAGATTTGCCCCCAGTAGTTGTGCCCCCTGTATATTTGCCCCCAGTAGTTGTGCCCCCTGGTTTGTACCCCTGGTAGCGCCGCTTCACACACAAAGAAAAACAACAACAAAAAACAATACTCACCTGTCCCGCTCCTGCTGCTCCATCTCTGCAGTCCTGTCCCATCTGGCTGCGGCGCATCTCCTCCCGTCTGGCGTCTGACGTCATGACGTCAGCCGCCCGTGCATCACAAAGCACGGAGGGGTGGAGGGGAGGGAGGTAGAGAGCTGACGCTGCGCCGAGCCGTCTGTCAGTGACTGACAGCTGCGAGCTCCGTGCAGCCAGATGGAGGTCCCGGTGGAGTTGAGCTGCAGCGCCCTGTACTGTCTTGGGCGCCTGGTGCTCGAGCTCCACCGTAACCACCCTCCCTACGCCCCTGAAAACAAGAACCCAAAACGTGAGATTAGGGCCGGAGCACATTCCTAATAATAACGTAGTAGTGCTAACTGAGACAAAAGTCACAGTTTGGCCGGGATTGGGTGAAACATGAGGAGATGGAGGAATGATGAAGAGGAGAAGGAGGAAGAATGATGATGAGGAGAAGGAGGAGGAATGATGATGAGGAGTAGGACTGAGGAGGAGGGGCTTTACTGTGGTGTAATGTTTATAAGGGGCTCTACTGTTCTGCCATGGGTATAAGGGGCACTGCTGTCTAGTGTGTGGTGTAACGTGTATAAGGGGTACTACTGTGCTGTGCAATGTGTGCTGCACTGGGGAGAGACGCTGCCTCATTGTATGCTTGTGGCCCCTCGGAGAGAGTTGTGTATTCCCCTTTAAAATATAAATGTCAGTGCATGCAACCTGATGATTCATTTGGCTGGTACACCAGGGGTTAAGGGACGGGTCAGAGCCAGGTCACATGTCCCTTTTGTGAGGTGGCAGGTTCCAATTGGAAAAAGACAGAGAGAGCAAGAGGAGCCTTGTGGGAAGATGAGGGTGGCGACGGATGCAGGTTGTTGGAGAGAAGCCATTGAAGGAACTGAATGTGTGACAAGGAGCAGAACTGGAGAGCTGTTTTGTCATGCACCGGGTGGTCACAAGAGGCAGTGCAGAGCATTGCTGCAGAGTCAAGGCAGCAGGGTGCTTACGCAAGTGTGGAGAACTGGGAGAGCGGGCATGAGACATCGTAGCCGGAGACCGGATATCACCAGGCCTATGCAGATGCGCAGACGCTGTGGCCATTTTGAGAGAGCTGAAACCGCTAAGACAGATTCCAGGAGAGGGTGAAATAATCTCTGAGGTTCGGAGTGAGTAGTAACAGAGACTGTTTGTTGTTGCAGACTGCAGATGGGTGAGTGCTAAGCCCCATTGTTCATTGTCACACACATACTACTCATGACCACAGGGAATAAAGGGGTGCTACCAGACACCTTACTGAGAATCACGTAGAGTGACCCCTGTTTAAACACAGTATTAACCAGTAAAGAGACACTACTTGTGAAAAGAACTTCAAAGACATTGAGCTGTTTTAGAGAGTAAAAGACTAAGTTATTTGTTCCAAGATAAAATTACTACAAAGAAAGTTGCTTGTTAGAGATTCTATGACACCTTCATTACCTACATCCTTATATAACATTGTAGTAAAGTGACATTTAATAACTGTACCTAGGCTCAATCTTTCTTCTTAAAGTGCAGTTATACTACAGATCCCATTGCAACACTGGCACTGTAGGATCTCCATCCCTTGTGCAACAAGTCCAATTATACCACAGTCGTTCCCCATTACAATACTGTGGCACTGTAGGATCCATGAGCTCCAACGTAAATTGCCGATGAAGATTGGGAATTTTTTGAGTGCCAGGGATATTTAGAAAAGTAGCAATTAATACTAAAAACTGTATTCTTAATTACCTTCTTCACTGATTTTCTTGTATAGTTTTTCTCGGAATATGCATATATCTGTGATTAGATTGATTGAAACCATTGAATTACTGAATGTCCCAGTGTCATGTGAGCTTTAGCTAAATGTGATTTTCTTGTAGTCATTTTCTTCCATTTCCATTGTAATTATCCAATTCTTGCCATAAACTAATTACGATGTTTAATCCAGAAGACCTTGCAACCTAATAAAATAACTTTGTGTTGGAGATTGCTGTCATTGAATCAGTTGCATATCAATCTATCCTACCGCTCTGAACCCGATACAATGAACAAGGTATGGAGGGAAAACATCTAGGGAAAGGGTCTATCACATAGTCACATCTGTGATACCTCTTCCAACCACTTTGATCCCTGCAAACACCGGGGTGTAACATACTGTACTCTATCCTGGCTCCATACCAGTGCTTTCTACATCAGGGAGAAGGGGGGGGCAGGGGGGGCAGGGGGACCCAACCAACAGGCCTGGGCCCAGGTAAGGAGTACCCCACCCCCCCTTCTCGGCACCACTGTCTGTCCCCAGTTCTCTTCCACTTCAGTACCTCCCCACCTCCAGACTATATGGTACCCACAGCAGCTTGCGCAGCTTAGCTCACAGCTAGATCTGTGCAGCTTCATAACAGCGACACTTGCAATTGATTTCTCAAGCCCTGCATTGTCCCTTCATCCCACTGCCGCAATCCACAGAATCCATAACCACTACCTCCAACACCCCATCACTACAACCATCTCAGCACTACATCACAGGTCAGTTCCCCCACACACTCTGCCTGATTAGGTCACCCACACATTAGCCTAACCTTCAATTTCGCACTCACCCTTCCCCCTTCACCCCTATTAACATACCACAGAGACAAGTACTACTACCATCCATTAAGGTTGATGCACGCATAGGCTGCCAGTTTCACACACCTTTACACCCCATTACCCCGCACAATACACCACAATTCACACAACACCCCTCCTTCAATGACATTATCTATATAACCCCTATAAAAACAGACACTTATCTACCTACATCAACTGCGCTAGTGATTACCCTATACATGCCCTAGATTTTAAAAGGCACATGTGCAATTTGAAGAAAGGCCGTCATAATCAATTGAAAATTGGTGGCAGTGAAGTGTCTCACACTTACAAAAAGCTGTCTACACAGAATTAGGACCTTTTTTTGGAAGTGATACAGTACTTAGGAAAATAAATGAGAATTAATTGGTCTAAATTTTAATGAAATCTCAGCGAGTTCAATCCAAAATTTTAACATGATGAATAGGCCAATAAAGAGATACTCTCTATGGTATCCACCCTCTGGGTCGACACCACTTAGGTCAACACCCATTAGGTCAACACCAATTGGTTGACAGTGACTAGGTTGACACTAGAAATAGGTTGACATGACCATTAGGTTGACATGAACAAGGTCGGCATGCAAAAAGGTCGACATGAGTTTTTCACATTTTTTCTTTATTTTAACTTTTTTCATAATATACGATCCACGTGGACTACGATTGGGAATGGTAACCTGCGCGAGGCACCTTGCCCGACACTCGCCATGCGAGGGGACACGGTGCACTAATTGGGGTTCCCGGTCATTTTACAAAGAAAACGACAAAAAAAAACATGAAAAACTCATGTCAACCTTTTTACATGTCGACCTTCTTCATGTCAACCTAATGGCCGTGTCGACTTATTTCTAGTGTCGACCTAGCCACTGTTGACCAATAGGTGTCGACCTAATGGGTGTTGACCTAGACACTGTCGACCCTGAGTCCCATACTCACTCTCTATATAGATACAGTTGTGCTCATAAGTTTACATACCCTAGCAGAATTTGTGATTTTCTGGCCATTTGTCAGAGAATATGAATGATAACTCACAAACTTTTCTTTCACTCATGGTTAGTGGTTGGGTGATGCCATTTATTGTCAAACAACTGTGTTTACTCTTTTTAAATCATAATGACAACAGAAACTACCCAAATGACCCTGATCAAAAGTTTGCATACTCTGGAGATTTTGGCCTGATAACATGCACACAAGTTGACACAAACGGGTTTGAATGGCTACTAAAGGTAACCATCCTCACCTGTGATCTGTTTGCTTGTAATCAGTGTGTGTGTATAAAAGGTCAGTGAGTTTCTGGACTCCTGAAAGACCCTTGCATCTTTCATCCAGTGCTGCACTGACGTGTCTGGATTCTGAGTCATGGGGAAAGCAAAAGAATTATCAAAGGATCTGCGGGGAAAAGTAATTGAACTGTATAAAACGGGAAAGGGATATAAAAAGATATCCAAGCAATTGAGAATGCCAATCAGCAGTGTTCAAACTCTCATTAAGAAGTGGAAAATGAGGGATTCTGTGGAAACCAAATCACGGTCAGGTAGACCAACAAAAATTTCAGCCACAACTGCCAGGAAAATTGTTTGGGATGCAAAGAAAAATCCACAAATAACTTCAGCTGAAATACAGGACTCTCTGAAAAAAGTGGTGTGGTTGTTTCAAGATGCATAATAAGAAAGCATTTGAAGAAAAATGGGCTGCATGGTCCAGTCGCCAGAAGAAAGCTATTACTACGCAAATGCCACAAAGCATCCAGCTTATAATACTCCAAACAGCACAGAGACAAGCCTCAAAAAATCTGGAACAAAGTCATTTGGAGTGATGAGACCAAAACTGACCCCAACCATAAACGTTACATTTGGAGAGGAGTCAACAAGGCCTATGATGAATGGTACACCATTCCTACTGTGAAACACGGAGGTGGATCGCTGATGTGTTGGGGATGTGTGAGCTACAAAGGCACTGGAAACTTGGTCAAAATTGATGGCAAGATGAATGCAGCATGTTATCAGAAAATACTGGAGAAAAATTTGCACTCATCAGCCCGGAAGCTGCGCATGAGACGTTCCAACATGACAATGATCCAAAACACAAGGCCAAGTCGACCTGTCATTGGCTACAGCAGAATAGAGTGGAGGTTCTGGAGTGGCCATCTCAGTCTCCTGACCTCAATATCATTGAGCCACTCTGGGGAGATCTCAAACGTGCAGTTCATGCAAGACAGCCCAAGAATTTACAGGAACTGGAGGCTTTTTGCCAAGAAGAATGGGCAGCTTTACCATCTGAGAAAATAAAGAGCCTCATCCACAACTACCACAAAAGACTTCAAGCTGTCATTGATGTTAAAGGGGGCAATACATGGTATTAAGAACTGAGGTATGTAAACTTTTGATCAGGATCATTTGGGTAGTTTCTGTTGTCATTATGATTTATAAAGAGTAAACACAGTTGTTTGACAATAAATGGCATCACCCAACCACTAACCATGAGTGAAAGAAACGTTTGTAAGTTATCATTCATATTCTCTGACAAATGGCCAGAAAATCACAAATTCTGCTAGGGTATGTAAACTTATGAGTGCAACTGTATATCCTTCATTCCCAGCACAAGGGATGTTCACCAGCTGTGCCACTTTTCTGTCCACCCTTTCATGATTTTCCATGATGGCTATGCCCTAGGCAAGATACCAGTTTGGAGCCACCCTCCTCTGTTAGATCCAGATTTGCTTACCCTATACATGCCCCCCTAAATTATGTTTTCTTTTCACTCCTTGTATTTAACACTAACAATTACCCACCATCGCCACAAATGTTTTCCAAACTCTGAAAGAGTAGCCATACAGCATAACCCCCTTCCACCCCAGCCACTAATTATCCTTAAATGAATCAGTGCTTTAGTAATCTTTTGCTTCCCTCCCATCTTGTGCTTATATAGACACAACAATCCAAGTACAGAACTGCAAATACAACACATTTCCACACTAGCAAGTGTCTGCAATAAATGTTATCATATGTCTATGGTGGTTCACATGGTCAACCATGCAGTGTAGTACCAATATGCCAAATTCTGGCATCTCGGTGGTTAATAAAGGTACTAGTAAGAGCACTGCGTGAGGGGGTAAAGGGGCCAAAATGAGAGTTTCCTCTTTGTACCTTCACTATGCAGCCTACAGTGCATCCGGAAAGTATTGACAGCGCTTCACTTTTTCCACATTTTGTTATGTTACAGACTTATTCCAAAATTGAATAAATTAATTTTTCCCTCAAAATTCTACACACAATACCCCATAATGACAACTTGAAAAAGTTTTTTTGAGATTTTTGTACATTTATTAAAAATAAAAAAATTAATCACATGTACATAAATATTCACAGCTTTTGCCATGAAGCTCAAAATTGAGCTCAGGTGCATCCTGTTTCCACTGATCATCCTTGAGATGTTCTTACAGCTTAATTGGAGTCCGTTGTGGTAAACTCAGTTGATTGGACATGATTTGGAAAGGCACACACCTGTCTATATAAGGTCCCACATTTGATAGTGCATGTCTAAGCACAAACCAAGCATGAAGTCAAAGCAATTGTCTGTAGACCTCCGAGACAGGATTGTCTCAAGGCACAAATCTGGAGAAGGGTACAGAAAAATATCTTCTGCTTTGAAGGTCCCAATGAGCACAGTGGCCTCCATCATCCATAAATGGAAGAAGTTCGGTACCACCAAGACTCTTCCTAGAGCTGGCCGGCCATCTAAACTGAGCAATCGGGGGAGAAGGGCCCTAGTCAGGGAGGTGAACAAGAACCCGATGGTCACTCTGTCAGAGCTACAGCATTCATCTGTGGAGAGAGGAGAATCTTCCAGAAGGGCAACCATCTCTGCAGCAATCCACCAATCAGGCCTGTATAGTAAAGTGGCCAGACGGAAGCCACTCCTAAGTAAAAAGCACATGGCAGTCCACCTGGAGTTTGACAAAATGCACCTGAAGGACTCTCAGACCATGAGAAACAAATTTCACTGGTCTGATGAGACAAAGATTGAACTCTTTGGCGTGAATTCCAAGAGTCATGTTTGAAGGACACCAGGCACCATTCATCACCAGGCCTATACCTTCCCTACAGTGAAGCATGGTGGTGGCAGTAGTGGCAGGAACTGGGTGACTAGTCAGGATAGAGGGAAAGATGAATGCAGCAATGTACAGAGACATCCTGGATGAAAACCTGCTCCAGAGTGCTCTTGACCTCAGACTGGGGCGACGGTACATCTTGCAGCAAGACAACGACCTTAAGCACACAGCCAAGATATCAAAGGAGTGGCTTCAGGACAACTCTGTGAATGCCCTTGAGTGGCCCAGCCAGAGCCCAGACTTGAATCCGATTGAACATCTCTGAAGAGATCTGAAAATGGCTGAGCACCGACGCTTCCCATCCAACCTGAGGAAGCTTGAGAGGTGCTGCAAAGAAGAATGGGCGAAACTGCCCAAAGATAGGTGTGCCAAGCTTGTGGCATCATATTCAAAAAGACTTGAGACTGTAATAGCTGCCAAAGATGCATCAACAAAGTATTGAGCAAAAGCTGTGAATATGTACATGTGATTTCTCGGTTTTGTATTTTTAATAAATTAGCAAAAATCTCCCCCCAAAAAATGTTCATGTTGTCATTATGTGGTATTGTGTGTAGAATTTTGAGGGGAAAAATATGAATTTATTCCATTTTGAAATAAGGCTGTAGCATAACAAAATGTGGAAAAAGTGAAGCGCTGTGAATACTTTCCAGATGCACTGTACAGCTCCAATATCAGCAGCACATAAAAGAAGACCTCATAGGGACTGTTGTGACCACATGATTTCACCCCATCCCCTGTCACCCTCTTACAACTTTGTCCATCAGTCACGGGCGTATCTACCCATTTGCCAGGATGGCACTCGCCAGGGGTGCCAACCGAGCAGGGGGCGCCGCCCGACAGTGCCACCCTCGGCCAATGGGTGGAATCCCTTAAGTCGTAGTGTCTGGCAATTCCTGCTGTGCCGAGCTACCTGGGGGTGGGGGTGGGGGAGTGGATGATTGCTCAGCAGGTAGGAGCTGGCGCTGGTATCCAGCACCACAATGCACTACAGGGAAAACTACAACTCCCAGCAATCCTCGCAGTCGGGAGCTCCCGTCGTCAATTGCTGCTGGGAGCTGTAGTTTATTTTCAGTTTCTTCACGTAGTTTGGTGCGGTGCTGGACACCGGCGCCAGTTCCTGCCTGCAGTGCGATCCTCCACCCTCCGTCCCAGGTAGCTCGGCACAGCAGGTATTGCCAGACACTACGACTATCTGCTGGGATGTTGTGGGGTGGGGACTAGGGCTATGTGCTGTGTGCGGAGACTATGTATGTGCTGGGAGTGTGGGAGACTACTGCTACAGTATGTGCTAAGGGCGGACTACAGCTATGTACTGGGAGTGGGGTGGGGACTATGGCTATGTGCATGGGGAGGTGAGGGGCTTTGTGCAGGAAGGGGGACTATGGCTATCTATGCTGGCAGGGAACTATTGTTATGTGATGGGAGGGGGTGGAGACTACTGTATGACTGCATACCTCCCAACTGTCCCGATTTCAGCGGGACAGTCCCGCTATTTGGACACTGTCCCGCTGTCCCTCCCACGGCTCGCAGTGTCCCGCGGGCGGGGGCAGTTGGGGGAGGCTTTGATCACCCACTGCTCTGCAAAGCAGCGGGTGATCTCTAAATAGATGCTGTGCGAACACGCATGGCATCTATTCAGTGCGGGGAGTGAGCCAGGTGCTGCCCAGCTGCTCAGGGAGCGCTGGGCACGCCCACAAAATGACGAAAACAGACTCTCTGCCCGAGGCCATGCCCACTCGGGTGTAGCCATGCCCATCCCATCCGAGGCCACACCCCTTTTTGGGGGCACGCGCGGCTGCGCCGCGCCAAGTGTCCCATTTTGGAGAGATTAAAAGTTGGGAGGTATGTGACTGTGTTGGGAGAGGTGGAGACTACGGCTATGTCCTGGGAGGACTGTGGCTATTGCTTGAAGAGGTGGGGAGGCTATGGCTATTTACTGGGGGGGACTATGGGTATGTGCTGGGAGGGGGATGGGGACTATGACTGTGCTGGGATGGGGGAAATAACTACGTTCTGTGTTTTGGTGGGGGCTATGGCTATGTGCTGAGGGGGGACTACAGCTATGTACATTTGAATAGGAGAGCTACGTAGTGCCAGTGCTGCAAGTATGGCGGTCAGGGCCGGTGCAAGGTCTCTTGGCACCCTAGGCAAAACTTCTGCCTACTGCCCCTTCCCCCTACCTGCCCTTCAGGAGAAAGGCATACTGCTGCTCACCCCCACCCCGTCTGTTGTATGGCTGCTCCCTTCTCCCCAGTCTGTGTGGGCTCCTGCTGCCCCCCCCCCCCCACTCTTTTAAATGTCGTCTGTTCTATCCCCTCCACCATCTGTGTGCATGCCAACTGCTCCTCCCCCCCCCCACCCTTCCCCCTCTCCAGACTGCTGCTCTCCCCCTCTTTTCTTATTAAATGCAGAGAGTGCACTGTGCAGGCGCCTTACCTGCAGGCTGCGATGCAGAGTTGGGACTGAGTAGTCTGTGAAAGAGCCTGGAATGAAGAGCAGCACCGCATGTCACCCCCTGCCAGGACTCCAGGAGCTGTCAAAGTTACTGCCTGTGCAAGGTGGAGTTGGATGCTGCAATACAGGAGCTTGGCAGTCGCGGTTACTGTAGAAAATTGTGCCAGGGGGATTGTGGCTGCTATGAGATGTAGGACCTCACTACCTTTTTCATGCAGCTGTAGCAGGCCGCCCCTTCAGGTCCCGGCGCCCCTAGGCAGCTGCCTAAAGCTGCCTAGTGGAAGCTCCGGCCCTGATGGCGGTACTGCATATTGGTAAGAAATTCCCAGCCGGTACGCATTACCGCTGACACTGTGGAGAGAGGAGAGCGCAACATGTGCCTCTCCTCTCCTGCCCCCTTCAGTTCGTAGACTGGCGTTTTCTCCCCCCTTTGAGTTCGGCGGCTGCGGAAGTGTGTACTCAAACGCCAGTTCGTAAGCCAATCAGAGCTCACAGACCGGCAGCCAATCAGGAGCTGCCGCTGCCGGACCGCGAGCTCTGATTGGCTCACGGACCGGCACCAGAATCTGAGCTACAGGACACCGCCGCACGTGTCTCTCCTGCCCTCAGTCCGGTCTCCTCCTGCGGCAGCGGCGGTGTCCTGTAGCTCAGATTCTGGTGCCGGTCCGTAAGCCAATCAGAGCTCACAGACCGGCAGCCAATCAGGAGCTGCCGCTGCCGGACCGCGAGCTCTGATTGGCTCACGGACCGGCACCAGAATCTGAGCTACAGGACACCGCCGCTGCCGCAGGAGGAGACCGGACTGAGGGCAGGAGAGGCACGTGCTGCGCTCTCCTCTCCCCGAGAGCAGCAGCAGACAGTACCAGCCCCAGGCAGCAGCAGCATCAACAACGGTGAGTTGCGCTGCTGGGGGCATATCTGGCAATTTGGGGCATATCTGGCACTGTGGGGGCATGTGTATCTGGCAATGTGGGGGCATATCTGTCAACATGGGGGCATATCTGGCAACGTGGGGGAATATGTGTATCTGGCACTGTGGAGGCATATCTAGGACAGTGGGGACATGTGTATCTGGCAATGTGGGGGCATATCTGGCACTGTGGGGGCATATGTATATCTTGCACTGTGGGGGCATATCTAGCACCGTGGGGGCATATGTGTATCTGGCACTGTGGGAGCATATGTGTATCTGGCACTGCACTATTGGGGTCATATTTGTATCACGCCCCCATTTTCATTGGCCATGCTCCATGTGGCATGTGGACACACACCTAGTTTTTTGGCATGAGCACGCTGAAGGCGCGAGCACACAGTGTCACTAAGAATTTTTTTCTACTTGCACCACTGGGTAGTTTGCTGCACTGCACTTCTTTGCACTACTATTTGATTATACTACCTGGCCTTGGGTGGCATTACTTCCTTAGCCAGGCCAGGTACTGCTGATGTCTCCTCAGTGTTATAAGAATTACTGTGTGGGCATAATGTGTAAAGGGAACTGCTACTGTGTGGACATAATGTGTATAAGGGTTACTACTGTGTAGCGTAATTTGAATTGGGGGAACTATTGTATGGTCATGCCCCTTTCCCACAAGATCATGTCCCTTTTTTGCACATGCACCTTCCCTATTTCAAATACGGGGGCGCCAGTCCCTTACTTTGCCAGGGGCGCCCAGACACCTAGATACACCCATGCCAGCAGTTTCTAGGTATTCTTTACTGTTCACTCTGAAGGCAGGATGAGAAAGCATGGCTGAGGCAGAGGGTGGAGAGGACTGGAGTGACAGAACCCATGTAGCTGTGCCCACTGGTTGCAGAATGCACAGTGCTGTGCATGTGTGCCCCCCGCACTCCAGTGTCTGCTGCCAGGCTCCAAAACGCTCTTCCCTTCCTCTCTACTTATCATCCAAGCTGCAGCCTGTGCCAGTGAGGTTCCCAGGGGAGGAGGACTGATAAAAGGGCTGGTATACATCTGGGCGGAAGAATAGACAGTTACCAGGACCCATAGGACCACGAAGCCCTAGGTGCCTACCTGTACAGACTTGTCCTCTGAAGTGTAGCATGCCACTAGTTATCTTTACTGTCTTGAGCAGTCATAGAATTATCAGCACAGTGGCTAAAAAAGGCAGGAAGACAAAGCAGTCTCCCCCTCTTGTACTTGTACTTGTCCTCCCGGTCACCATGCTGTCCGTATAATCATTGGTGTCACAGCACTTTCCATTTTTAAATGTCTGAGCATGATGGCTAAAGATATGTGAAACATATGTGACTGATTCCAAACCTCTATATGGCTAAAGATATTTCAATCTGCATGTATTCTCTCTGCAGATGGATCCAAATCTATTGTTATGAGTGATCTTATCTGATGTAATGTATATTGCAAGCTTGGCTATAAGAGGAGGCCTCAATGACTCTGGAAGAGGGGTGATTGTTAAGTCATGTTTGGCAGGACCTTGCGTTACCAAGACGGCTCGATTTGCTAACATTCACAAGCATTGGTGTCCAAGGTGATATCTTTAAGAAGCACAGACAAATATAAGCAAAGGGTAAAGGTTGGTGGTAACATTTACTCAAGGATAAAGATATCCATTCATTAGTTCAAAGTCAAATTTCCTAGCAGTGTATAGAGCCCTTGTCACATATCTGCAAGCTCAGCAATGGAAAGACCACAAGCAATGCACTACTGAGCAATGGACTACAGAGTGCGAGGAGCACACTTATTCTAACCAATCAAGTGGCTTTTCTCAGGCTCTGACCAATCAAATTGAAGCCACTGTGTTGTGGCTCCATTTGGAGTAAGTCTACTTTGTTGTCAACGATTGGAAATGGTATACAGAACACAGAGGTAAATGTGGAAATGTGTGGTGGAGCTTTTTCCAATAAAGGAATTTTTCTAAGGTGTCAGTTTATTTCACAGTGTGTTAACAGCTGCAGCGCAGCTCATGATGGGCACAGGTCTCAGCCATTGCCAAGCGACTGGGATGCTGCACCTCCTCCGTTAGCCAATGCTTCCGAGTCCCGCCCTGCACCTAGCAACGCTAGTAGTCGCCTTGTCCATCAATAAATCCTGGGGACATCTGAGTAAGGGGTGGACCTAATTCATCCTGGAAAGGCGGCTGCTAAAGGTGAAGCCTAGGATTGCAGGAGGCTAAAAGACTGTT